>NW_005054300.1:10734734-10740954 GCF_000277835.1 Geospiza fortis
CTTTCCCTTCTGAATTTATACAACATTCTGGACATGGTCCAAAATCTTCCCCTTTTAGTAGCAAATACAAATACCTCTCTCCAAGCTCCCTCCTGAGCTGGAGACTGATTTCTTGCATGCAGTATGGTTTAGTCAGGTTCCTGTTTGGCTTTCTGTAGCTGCACTACACACACCATACTGCCCAGAGACAAGTTGTTCAATTTCCAGAGGTAGTAGGATTTCTGAGAAACGTGTTCTTACTGCTCACCTTAGCATCAGCCACTTTGCTTAATCCCAGCTCATTGATTATCTGGGTGACTCGCTCTTCCTTCTCTTTAATGCTGATGGAACTGGGGAGTCGCAGCGCAGCAGAGAATTGCAGGTTCTCCCTCACCGTCATCGTGCCCATAACAACATCATCCTGAAAGTACAAACGGACAGTTGGAAAGACTCCTCAGCTGCTGAGTGGGCACAGGAGTCCCTTAGTTACTGCATATGTTGTTTGCATAGCACAGTGGAGCCCAGACTGAAGGGCAACTCCTTCAAATTTTACATGACATGAAATTCAAAGTCCTTCAGTAGCAGTCAAGGGGAGACTGTAGCTCTGCAGGCTCCACAGCTTAAACCCAGCACCCCCTCAGCCTCCTTTCAGGCTGAGAAGTTCAAGTGCAGACAATGCTACTGTGTACTGCATGCGCATTTGTCTTACTAGGCAAAGTGAGGCAGAGCAGGTAGTGATTTTGTAGAGTTAAACTTCTGTCAGTCCAGTTGGAGCCAAAGGACACTGCTAGTGCTCAGTGTTCAAGGTAGAGACACTCAGGGAACCACCCTGGTCAGCTCTGTTCCCAGTTACAAGCCATACCTCGTTGTGGTCCAGAGCACCTGCTGAGTTCAGCTGCCAACAAAGAGCCTTACCCAGCTCCTCACTGGCAGCAGTTTCTCAGAGAAGAAAGAGTATTGCACCAAGATGCTCCTGCCAGGTCTCAGCTATGTACAACTCTTGGACCTAAACCTTTATTCTAAGGGCTACAAAAGCTTTAACAGTCACATGCTCTTTAAGGGAGAATCAAATCTATCCAGCTGGCAGACCTGGGCAGCGTACAGCAACCTGCAACAACCATGAGCCAAATAAGAGATTTGACATCAGGTCCATTCAGAGCTCCATGCATCTCCATCACCCTCACTTTGTTATCTGTACCAATTCTGCATCCTACAATATGATGAGAAAAGGGCTACAACACTGGGCAGCTGCTAAGAAACATGCCTGTTACGTCAGCCGTCTTTGGAAGACATTCCCTAAGCTGCAGGGCAGCAGATTCTTGCCTGCTTTGGGACTCTGCCCATGTCAGATATAGTGCATCACTAGCACACATGATATACCAGTCAACCAAGTTTGGCACTGGAGTTAACAGAGGAAGACAAGAATGTGCTGCTTTGCTGCCAAAGATGGTTTAGGCATTTCAAACCTGCCCTTCCCACAACCCCTCAGTCTCTGACCCCAGCCTCCCATTCTCCACTCTCAGATCCACCAATAGAACTGCTGGGTCACTACACTGGAAACTAAACTGTGAATTTAAGCTTAATACCAAACATAATCAACAGTAGCATGACACCTTCACTCTCAGCATGAATGGAGAGACCACCAGCAGTTTTATAGGGATAACATATGACTTAGCATGCCTATATGCTTATCTGCATAAAAATGATCCTATAATTATGTATTTAGGACTTAAATGTTGTCCATAGTTTTTGGTCTGTCTTTACTGATCCAGGGAATACTGCATGGGGTGGGAAGGGGGAGAGACCATTTCATATTTCACCAAGTTGCTTATCATTTTAAAGTTATGTTTGGTTGATTTGGACATTTGAGAGACAAATTGGGACAACTTGTGAGAAACTTACTTTTCCAGCCACTGAGGATTTAGGGATCTCTGGCCTGCAGGATCAAGATTTAGCACCAGTCTCATCCCATGGATCCTGCAGAGCCCCCCAGCTGGCAGCTTTCAGCTGCCTGTGTCACATCTGCCTGCAGTCAGAACCCTGGATGGTTTCCAGATCTAGCTTCTCATACGACTGCCAAGAATCCCCTTCTCCCCAAGCTCCCCAGGGCTTTGAGGGTCTATTATTGGTCCAGGCCTCCACCCACTTCCGCAGATTCAGCTGGCTTTTCCTGTCTCTGAGTGGAATGGACCTCTGTCACAGCCAGCTAGAATCAGAGGAAGAACAGCAGGGATCTATTTATTTCCTAGAATTATTGTCTGATAGTTTGAAGCTACTTCTGCCAGCTAGAACGGCTTCTGAGTTTAACAACAAGAGATTTTGGGTGTCATGGGTTTTTTTTCTCCTTTTTTTAAAAATCTTTCCTAGCACTTCAGGGCAGAGCCCAAAGGCTAGGTCACAGTAGCCCAGCAATTTGGGCATCCACGTGGCTATGGGGAAGACACACCTCTGTTCTTGACTAGGCTGGAGTAACAGTTTGATCTTATTGTCTTCCTTATCCCAGATTAAAACTAAAAACTGTAACAGCTGAGTTATCAAATTAGGCTCTGTAGGGATCACTGAAAATTACCTAAACTAGTTGTTGATGCTTCCTCATCTTATGTGGTCTGCCATCCCAAGGTCTCCCAGGCCTCCAGGAAGGCAGTTACTCACCTGCACAACATATCCTGAGATGCACTTGAAATTTGGAGGTTGTGGGATGCCATCTATAAGCACTTCTCCAGACAGACCTGCTGGGTCCTTTCTGGCAGCCAGCACATCTAGGAGACTTCAGACAAACACCAGGCATTAGGTTTTGCAATAACTGCTGCTTTTACCCTTGACTGGTTAAGTACCACCAGCCAGGACTGAGTTACAGCCTGCTCACAGTGTGCTGCAAACCAGAGGGCACAGGAAGGGGCTTCCCCTACTCTGCAAGCTTTAGCTCTTTGTACAGAAAGTCTGGTGTCCATCCAGGATTTTCCAGCACACGGTGTGCCACAGCAGTATGGCAGTGTACAGACGCTCACAATTCACAACAGTCAACCCCCTACAGACATAAACTTGGTCTGTGTATTTACAGATAACCTCAAATGCACAGAGACAAAAGCACCCTGCTGAGTCGTTGCAGGCTGCTCTCCAGCCAGGGGAGCACTGAACTAACTCCTCTTATCTTAAGGAAATTAATCCATATGGGTGTAAAGACAGGAGTTAAGATTAATTCTAGAAAGTAATTTTTTAAACTTATCACTGGATTCTCCTTACTGCCAGTGCAGAGGCCAGCCTGTCTGCCAGATAAGTAAACTGCCCTGATGAAGTGCTGCTCTTGAAAGCATCCTGATTAACCAGCAGACTCCTTAGAAAAGAAGATCAATGGTCACCACAAAGACAGGCCTGTGTGAACCCTGGCCATATTTCCAAGTGTCTGACACTCTTAAAGTCAGAAAGCGACAAAGAGCTCTCTTACCACAGGAGAGAAAACAGCATTAGCACTGGATGGAAACAGTCTACATGGCATTTCTCTGTGCCTTCATCCAAACAACTCAAGAATGTGTGCACCCTCACCAGCAGGCCACAGCCAAGTTGGGGTAAGGATCCAGAGCATCCTACAGACTGCATTACACCATACTACTGTCAGTTGTCACAGAAGGGTCTGGCTTACAGCTTCAAGGAAATCTTGCTGCAGAGAGTGCACAGAGGGTGACATCTTCCATGCCCCAGGGGAGCTTGTGCCCCATCCCCACCCCATTACCAGTCAGAACGGAGCCTACATCTGAGTTTCAAACACCCCAGTTCTGCCTGATATCTTAACTCGGGCCACCACCAAAGATGACTGCAGTAATATGGAGCACCAACTGGAGCAGATGAAGCGTGTGACACAGTCATGGTGCAAGAACTTCAGCGAGGCTGACAGAGGGGCAGGAGGTCAAGCTGCATCACCAGATTTCTCAAAGGCAAAGGTCTAAGCGTGCAGATACCTCACATCTCCCCTAACCCTCAGAATCCCAAAAATACTTTGAACAGCTGACTGTCCATTTAAAGGAGCAGAAGGTACTCACGAAGATTTCCCACTCCCTGTTGGCCCCAGGATAGCATTCAAGCCTGGTTTCATAATGCCACTGAAAGAAGGAAAGAGTTGTTAACAAATAAGGACATTTACAAGGACCACCCATATGCAGATTTTAGTAGATGTGAGATGTGAACAAAATGTTATTGAAAGAAAAACCTTAGAGATTAAAAACTTCTTAAATCTGAAATCAATAAGAATTTTTCCTTTCTGTCCCAGACTGCCCGTCAGAACAGAATGAGAACTGGACATAAAAAGCAATCTACGTAAGACAGAAATTGTCTTCCCTGCTCAGCAGGGTCTTGAAAAGAAGCAACAACTGCTCTCTGTTGCTCATTTTCTCTGCATCTTGAACCATAGTTAACAGAACCCCCAGATCTTCTGGCAGAGGAATTCACACAAGTTTGGTCCTAATTTGCTCAGATCAATAACTGAAACTGCTTCAGCTATATCCCAGCTATTTTGCCTAAAAGCAAATCAAAGCGCTTACAAGAACTGCTGACTGGCAGGAGGGCAGTCATTTCTGTACCAGCACAGCTGGATCTGGAAAGTGACATGAGGTCACTGCTTCACAGCAGCAGATTAATTCCTACCCTCTAGTATTTCATTTAAGCAAACACTTACTTAACGTTATGAAGGATCTTCTTTTCCACGATTTTCCGTTTACAAAGGAATCCACTGGACTGCTTAACAGAGTACTGGATGTTATGGAAACTCACAACGGAGCCACGAGGAGATCGGAGGGACTCTTGTGTTGGAACAGAACGTTGGAAATTGCCCACTCCTTCCTCTTCTCCAACAGAAACAATGCTGTGATCGAACGTTGTGTCCGACATCATGCTCTTGTTACACAGGCCAAGCTCCACTGCATGGGGGTCACTGCTGTTTTGAGCAGTTCCCATCTGTTGAGGCAAAGAACAGAAACATGCAGGGAAGGAGACATGTGAACAAAGATTTCTCCAGAAAGTGTCTTGGAAGAGCAAGTTCATGCACAGCACATCAATTGGTACACATGCCAAGTTTCCAAAAGGATGGACATCCGCACCAGAAGACATCCAGTAGTCAGTCCCCAAAGGCACGGAAACCTACAGATTTAGAACTAACCTTTAAGGACAAGAAGTGTGTTCTTGAAGTGAATAATGCTTGCTCAAAGGGCATGTAATGAGGCAAAAACAAGCCTACCTATGATGGTCACCATCTTTTGCAACAATCGGTACTACTAATGGAAGCTGTTACCACCTGGAGAGACTCAAGCTCACCTTCTTCAATCATAACATGCTTATCCCCCTACTCCCCAACAAAGCCAGCAAAGAAAGCCTATTAATGAATCCATATAAAGAACCACAGCAAGAAAAATGTTAGTGTTTACAAAAATGAAGGCCAGTCATGTGCATCTTATTTGCTGCACGAGTCTATTTCAGAGATATCAATGTGATTAAAATAACAATTACACATGCTAAAAATTACTGTGGTGCTGCAGAAAGCCAAGGTACTCATCAGGTTAAAACAGCAAGGAGAAAGACCTGTCCACAAACACATCCATTGCTAGTTCCTCAAATTTTGTGTGAAGGTAGAAGTATCCCACCAACCACCCCTTTCCCACCATCTGCACTTCTTTCCTCACAGGACTGAGAGGGTGGCAACTGGCAAAACCACCAGTACAGCAGTAGTAGATTTCTCAGGGACAGATGGCCACCCTATTAGGAAACTAGGGCTACAAAAGCCAGGTTTAAAGAAATGCAAGTTGTCCTTTCCTCTCTACCTCTTCCTATCACTGAAAGCTCAACAAGTTGCATAAGTTTTCTCCTGCATATGTAAAATAAAAATCAGGGGCAAAGGAAGGGCTGTTTAGTTTGAACCCATACTGAACTCTAAGGCTAGTCACCCCTGGGAAAGAGCACAGGATATGCTGGTTACATCAGCAAGAGATGGCTTATACACTTGAAAGGTTGCACAACAGATGATGAAAAAAAAAAAAAAAAAAACAGGAGGATGATAGTGACACTAGGGACAAAGACCTTGTTAGACTTTCGAACATTTTTTCTTGTATCTGTCCTGGCTAGGTTCTCTGGTTTAGTTCACCGTACACCCTTTTACGCAGGTTTTTGTAAAGCTACCGGTTAGCACTGGCATGCACGGACGGCACGAGGACGAGAAAAGCCCAGCAGAGGCTGCAGGAAGGCTCGGGCTGCAGCA
>NW_005054300.1:10741372-10772682 GCF_000277835.1 Geospiza fortis
GGGCGGGGACAGCAGCGGGGAAAAGCCGCGGTGCTCGCCCCCGGGACCCCCCGAGCGGGCGGCGGACACGAGGAGCCTCCTGCGCACCCCGGCACGGGAGGGACAGACCGGGAGTGGGAGGCAGCGCCCACTGTCCCTCCTGCCCTCCCGCCTCCTGGAAAGGTCATCACCCCCGGGGCATGGGGCCAGTCCGGCCGGGTCAGCTGGGGCCATCGGCCGCCCTAGCAGCCCTTCCCAGGGTGACACTCCCACTCGGACCTCACCCGTTCCGTGGCACGGTGCTCCTTGGTGGAGCACCGTCCCTCGGTCAGGACAGCCTGCTGGGATGAGCCGTTGTCCATCAGGTTGCTTCTCCGTGCTGCCATGTGCTCCCACCTCAGAAGGTGTGAAATCAGGAATATCGGATTTCCTTCAGTTTGTGGTCAAGCCTTCTTGCCTTTCCATTCTCAAGCACTATTGTCTTTACAAATAAGCTCTGTCTCCTCAGGTTCCTTGATATTGTGAATGCAGGAAAAGCCCAATTTTATGATTTACAAATACAATTTATGACAAAGCTGTAGAGTCATACTAATTGCCTCCTGTTTGATTGCCCTCTGGAGCTCTGTACAGCATTGCTTTTTTTCCTAACTACACCTTTTGCTAGATCAATTTAAGGCTCAGCTAGGGTAAAATAGACCTCTGTCTATCCAATCTACAATAATAACGGAAACTCCAAAAGCTTACCTCTCCCTTTTCCTCACCATACCTCCTAGGGTATGCTGATACACTCAATGCCATTGATGCATTAGGTAGAAGACACCCACATCCTATGAAGCTGCATTGCTCTGCAGGGCTGACAGCAGTCAGCAGGTGGGTTTATGAGGGTATTGAAATAGCCCTAGAGATCTCTCAGAAGAGCAGGTTTTGCCATAGGCTTGCTGAATGCTATCTTCAGTCACTCTATGGGTCAGAAGTGGACTTGAGTTCATGTTTCCTATGTGATTTCACTTCCTCTTTTGGGGAAAATCTGCCTACATTGAAGACTTTTGCCCTAGTGTTTCACCAAACATGCACATCTCTGTCTCCAAAACTATTTCAATCCCAAATTCTCACTACCCCTCAACAAGCTGTGGAGGCAATCTTCTCTTGTCACGTGCCTGGAACAGTAAGACAAACAGAGCCTGTGTGCTTGGGAACAAAGGTGAGCATTTTCTGAGTCATGAACTTGCTGCTCCACATAGTGCCTGCACAGTGGTGCAGGAGAACAGCTCACTCGAGGAGCACAATTAAAAACTTCAGGTTATTTGACACCTTCAGTTGCACATCTGCTCCTCAGACGAACGTGGTAGGTGCCTTCATGCTGGTCATTTTGGGAATAGTACTGCTCCTCCAACACTTCCTGGAATGGAAAAATCCACTTCTCTGTCCCCTGTGCCTAAACTCATCCCAATGACAAAGAAATAAGCAGAGACCCCAGATATTGGGAGGAACTAAATCTGGCTGGAGGCTCTGGCTTTTCTCTAGCTCATTCTTCAAGCAGCAGTCTTCTAGGCTTCTTCAAGGAGGGCCTATTTCATCTCCCACCCCAATTAGGAGTATTTTTCAACCATGTTACTAATCCAGTTACTCTAGCCCATACTGTTGCTGAGGGAGGTATCTGCCAGTACAGGGATAGAAAACAGTGTCCAGGGTTGTAGTTATTTAAGACAAATACTCACAACAAGCCTGATCGCAGCCTGATGTTACTGTACTTTTCTCTTGCTCACTCTGTAGGCTGGTGGGTATGCCAGCAAAGCTTTGTGTTCCTCATCCACTGAAAGGGGCATTTGCCCTGTAAACTGTCAGGCTTTACTGCAGATTAAAGGATGTGGTCTTCACAGAAAGACACCAAAAGCATTAGCCCAGTGTAAAGCCCTTGAAAGCACCAAGCTCCAATGCCCTGGTGCATCTACTGAGTGACATTAAACAAATAATGCTACAGCCTTTGAACTGACGTGTTGTTATAGCAAGGAAAGAACAGCCTGGGTCATGTTTCAGATCTCCTGCAGGTTTTAGCACAGGTTTGAAATCTTTGCTTTTTGTCCTTAGCTCCTGCTGCCTTGAGCCTCTGATTTGACTGCCACTACAGGGTTGCAGAACAGGAGAGACCATGATATCATCCTGGGCATGAAGGAAGGGATCTAGCAGAAAGTGAGGCTTTGAGGAGTCCTGCTGCTTCTCCACTGCTTTCTTTAGCATGCTGCTCTCATTGACCTGAGGACCCAGGGTGTTTTTTAATCCTACCTAATGCTGAATTTCATAAAGCTCATAGAATATTTCAGGGATTTGAACCGTCAAGAGAGTATATAAGGAATATGTCCAGGAGGAGATGTACAATGATTAGTACTATTGCCTTCTGTACTGAGTGAATCAATATCCCAATGCTCACTGTATAAGAGCAACTCTGAGATTAATGCAGAAGATAGCAATATTAGACATGGTGCTTGAGTGATACTTTCTGGGCTCTTCTTTTCCAGAAGCTCCAGTAAACCACTCCAAAAGACACACCCTGTACAGATGTGTACACATGTACTGAATCTGGTGCATCTACAAATTTAGCACTCTAGGCACAAAAAAACTCATTATGCTTTTTTCCACCCTGATTGCTCATCATGTCAAAGCTAGTGCTGACTAGCCTCCCTTACTTGGTTAAAGTGTTGCTTGCCTTGGGGAAGTTGACTTTTGCAAGACTTGCAAGATTATGTAGACGTCTGACTCTGTCAAATTTTGTTAATCATTTAATCCATTATCTGAATTCATAGTAGCACTAAATCCTTAACTGGTTAAAGATAAGGAAGGGTTCAAGCAAATCTAAGAGTAAAGGAAATCAGTATTTAACTAATACACTACACTGAAATATCATGGGCTTCATTCTGGCATAAATAATGAATAATTAAAATATAGGACCAACACAATTAAGTATTATCTGGTAAAGCAAGTAATCAGCCAAGGATGTCATAGATAAAGCACCTAGTACGTCTAAACCACGATGACAGTTCTTCAGGAATTAAAAAGATGACATCATAAATGTGCTGAGATTTTTATCGCTCCTACTCGCTGCTGTAAGTTATGTGTTCAGGAGCCTGCTAAGGAGAAGAAAACTCCCATGTCCTCTCTAGCCAAGCAGGTCTGGGAGAGACACCAGTCGTGACTGCCCCTATAGTATTCTCAAGCCTTTAGGACAAGGCCTAGGACTTCAGACCAAGAAGTTCACCAAGCACTGAGGCCACAACACACAATCCCCAGTACAATTTTCTCCCACACTCAACCCAAGCTCCTGTGCAGGACTCCTTCAAGTACAATTTGTCTTGCTATTTGTGAGTCAGGAATGAGCACTCCATCCTTCTGCTTCCCTTTTGAGGGCCTCAGTGCCTGCAGGAGGCTAACAGGATTAAAGTGTGTTTTATCTGTCCCAACTCAGCTCTGCAGAGGTCAGTTCTCTTGTTAGACATGAATGTTGACATACACATTGTTACGTAGGCATTTCACCTCCTTCATCAGGAGCAAAGTCCAGGCTGCCCTATGAGACATTCCTAAAAACTGTTTAACTTTTATCCACTCCCAAGGCCTGGGCTGCTGCCATTAGGATTTGTTATGGCAGCCCTGAACACATTCAGACCTTTTTTTTTGCAGTAGGTGCTGTATACCCAGAGTTGCAGAGTATTCTTCCCCCAAGGGACTGTACACAATTGTAGGAGTGTGAGATATCATTATAGCAAACAGCTTGCATTCTGGAGAAGCGATAGAAAAATAGCTCTGTCTTATCCATGACTTGTCCCTTCTTTTGTGCCTTCCTAGATGCTCACTAGTGCTCTCTGACCTTGACAGAGAACTACTATGCCATGACACAAGGCAGAGCATCACAGTAGGTGAAAGAAAAAGTGTAAAGTCTCAGAAATCTCAGTTGTCCCCTACTCTGGTGCAGACTGCAGGAAAATCACATTTATAAACAAGTAAACTGAGGAAGAGAAATGGGAATCACCAGGTAGCAAGTGTTATCAAAGATAACCCAAACCAGAAAGCCAGACTAAATGTTTGGATTTTTGTCTTGAAGATGAAGGCAGTAACAAAGAGGAGAACAAAGAGAAGGAAGCACTTTGTTGGACAACTCACCCAGTAATGCCACAGGAAAAAGCAGAACACTCCTAGGCTACTTATGCCAGAGTTCTTTGTACTCACCTTCCATCTGGCCTCTGGTTATGTTCCACTATGTTCCAACTCATCTCTATATTTGGCTTTTTCAGTAAAGCCACTGCCTGGAGTTTCTCTTGGCCAGGGCAGCTCAGGTTTTCTGACTGTGTTGCTCTGCTCCTCTCCAGACTAAACTTTTCACATTGGAAATGGCTGTGTAAGTGGAGATGACAAGTGCACATAAAAGGGGCAGAGGGAGCCCAGGGTCACCCAGGAGCCACTGAAGGCTGGTGAGGTGTCCTAGGCCTGGAGGTAGTTCTCATTAATCAGGAGAGGCAGGGCGGGTAGAGTCACAACAGAAATGCCAAGGTGGGTGTGAATGGAGAGTAAATGAGGGTATGGGTGTAGAACACCAGGAGTGGCAAGTGTTGATGACATTGAGCTTAGCTTCTCACCAGGACAGCAGCACATCTAGGGGTAGCTCCTCCAGGCACTCAGAGTGGGAGAGAAGGGGCAATGGGTAAATTTTAATGACTCACAGAAGAGGAACAGGGCAAGAAATTGATCACTGTCATCTCCTAAAGCATGTGAAAAGACACATTCATAAACAACCCTTGGTCACCAGGCTAAGGATGGAGGAGACACGACAGGTCTCTAGCTGATGTTCCTTGTTCTGTGTCATGACAAGGACCCTGACCACAGCCCCTGGACATAGGTCCTCGTGTCCAAATGCTGAACAGTTCCTTTGGGCACATCTCTCCTTCCTCATGAGTATTTGGTAAGAGAACAGAAGCAAGTACAATCTGTTCTGTTTTACAATAAGGTCATCCTATTCTCTTCATGGTAAAGAATGCCTGCTGGTGGCATGGCCTTTCCTGGGCCTGAACAGAATAAAACTCTTTGAAGCAGAAGAGGCAGAAAGGATTCAGAAAGCCTACCATCTCTTGTTGCTGTAACACTTCTCAATTGTGTAGGAAACTGAGAAGAAGCTCTGCCCTTTTTGTCTGTTACGGAAGTCTTTGTATGTGCTTTCAAAGCCTGCTCTCTTAGTGAACTCCAAACGTGTCTGAACAACCTGGGTGGTTTGCAACATTCCAGCAATAGGTCTGCAGGTGTGTGTATGCACAGATAGGGAGTTTTTCTCTCTGAGCTTGCCCTTTACTATTATTTCTGATGCTTTTTGCAGAAGCGGACCCCACAGGGACTCACAGCCAATGGAAATGATCACTTGGGATGGCTTCCCAGTCCCTTCTCAGGCAGCACAAGCAAAGCCAGCTTCAAGTTCCCACTTTGCATCTTGCTCTGAGTGGCTGTTTCTTAGGCTGCTGTGCCTTCTGGCACCTAGAAGTGAGTGTACCATCAGAGTAACAATTGGTATCTTCTGGGGACGGCAGTGGTCAGGAAACAGCACCATCCAGAGCAGTTTGGGACATCCTCTGCTCTAGAGCCCTGTTACTGCCATGCACACAGGCTCTCTTGGTAACTCGCTATGGCACGCCTCAGCAGAGCTGGCTGATTCAGGCTGGAGACCAGGCTGAACAGCCACTGTTTTGTCAACTGAACTTTTGCACTCCTCCTTCAGCACTCTTCAGCCAGGACTTTATCTCACCACACCCCGCGGGGCTGGCACCCTTCTGTCATCTGCCTGAGTGCCTGGCATGTGTACAGCATGGCTGGCTGGCAATGAGCTACGCCTGGCATTTGCTACCTCTAAAAAAGGGCCATGAGCAGGGCCAGAGGCGCTGAACTGTGCCATGGCTCTCCAAAACCCGGCACATTCACGTTATCTTATCACTTAACCTCTGAGCCCGGGGATGGGGACCTGGCATTCACTGAAATCCCTGCTACTTTTACTGCCCTCCACTCCCAGGCTCCTTGCTTTCATGTTCGGAGACCTGGAATTAGGGTTTGTGTGACCAGCAAAAGGATGGCACATCATCTGGGCTTCTAATCTCCTAGATCATCAGGTGCTGGCTACTCCCCTCCCTTTTTCATTATTGCTGATAAACTCTGAATACTGATAGTTGTTCCCCAATGTTGTTCTTTTCTTTGTAGGACTCCTTCTAGGGTGTGTCTGTAAAACATACAGGGGCAGGGCAGCCTCCAGCTAACAACCTTCGGTGCTAAAGACCGCTTAGCAGCAGCTCCGCGTTAATAATAGCACTCACTAAGAGCTTTTCACAAGATTGAAAAAAAAAATAGCAAAACCTGTACAAATCCTTTTTACAGGCTGTAGGGAGAATTATAACCTGCCTGAGATAGATAAAGCTTGCAACAAGTCCTGAAGTGTGAGGGTCTAGTATCATAAATTACCTGTTGGAATCCATGGATTCTGCTTCTGTCTTTTCTCTGTCACCACGAAGGGAATGTTTCTGTATCTCAGTTTCTTTCAGTAAAACATATGACAGATTTGTTTCTGTGCATTGGAAACAGAAGAGAAGGGACTGTAGGTGCAAAGGGCTGTGAGTAGTGCTGACTGACATCTACTGGTAAAACAAACCAGGCTGATAAGCTTGGCTGTATTTGTAGGGGGTCGGGGGATTTCTTTTGTGTTCCTTTTAAACATGGAAAGTTAGGCTTGCTCATTGTTAAGACTATTGGCATCATGTTCTTGGAGAGACACGACCAGGAGCTTTCCGTGCTCACGGCCACGGCTGGTTGGGGCTGCTTATTGCCAATGCCTGAGCCTCCTCTCAGGCATCACTGCCATGCCCTTCCCTGCACACATCCATGAATCTCTCTCTGCCTCACTTGTACTTTGAATTCATGGCTAGGACATGCCCTCCTTCCCCCTTGGCTCTGGATCAGGAGCGCACACGCCTGTCAGAGTGGGCCTCAGACTACATCCACTGCTAGTGCCAACATAAATAACAGTGATAACTGCTGATATCTCTTCAAAGGACTTTATGCTTTTCCAAACCTCTTCCCAAAGATTTTAACCACTTCAAGGCACAACTGGCACAGTGCAGTTTGGAAGGCTACCGTCTTCAGATTGAACCAAAACACAATCATGCACCCTTTTTTTGAGGAACAAATACTTTACCCATAAGACATGTATCATCTAAGTAATATCAGCTCCTGATGGGAGGCCTGACAACACATATTTGAAAAGAAAAGCTGTATGAACTTACCATTTGGTGTATTGTTTTTATTTTTCAGCCAGCTTGAAAACACAATTGACAATTGCACAAAGAACAGACAAGACACAGTGGCATAAAAATGTACAAGAAATATGAGATTAATGCAGGCACATGCCAGTAACAGAAGCTGTTTCACACTGAGAAGCACTAGCACTACCAAAATCACACCACAGGGGGAAGTGGTCTTTCTGCCAGGAAGGGGGAAAAGAGCTGACCTGGGAGATCGCTATAGCCTGCAATTCTTATCTGATCACAGCCAGAGCTGGTTTGGGGCTCCTCAGCACGGCAGGCTGACTGCTGTCCCCTAAGTCCAAGGGAGAGGCAGCTGCCAGGCTGTCCTTGACAGAGAGAAAGGGAGAGCTCTGGCAAGCTGGGCTAGAGTCTCCTGCATTTACCAGAGACAGGCAGAGTGAGAGGCAGACATCCCTCACAGCTGCAGTGGCCTGTGGAGGCTCCCATGTCCTTCCTTTACAGGGGAAAACTGGCTTCCCAAATTTCAGGCATGAACAAACACTGCATGTGAACATTACCATTTTGCTCCTGCTGCTGCCCTAAAGAACAGACTCAGTGCTTGGGAGCTGGTGGTCTGATGCTCTTGGTCACTGTCCCATGGATCTGAGTTCAGCTGTCACACCTCTGCACTTCACCTGCCTTCCCTGATAGCTGTGGGAGTCCCTGTGCAGAAAGGAGCAGGGGGTGAAGGTTACCTTCTGGTGTCTAGTGACAGGCAGGGCTCTTACACGGTGCTGCTGTGGCTGCAGCACCCCTTTATCTGTGGGGCTGGTCTTGGGCTTTGGCACAGCTTAGAAGGGGAACAGAAAGAAACACTGGGCAATGCAGAAAGGGAGGTCCTGAGTCACCTTCTCTGTTGAACAGAGCAGCTAAACAATGCTCTCCCTTGTGAGAAATCTGAGCCTTTGTAAAGCCAAGCTTTACAGATAATATGTTTTACCTTCATTTTCTTGGCAGAACCCAATTTCAGGATCCTGTTACCCTCACAGTAGTTATTTCTAGGTTAAGAATCTCAGCCTCAGCCAACAACATATCTTACACTGGCTACTAGCACAGGTTCAGCCACCTGAAGCAGACAACTGCTGCTTGGATCTCTCCCAAAGTGCCAGACTTAGTTCCTAAAAGATCAGCATCCCAAGCATTTGATATCTGTGCAGAACTCAGAATTTCATCCAGTATTTGAGTCCATGGAAAAGGCAGACACTTTCAGAGACCTCAAAAGAGCAGCCTTTTTTTCTTGCTTTGCAATTATGCTTTGGTACTTGTATTCTGCTCTGGAGCCAGGATCTAAAACAAGGTCTTACAAATTAATTTATAAGAACCTTCCTCTGTGCCTTTCAAAACACAGAAGACCTGATGAATTGACTACAAAGGGTTGTGTGCACTATTTGAGCCCATTATAGAGCACATAGTTCCTCTAGCATATGAATTTTCTGTTTAATTAAAATTTGGAAGGGGGAAAAAAGCCTATTTTAGGAAGTTCTCCTGACAGGCTGTTTTCTTCTGAATAAGATAATAGCTTCAATGCAGAGAAGAGGAGGAAGTAAGCAACACCATTGTTCTGTTTTCAGCCAGAAAAGCTGAAGCTAAGACATTTTGCTCAATTCTGAATTCAGTGGAACTGGGAGTGCAGAAACATGGCAATATCTCACAGTCTTGTCCCCAACAGCAGGACCAGCTGATGAAGGGAAGTGAATCATGAGACCCTGCAGTTCCTGCCTCCACAGCTCCTGTTTGAAATCTAAGCTCCCTGTGGGCTGGGCGGCAAGCTCCTTCGCACAGCTCCTGCCGGGCCCTTGTAGTTGATTGACAGTCTGCTTCAATTTACCAAGACTATCTTGTGGCTGTGGCAGCCCTGAAACACAGGCCATCTGAGGACAGGGCTCATCCTGAGGTCCTTCAGACACTGCCGAGGAAGGTTTCTCCAGAATGCAGTGATACATCCATCTTAAAAAAGGTGGCAATACAAGATGCCCCTGCACAAGGTCCCAACTAAACCTGTCACTGCACAGCACACTAAACAGTGTAGCACTAATGAGAGCTGTTAGCAGTGGTCTGGTACAGCTCACATTTCTATTGGCTCTAAGCCTATGGAGCCTATTTGAGGTTAAGTGTTGCAGAATATCAGTCATTAAGGTATTTGAAATATATTTACAATGGCCCTGTAATAGCAGCAATAGCCTGCACCAATTACAAGGAAAGAGAAGCCACAGCAAACAGAAAAATGCTTGGAAAAAAAGTATTTTGCATGTGGTAAAAAAACTGACACTCATTTTCACAATATTCTTCAATGCAAATGGTGTCAGCACCCATAAGTGCAAATTTGTTTCCTTGACAAAAACAAGAAGCATCAAACTTCATAAATGGGATGCTAGTTTGCAAGGTGCAAAACCTTGAGATGCAATTTAAGGAGTGTGAAAATAAATGACAGATTTCTTAGTGTCAATAGCTATGTTAGAAATCATATAACCAGAAGTTTGTTTCCTAACACTCAGACCTAGAACTCCACCAACTGCTTCTCATTTTAGAATATTTCAGACCTTCTCCCAGTTGGTGTCAACTCTTATTGTATCTTATTGTTATCCAGAGTTAAGCACTAGTAACCTCTTTCCTCAACACCTGAACCTAAGGTACAGAGAGGGTTACCAAGGTAATCTGGAAACAAGCTACAACAGAACAAAACTGGCTGTAACCAGGTAGAAAGAGCTACATTTCTTCTTCCCATTTCACACTGGTGATTACATTCTGCTTTCTTTACATGACAGCCATATCTGTCTCCTGCAGACCATCGTGTGTTGGGGACAAGCTGCAATATGCTTATCTGGACACAAACGATCAGAGTTCTGGGCTCCCTACTTTTTGGGGAAGGCTAGATAAACAATGTTGTGCCAGCCTGTTCAGAGGCAGAAACCTAATACATCACCTAGTGCCAAATTTCACCTCTTCCTGACATATGGGTACAGGGGAGAAGGTGAAGGGGAACAGAAGTTCTAGCTTTGTGATGTCATACATCGTTACACTGGAGAAGAGCATCCCTGATTTTTCACATTAAGAATTCCTGGCAACAGTGGTGTCTATGTCCAGCTCTCTGGATTATCCTAATAGTGGGGGAACAACTGACAGTGACTTGGTGCCATGGCAGCCAGACTGGGAGCACTGGGCTGCTGAGCACTGCTATAGAAGTGCACATCAGACTGGCTAGAGGTGCTTGGGCACCTGAGACTCCACCACACTTGACTTGGGCAAGATGTGATAGACCCCATTTTGGGAAGAGGTGCCACTCATGTTGTTTCTCTGTATGTGTTCCATCCTCCAACTTTCTGCTTCTTTTCCCAGCTGGTCTAAGCTCTGGGGGTGCAGCTCTTCCTGACTGGCTTCTTCCTCCTGTGAAGAAGAAGAAAGTGTGATCTGCAATGTCAGTAAGCTACCAATAAGTCTAGCAATGCTGTAGGAGAGAGGCAAGGTGTGCATGATACTAAAATATCTTCCCACATTCTCTCAGAAATTAGAACAAGCCTGTCTATTAAAGATCCAATACACTGATGAATGCACATTCAAGCTTTAGACAAACAAGGAGAGATTCATCCCTTTTCATCCTTTTATGAGCACCTTTACAGAAATGCTGTGGCACAGCGAATCTGCAAACAAACACTTGTATAAGAGTTTGGACATGTTCACATGAGTAGGACCTCCCAAAACACTCTTTCAGATGCAAAGGGATCACAAGACTACTCTGCAAAAGGGAGACTTCTTTCTGACTCTGCTAGGTCACTTTGTGCTGTTTGGCTGTTCTCATTATTGAAGCCACAAAACCATGGAGTAGTGACATGGCTCCCACATGCCTTGCTGCCTTTGACTTTAAAGCTGAAGATCCAAAACATTCTGGTTGACTCAATATGGGCACTCTTTGGCAAAAGTCACAATTCTGCAGTGCTATGCTTTACCCACTGTCACAGGGCTGAGGCTGGCCTCAAAGGAGCCAGAAGGTGTGTTTAAAGGTATTAGGGTTAACTGTGGGGACATGAAAACAAGAGGCTTTACGTCATTTTGCTTAAACAGAAAAGGATTGATCATACACCCTGCCCAAGCCTTTTTATCTTAAGTCAATGAAGACTGGAAAAGCAAAGATGATACCAGGCCTTTTTCTCCCAGCAGAGCTAGTAACCTGATCTGAAACTGGTTCAAATGCTTGGTGTAGGGCTACCAACCTTGTTAACATCACCCAGTGGTTTGCCCAACAGATCCTTCCTCTTCAGCTCTTTTCTTTCTGGCACATCAAGCTTGTTCACCACTGCATCAGTCTTGGAGCCAATGCTGTTTATGGACCATTCCAGCTGCAGCACACGATGCAGGAGGCTGAGGGAGACATGGAGAGCATTTGTAAGCTTTTTCTTGTGATGAGTCAAGAGATTTGCTGCAGACATCTCCCCAAGACCTCAAATAGAAGTGAATGCTCCCAGATCACCGATTATGTCACCTACTGCTACACTGTGTTTTCATCTGTAATCAGTGGTTCTATTTAGGATGGATCCCAGCCTAGACACAGCATAATTCCATTATTAAATATTGCACCTGCCTCTCCTTTGATACGGCCCTATGTGGTTTGCTCAGTGTTTCTCAGTAGCAGAATCAAGATATACTGATTCACTCTGCTATGTTTATCCTGTGCTCCTCTTATGGAGAAAATAGCCAAGTGTTATTCTAGGACCTGAAGGATAAAGGCCAACTAGGCTATAAATCAAGGATATCTATTGCTACAGGACTTTCTGTAAAGGTACCAGCTTTCCCTCACCCAGTTATTTGGGCCACTTTCTGACCTAAAACATGCCAGCATATTGCCTGTGACTAGATGACAGCTGAAGAGGTTATTCAAGAGGCAGAAAGCAAGATTTCTTAACTCAGTCTTTTACAGGAAGAAGTAAACTACATTACTACAGTTATCTCCTGACCTGCTTATTTACACATGTGCAAGATAAAAGGGACAAGATCTTACTGAAACTGCTCAGCACCACTGTAAAGACTTATATCATGGAAGGAAGCAGCAGGAAATTGGACCCCTTATTTGCAGGGTGTTTAAACTACTGACAGCACAAACATACACTTGGAACTCTTCTTTGGAGACCCAGGTGCCCTTATTGGTGTGGTTATTCCTTGCTTCCATGTAGGTCAGATTCTCATCCAGGTTGTTGTCAGCATAGGATTTCCCCAAATTTTCAATCTCTGTATTCAGAGCAACCTGGAAAACAAAAACTGTGCAAATATGGATACTAATTCTGTGGCTGGCTTTACTGTCAATGACACAGAGCTTCACAGGCAACAATACCGCATGCAGGTAGAGTTGGAGCTCTATTTTAGTTGCCTGCTTAGTTTATACCATAAACCCAAAGATTCCTGAGGCCACTTTGCAGTGATGTCTGTCAAACAGAATTTTTTTTCCTTGCCCATTTTTTTTACCCTTTTTGCCTCTAGGTCTTTCTTCATCTGCTGTTGCTCCTCTTCATCAAGGATACGGTTGCCATCTTTGTCAAATCTGGAGAAAGCTGCTGTGATCTCATGGTCTGCATGGCCCAGTCTGCAAAAGAACAGAAAGCTCAAAGCATAGAATTATACGGTTAAGCTGTAACAGAGTGGGAATTTTGAAATCAGTGTATTGTTTCCTCCTGCCAGTGATAAACCTAAACATCCCAAATGGGCAAGAGATAAATACAAACCTATTTAGTACAGGAAATTAAATATTTGAGGAAAGATAATTTTTTTAATCTTAAATTGCCCAGATCTGAGCTAATCGTTCTCCTTGTCCTGAAAAGCAGAAAATTTAAATTACCTGTATTACTAAGAGAAAAAACTAAGTGGACATCCTTCAAACTGACTCACTCCTTCAAGCTGTTCTTGAAGTCTTCAAAGTCTAGTTGTTTTGTTCCATTCTGCAGGGCTTTCTGCACATCAGAAATCCGCTCCTTCTTCAGCTTCAGCCTCGCGAGTGTCCGCATGTAGCTCTGTGAATGAAGACACAGAATCATGCACACAAAACAGTGAAAAGTAGAGCAGAGTGGGCAGTGTCATACAGGTGAGCATATGCTAAGTAATAGCAGGAGTTTTCAAGCTTTCCACAAGCAAAAAATAAAGCACTGCTGTAAGAAGCTCATCTCCAAAGTAGAATCATGCCTTCAGAGTGGCACTAACATGCTAACCTTCTGCTTTTTCTCACCCCAGTTCTTCCTTTATCTGATTTCCCAACATATCATCTGTTTAAGATAATGTCTCAAATACTATTCCTTGTAGAATATTGGTCCACAGCAGAATTGTGACCTTCCAGGAACTTTTCTGGAATTTGCCCATGGGAAAGACAGATTTAACCTGTTAGAATTGTGCACTGTAACAGGCTCAACTTAGCACAGCAGGACTTGCCATGTTATCAATCAAAGTAAATTTTATGAAGGACTGAAAGAGCTTTGTCTACAGACCATACTGGGAAGAAAAGTCTCTCGGAAACACTACATCAGGTAACAGGATTCACCCAATACCTGCCTTCTCATCTTCCCATTGCCAAAGGGTCTGGGAGCTTGATTTATCCCAGAAAGGAATTGGGACTCTTGTGCACACAAAGAAGGGGGATCTGGAGTTGGCAACCACTGTTTCTCTCTAGTAAATTCCACTTAGGTCAGGGACTTCCAAAAAATGCTTCATGATTTAGCTAGGAAGTAGCACAGCTTTCACTATTCATCACCTGCTTCAAGATGTCAGAGAGCTGCAGCTCATCCTTCTGGCTGGAAAGCTCCTCCTTGACTTCTGAGTAGGTGTCATTGATGATGGCCAGAAACATGTTCTAGGAAAAGGGGAAGCAGTGAGATGAATATGCATGACACATCCTGCCTGCTCCAGCAGCTGAAGCAGCAAGAAACAGACATAGATGGGCAAGACTTAGTTAAACAAGGAGTTGTTTCCCTATGGGATATCTCTTGGGCAAATTAAAGAGGGTCAAGAAAAGGCCTACTTCAGCCACACCATGTTTTCTAAAGTTTTTATAGTTAAGCAGTGGCTGAAAGTACATTTGTTCCCACCTCAAATACTACCTTTGTTAGTTTCTCTTGCAAAATCTTAGGTTACATATGGACTCCTGACACTGGGAGTTTAACCTGGTTATTATGAGCATCCCTCTGCATCCATTGCCTAGGGAGCCAGTCAGTTTCAGTTTTCAGCCTTAAGTGATGTTGACCCTTAGTTACCCTAGTAATCAAATCCCCAATTGTAGTAACACACTCTTTGCCTACTGTAGTCTATTTGCACTGCAAAGCTATTAGTAAACTGAAATTCCTTTTCTAAGCATTTTCATCTAACCCAGGATTGTCAGGAAGGGTCTCTCAAACACTGCTTTCAATACAGGGACAAGGAGGACTTTGTTGCTTACCAGAAGCACAAAGAAAACAAAGAACACATAGGTGACAAAGTAAAGAGGCCCAAGGACCCTGTTGGCATTGTCAATGGAATTGTAGTCAAAATCACCAAGAATGATCCGAAACTGGGTGAAACTGGGGGAAAGAAAGAGCACAGGGTCACACAAAGGCACACACAAACAGTCCTGAGGTGAACCTGAACCTCCCTGCGGCCCAGATGGGCACAGGCACAAACCAGAGCAGAGTCTAAGTCACTCCAGAGTGGTAAGTTAAATGCATCCATAGTATTTCAGGGGTGAAGTGAGCTGATCTGGTTAGAGCAAGAGGAAAATAAAACATGGTTTCCACACAAATTCAGGTAGTCCAAAGTGTGTTATGGTATAAATAGGAGTCAAAACCAAAACAAACTGAATTTTCCCTAATTAAAGGCATTTGACTCAACAAAGCCATCTCTTACAAGAAAGTTTGTGAGACTCTGGAGGGACATTAGAACTGGATAGTGCTCTTCGACTTTCTGTAGTTCATAGCCCCTATAATGATGGATGTTTAAGTGTATTGATCCTAAGCTTCCTTATCTCTGTTCTCTCTTGTAGACCCTTCAAAGGCAGGACCTGGATGCCCAGAGGTCTGTGGGATACCAGCTGAAAACCATTGCTGTAGCTAATACCTCCATTAACATCACACATTACTTGAGCAGGCCCATGGACTGCAAGATTGTCTGAGATGGGATTTTAACTCACTTCCCCAACACTCCCTTCCACGTGTGCTCATCCACCCGCAGGTCATCCTTGTTCTCAGATACATTGATCAGTATCTGTGGGACTTCTATGGAAATAGATATCCTTACTAATACCCACCATATCTCTCGTCCTTACTGATAAACACCAGACAAACAGAAATCTGCCTGTAGCCCTCAGTTTTCTTATTGTGTTCTTTTGTCCATGAAGATGTCAGTCACAGCCAGAAGGCTGTGAGCAGCTTATTAACCCTTGTGGCTTTATTACAATGAGATACAACAGGTGTCTGATTGTCACTGAGATTTGCAAATGGGGGGAAGAGTGGAAAGCAGTTAAAATTATTTTGATAAAATTATGGAGACATGGTACTAACTTACATGCATTTAACAAAGGTACTGAAGTTTTCCACTTGTGTCCCAAAAAGAAGGTAACCCAGCTGGGCATAGGCAAAGAAGACAATGAAGAACATGATGGCAAAGCCCAGGATATCCTTAGCACAACGTGCTAGTGTGGAGGAGAGCTGGGTCATCGTTTTGTTAAAGCTAATGTACTTGAATATCTGCAGGATGGAAGAATGGGGACAAAGTTAGGCCAAACCATCAGCTAGGTCAGTCTCTCCCATGCATGCACATGCTTACTAAGACAAGAGGTTCACTACAGGACCAAAGTACTGAAGAGAAAGGTGGCTAGGGAATGGTGGCTTAGTCTTCAGGACATTTATCCCAGGTGTGCCACCATCCTTCTCTGGGTTCATAAATATGACTTCGTTCCCTTTGTCAAAGGAAAATATAAACAGGGACTGCTAGAAGGACAAATCTCTTACGGCTGATGAGGAGCCCCTTGGTGGCTTTCCACCACACCAAGATGCTTTAGTTAGAAATTTAGAAATGCAAACTCCGTGTCAACAGATGAGTCACTTCCAGCTCTTGAATGATCATCATAGAAAAGAACATGGTTTGCAGATTATTCTTGAGGATACCAAAATAGTATAGGATGGACAAAGCCTCAAGAATACCAAAATAGTATAGGATGGACAAAGTTACATGGTACTCAGCATTTTCTAAAACCACTTTCACACCAGTGTCTGACCTCATATCTCTGACTGTTACCTCTAAATAACTGACCTCAGAATGAAGGGTGAAAAGTTGCCCAGATTTACTGCAAAACAGAGCATATGACTTCAAGGAAAATTCTCTGTTCTATAACTGTTACGTTCATTTACTCAGAGGGATGGAAGAGACAGCCCTGAAGCTATCCAGAAGGAGAGGCCTGACTGGAGACCTGGCACCTCCCAGATCCCCCCTACAGTACCTTAATCCAGGCAAAAAATAAGTTTACTGCATTCATATTGTTGTACTGGGTCTGCCAGAACGCCAGGAATTCAAAGTCTGCGTAGGAGTTGGGGTGTTCCAGCAGCTCTCCCAGCAGCCTGTTCACCTCAGTGGTGCGAAAGATGTGAAACCCAATGGCAACAATGGAGAGCTGCAAAGAGGAAGAGGAGTAGTCCACAGTAATCACTGTTCCTGTGCTTTCCATGGAAATTAAAATGCCACAGAACTCATTGCAGTCCCACTTCAGAGCTGCAGTCTAGTGGTGGGCTATGAAAGTATAGTCTTGATGCGCTGAATGATACCCTGACTTCACAGTCTCTTGGGCGTCTCTAAGAATTTTCTCCTAGCAGTTCTTCCAGACAAGAGCATGTGTCCATTTACTCTGCTGTTCATTTTAGTATTAGAGCAAAACATGTGCCAGTTCTTGTCTTATCTAGACTAATTTCCACTTTCCTTCATTTATTTTGGCTCTTACACACCTCTGCCATTCCTCCCCCAAAAAGTATGCAAGGATACTCACCAGAATAACAACCACATCCAGAATGTTCCAGATGCTGGTGAAGTACTGAAACTTGTGGATACGGAGCTCCAAAGCCTCTTCCACCACATAGTAGAAGATGAAAACACAGAATACAATTTCACAGGCAACAATGAAGAAGTCCCATGTGCTGACATATCGTATAAGCTTCACTGTCCGGATTTGCCAGGAAGGAATGGCACCACCAGTGGCTGGAAACTCAACCACTAACCTTGAAGGGGACAAAGAAACAATTTCAAACTGGGGTATCGAAGCTCAGAGATAATTTTGAGAGGCATCAAACTTGAGCATGAGCTATCCACCAAACCATGAGTGGAAGCACTGTGTATGTGTTTATGCCCCTATATCTCTGCTGCTTCACAGCCTGTGATAGGAAGGGTGAAAGGTGACATGAAGTGTGACTGGTTATTTCAGGAAGACCAAGACTTCTCACTAAACCATACAATTTCTAATGACATCACTCAGTAGTAGTAGGGGGGTGCTCACCACCCTACTGGTGGACCATAATAAAATATTTGCATTTTAAGAAACAAATTGAGGCATTGAGGAAGATGCAAGAGGCTGAAGAAATTTCCTCAGGACTCAGCTTACCTCAAAACACAGAACAGATTGATATTTGCATTATACACAGAGAAATCAATAAAGACAACTCGTGTTCCCCGATCCAGCCACAGTTTCTCCTTCAAGACCTGCAGGGCTTCAGCACTCTCTTCTCTGGTCATCTTGAGGTCTATGTAGTATCCTCCCCCACTGTAACTGGTTAGTCTTCCCCAGTGAGAGGAACCACCCAGCTCCTCCTCCGAATGGTACCTCCACCTGCAACAGACAAAGCACAAATAAAGGCTTCACCTGCCCAGGCTTGAATATGGCCTTGTGCCCTGGAAAAAATACATCTTCAAGGGGCAGAGCAGTTTCCAATTGAAGCAATTGAGAATTGGCACTTAATCCCTACTCCTGATCTGACCCTACATAATACTGGTAACCATTATGTTTAGTTTTCTGGTTTAGTGGTTCCCAGCAGTGACACAACATGATTTACAATACTATGGAGGGAAAATGCTGAGGTTTGTTGGCTATATCAGTCTTGTTTTCATGGAGGTTATTCTCAGCATCTACTCTCTTACCTTCTACCACATCCCACACGACCATCTGCTTAGAATGCTCTTGTACTCGTATTTCCTAATGAATAATAGCTTCTCATTCATGGATCAAGATTCACACAGAGAGAAGTGAGCAGACATATTAAACTGCAGTTACCTCACAAATTTATAGAGAAACAGGTTGTCAACATGAAAGAGTTGCACTCCCCTTTCTCTGGCTCCTGAAATCCCAGAGGAAAGCAAATAGTAACTTGCCAGCTAAATGCCAGCTTGCCATTTGATGGATCTGGTCCCAAAGGTCTTTATTTATTTTCACTCTCTTAAAAATAGGCAACAATTTCTTCCTATATTCCCACTGGATTTTTTCATGGCTTTCCCAACATGAAAACTCATTCTGTTGTGCTTCACCACAAAGAGACACTAGACCTTAATGATAGACAAAAAGGATTTTCTGCCTCTGACTGCAAGGCTAATTCCAGCCTTATGTAAGAAACTCACCCCCAGCATCCTGCAGCTCAGCAGTTCTTATTTGAATGAGAAGAGACTCATTTGGATTAGATGTACTTACGCTGTTCCATTGATGAGCCCAAAGGAGACCCTCTCCTCCTTGTCTTCAGAGTATACATCATAGCAGCCCGAGATTTCCTCCTTGAAGTCATCGTGGACCACACAGGAGTTGTTCTTCACCTTCAGCTGCCTCATGCGTGGGACACCCAGCAGCAGGTTCTCGTAATAGATGTATGACTGCGTGCCATGCGCCGCCAGGGACTCGTTGTTGTACCACTTGGTCCAGTACAGGTTGTCCAGCAGAGGACCTTGTGCATACTGCAAAGGAGGCAGGGGAGAACAACTCCTTTGTATCTCACATATCAGAGGAATTCTCTTAGTCTGGGATTGAGGCAGTGAGACCCACCCCACTCCGGGCCCCAAGATGGAAAGTAGCCAAAGTTTGTGTTGCATGCATGTTAAGGAGAGGAAAGACCAGTGCTGGCGGTAGAGGAGAGATGCTGGGCAGCAGGGTCATCGTTGCTTTCTCACAGGCCTGTAATGTGTCTGTGGCTAAGGGAGAGACAAAAGCCCTACAAGTCTCATTGCCTCTTCTACTTCAGTCAGCACAAGTCTCAAGGAACTGCCTTGGCACAAGTTGCAAATGATGAAAAGTGCATGTGCCAGTGTCCTGGAAACAGTGGTGGGGAAACAATAGGGCCATTGTTTGCTGGAGTGTTTTAATGTGACAGAAAAAGGCAACTCTAATTGACAAATAATTTCTGGCTGTCAGAGATAAGTGGTTGCAATACCTCAATGGCCTTCACTGAGGCTCTTGTTATTCTTTCACCCATTCTTTGACAGAAATATGTTAGATCCCAGATGTTTGTCCCCTTTGTTCTCTTTTATCAAAGTCACTGCAAATTTTAATCCAGCTTCTTCCTACAGAATCTATAGATTAGACAAGCCCAGGCATGAATTACAGGCAGGTTAATTTTGATGTTCTCAAAATGCCATGAAAACTGACATAGGCTGTTACTAAGACACCAGCTTGAAGACGTTGAACTCTAGGATTCAAAGCCACTCGTGTCACAAGGAAACCTGAAGTAAATCCCTTGGCTTCTCTAGGCCAGTGCTTCCTATCTATGCAATGAGCTGATGGTTGTATCACCAAAATTATTTTGTTATGTCCTGCCTGTTTTACTGGGGAAATGGACTTTTCTGGGCACACACAAAACTTAGCCTAGCCAGTATTCTGGACACAGTGCTCAGGGATATAGTATACTTTAAATCAGTTAATATTTTGCATGCAAATGTTATGGTGACAATTGCTAGTAGCTGGCAAAAGCTTGTGGCAGCAAAATGTCTAGCTGAAATCACTAGATAGTACTTCAGAGGGAACTGAATATTCCAGTCTAGCTGACTTTCAGGGTTCCCCATGGCAGGCCAGATTTGTACTCACCACCCAGAAGTCAGCCATGCTGCCGATGGACTGGAAGGAGACACGGCCATCTGTAGAGGTCTGCAGGAAGAGCTCAGACATCACTTTGGTGTAGTAATAGGCATTGGAACTTGTCATTCCATATGTCACTAAGAGAACAAGAGAAGGGTCCTTTCTTATACCTGAATACTGGCACCTGATATAACTGTATTTATATATTCACTTTCTATGTACCTTTATATTTTCACAGGTAAGCTGAACAAGACACAGGAGAATAAAACTTAGGGCTTTCTGCTTTCTTAGGGATTTACAAGCTTATCTGCTCTGTGTTGCAGAGTTTAAATGGTCAGACTGATCGAATGTAAGAGTTAAGTAGTAAGAGAAAACCGTTGGAGGATACAACTGAACATTCTGGATAACAGTTTTTGTTCCCAGACAGAATTTCTGAGGGAAATTTTATTTCTCAGAACAAAGTCCATGACCTATATTTTGAATTTCTGATGTGAAGGCATGAAGACAACCTTATTTTCCCAAGTGAAAAGCTCCAGGTAAGTTTTCATCTACCAAGAAACCCCAAGAGGAGCAGGCTCTAACTTCCACAAACACGTTGTTTCAGCTCTCCAGTGCTCCTTCCTTCAGGAAAACATCCATCATGGTGATCACTAAGAACATATCCTACTCTTGAAAGGACACCAGGAGAATAAAGCACCTGACATTCAAGACACAACCCCCCACATCTCCTGGAAGAGTCAGTGTGTGACACCGCGTACGTCTGCGTGCGACACCGCGTACGTCTGCGTGCGACACCGCGTACGTCTGCGCGCGACACCGCGTACGTCTGCGCGCGTCTTGGTTCTTTAGGGAGGGTGACTGAAGCACTGTCTCCCTGGACCAGCACGATAGTAACTTAGGGTCGTATTGTCTGTCCATCTCTCCTGCCATTGGGTCCATGAAATATAACCCTCCTCACTGTCCCATGCCCCAGGTGCTCACTGGTGATAACAAAGGAACCTTTGCAGAACCAAACAGCCATTGTCCTACTGGCACAAAGTCCATATTAGCATTACCATTCAGTACAGGGACACATTACACTCACTCAAGAACAACAGGGTCAGCTGCCATCTGCTTTATCGCCTCAGCCACCCTCCAGTCTCAGACGGGAAAATCTCCCTGAATTGTCTTTGCTACCAGGAAGTTTCTAGAGCTACTCTCTGGGGGTTGAGCATTTGCTGTGAAACTGAGAAAAGACCTTGGGCAGATTCTCCTAGGACTGTGGAGTCAATGGCTAGAACTGATAATGCCAATCAGAAAATACTGTTTAAGTCTAACCAGCATCAGTTAGCATTGGTCAGTAATTTTACTTCTCTGTGCAGCATCAATTCTGTAGGTTAATGACAACCTCTTGCTGCTGTGAGCACCCATACAATAAATGTAACATTTACAGAAGAGCAAGGAAGACTAGTAATAAAATCTCACATTATTCCCCTCGTGCTGCACACACAAATAGTGCCTATGAGATATGACAGCTACTTACAGAGACAGATGTCCACCAAGAACATAACATAGACCAGCAGCTCTCGCAGGGTGGTCTTCACATACAGCTCCCTGTTTTCAGCTGTGTTCTCAGTCAGCGTAGTGCCCCACAGACCTGTTGGGTATAAAGAAGGCAGAGTTTCTCATGGCCATTCTCAAGGGCCATGTGAGGAGCTGTAGTCCTGTTCCAAAAAAGCACTGTCGGGAGTTGAAGTTTTGTGGCTTTTCAAGGCCAAGCCACTTTTCATTTCAAAACTTGTCCTATAAAAATTTGCTAAATACCCCTAAGAAGAACCATTCCAGCATGAATAAAAGATTTGCAGCTAACACTGAAATATACTGCCTTTTTATTTTGCTAAATCACTGTTTGATTTTGTTTCTTCTGTTTTCTGTTCATTACAGCCTGATCTTTTCCTGACTGTGTTTCAGCTCACTCTTTGCAGCAGTTCAGTCTTTGTCACAAATGCTCTTGAAACCATAATATTTCATCTCAGTCACCCATGTGCCAACAGCTGACCTTCTGAGAGGTCTTCCACTGCATAACTGCATCTGGTGTTAGCTTTACAACTATTACTCCCTTTAGTCTGAACCATTAGGCCCCAAATATTTGTCTCTTGCTTACCTAAAAACTCTTGCAGTTTTCTTGTTGGTCATAAAAATCAAATAATACAACTGAATATACAACAGTATTTTCAGCACAACATTTAGAGCCAAATTATCTTCAGGACATCTAACAATGGAGCTTAGCTGAATCCAATACACTAATTGCACCAGCTAAAGATCCTATTTCTTCGCACAACTCATTAAATGTCACCAGGGTTGTCAATAATAGAGAAATGTTTCCTTTAAAAGGAGCCTTGATATTTTGTGTTTGATGAACCACCTAATACCATTAGCGTATTTGTTTGTTCTTTTTGTAATGGCTTTCTGTTGTGATTTCTGGAATGCTCCTGAAGTTGAAAGGCATAAGAACTTTCAATTGAAAGCCTAGTGATGAAAGCCTTGTCAATAATTGCCATGGTCTTGCTGCTTTCTGCAGCTCCTAGAGAGCTCAGCCCTGATTCCTATCCCCAGTAGAATGAAACAACCTTCTTCCTGCAAACCAGGATCAAAGCTGATCAAAGGCCCCACACTTGAAGTCATCTCTGGCACATGACAAACTTCTTTTTTATCTGGAGTAAGCAAAAGTGTTCTAGTGGTCTGTGTGCATTTATCCTGTCATTTTGATAGCTCTTTGGCATCTCAAGAGATTAGAGAGTTTTCTGCACCATTAACTACCATAGTGACCATAGTGATGTTGCAGCATCTGATGTCACATCTGGGCAGACAAACCAGGAGTCTGTTCTGGACAATCCAGACCAGCAACAGAAATGACAGCCTGGAGATGATCTGGACTAACTCCTGTGGAAGAGAAAGTATCATGTGATCTACAGGAATCTTCACAATGGACAAAAACATAGGGAAAAGATTTGCCCCATCTCTTCAGATCACTTTTAAATGACTACCTTCATCCTTAGATATGACTACACCACAATCTTTTAATAGGTTTGTTTGGGGTTTTTTCATGAGCAGGGAACCCCTACTATCCATATGTTTGGAGCAAATGCACAGGCCTTTACTTTGAGAACAGAAGTGTACTCAGGAACATCTAATTCAAGGAAACTCAAATATCCTTGAGAACTTGGTTCAGACTCTTGCCCAAAATGATACCTGGAGGACCATGAGGCTGCTCCAGTCCTTCCAGGTTGCATGCAGTAGCTGTAATACTGTATCAGCTGAGGTTTATTTTCAGCTATGTCTTTAGGAAACATGCCAGGGAAATCTATCACCTCATACATGAAGCATGCCCCCATCTGTGTCTCCTTTGGCAACACCTACCCCCTTGTGGATGCAGCTATTTTGGACATGACATTTGGAGTAGATGGACTCAAGGCTAGAAGATATCCAGTCTTCCTTATGGCACCTTGAATGACCACCCAGCACCCCCATGGCTGAGCAAAGAAAAAATAACAGAATCTAGAAAACAGGCTATGAATGCAATCCATTTATAGGTCTCACCTTCCCGATAGTTAACAAGTAACTGATAAGAATTACTGGCAACACCTACATTATCACCAGACTTGTGACCAGGTGAGCGACTAGCTCACGGTCTCAGGTACAGCTGGAGATCCTCTTCCAAAGGCAGTGGGAAGCTGGGTATCCCTCATCAACCACCCTACACCCAGATATCCAGCCAAGTCTGCCCATGGGCTGGCCATGAACCAGCACAGGCGGCAGGAGGCAGGCAGGAACCAGGACACAGAGTTACTTGGACACTTCTTAGAGAGGAACAGTCCTGCGCAGTGGCACTAGGTGCAGCAGCTACTCACTACTAACCCAGCACAGTAACTGAGGAGGTCAAGAAAAAAAAAATCTTAATAATTCAACTATTGCCTCTAGCTATGGACATGTAATCCCAGAAAATGGTTTTTAAGCAAAAAACCCAACCTCTTAAACGCTCATTGTCTAACTAACTTATATGTACTACTTCTATTTTCCATGTGAGACACCAAGGTGATTAAATGGAAAGGGAAAAGCCAGCAATGGAAAGGCAATGAAAAATGATAAGCACCTAGTAAAGATGCAAAGGAAGGAAGCAAATTCTTCAAAAAAAATGTCCCCACGTCTGTGAGGCTCAAAGAGACCTTTGGTCTGTCTGTACTGGCCTTTGGATTCTCAGCTCTGGTATTTCCTACAGCCCTATTACCACCTTTCGTGTCAGGATACCCTGCTGCAACAGTCAGAAGAAGAAAATAATGTGGTATCTTGGCAGTTACCATCATTTGCATGCTCCAAATTCAACTCTGGCATCTCACAAATGGAAATTTGATGTTAAAGCATGGATATGTTTTTTCATTTTAAGTCTCAAACAATGCCTAGAAGAAAGCATTTCAGAATAAACCAGGTAAATGATACACTGCCTAAGAGTAATCTGCAATTAGCTACCAAACTCAGCACTGTTCCTTGGCCAGGAGAAATCTCTAAAGCCTCTGCTCTGAATTCCATGTGAATTAATAGTGTTAGACTGTAATGGCAACGACAAAAGCATTGATCACAGAGGGGCTGTGCAAGTCAGGACCAAGTTATATTGTTATTCACCCACTCAGACTGCTAGAGGATATGGCTCTGAGAAGGGTTCTTGCCTTCCAAGTGAGGAAAAAAAAGACACATTGGCAAGAAATTATTTTCTTTATCCTTCCTGTTTTTAAAATATTGTAATTTTATGCCTTCTATGAGAAACTGTTCAAATAATGCCCTTACCCAGGACTGTATTCTGACAGGAGACCTATCTTGCCCCCAAGGTTTTGTTTGCCTCTGAATAAGCCCGCATAATATTTCATGCCCCTTTGTCTTTTAAACTGGAAAACGGCACCTCTTTCAGCTATCTTCAAGCAAAATATTATTTGATACATTGCTGATATCCCCTACATTTCAGCCCTGACAGTGCTAGATTTTCTCTGGTAGATAGGGCTATCAGTTCTATGTTACTGTAGCACAGAGGCCAGTACCATTCTATCCAGAAAATGCACACAAAGACAGAATAGTCTCACCACCACAGTGATGGCTCCTGGGGATTCAGAGCATCTAAGCTCTGCCAACAGATTCACTGCATGACCTTGAGCATGAGAACCACTAAGTCTCTTACCTTGTAGTAAAGGTAACAGGACAGACCATGAAGCTATAGCAAGGCTCACAGAATGAGGATGCTCCTTTCAGGTCAGCCAAAGATGATCTCTGGAGGGACGCTACTGCATGTTGAACAGGTCCCTGGGCTACACAGACACTATGAGGTTTCTGCCTTCTGCATCCCTTCTCTTCCTCCCCTCACCATTGCTCTGAGGGCTAATAGGCCCCTTCTAATGAGACAGAGATTTACCTCGGATGCCTCTGAAGATGTAGAAGCAGCACTTGAGGAAAGGACTTGTCTTCCCATTCACAGCTTTGCTCTGTTCTTCCTGGTAGGGCAGTGGATCCCCGACCTCTTCAAAATTCTCATAGGGATTCTCCAGGACAGACTTGGGGTTGTAGATGGTTTGAATTTTCAAGGAGGTAGAGGGAGAGCCATTGTAAACAGGATTGTCCCAAGCTTTCTTCCCCACTGTCTCCAGTTCATGCACCTCTGATCCTTTAAAGTGGCTCTCAGCTCTGTTCTTTAGGTGAGACAAATTCATGACTACTCGCTGCCAGCACAAGTACTTTTTAGCTGGAATTGTGACGATTGCCTGCCCAGACTGGAATTAAAAGTTAGCAGAGAGATAATCAGTGCCAAACACCTTGTCTGCCTCAGCAGCCAGGAGAGGGCACACCAGCGGCTCCCCACAGGCAGTAAGCATCCTCTTTTATATCAGCTCAGCTGGTGACACCGTTCCGAGGGGTGGCACTACCCCTTGTTAGGAACCACCGTCAGCCCTATTATCCCAGTCGCCCTGGGAACACCGGCAAGTACAGGAGTCCTTCTCTGCTTCACGGGGGCAATGACAGGCGCAGATGCCGCCGTGAGAAGAGGAGGCAGCGAGGAGCGGCCCCGGTCAGTTCCAGGGCACCCGTGAGACCGGGGCAGCTCCGCTCGGGGCGGCAGGACCCGCACTGCAGCCAAGGGACAAAGGAGAGAAACTCCCCGAGCGGCAGCGCCGAGGCGGGCAGGTGGCACAGCGTCCTCTTCCTCGCTGCAAAGCAGGGGGGAAACGCGGGAGCAGCTGTAGCGGTCGTTTTGGAAACCAGGGGGTGGAATCTCCTGCTTTTGCGGTATTTCTACAAGCCCTGAAGTGCCTGTTAGCCCTGAGGCAAGCCTGATTAAAAAATTAAAAAAAAGAAAAACAACAAAAACCACCACCACCAGAAAACCCACAGACAAACAAAAAACAACAAAAAGACCCAAAGCAAACAAAACAAAAAACAAACAAACAAAAAACCCCCAAACAAACAAAAACCCAAACAGACAAAAAAAAAAACCCCAAAAAAAGCCCCACCAAAACCAAACCCTAACAAACAAAAACCCCATCAAAATAACAAACAGGCAAAACTGGCAATAACAGTGGTTGGGACTTGCCTGCATCCACCTTGCCACTGGCCACCAGTGAGCAGTCATGCCAGGCACTGCAGGTCCTGCAGGTCTGTGACTGTACCCCGAGGGGTCCCAGAGCTTAACCCCAGGACATCACACTTGTCTTGGTGATGAGACTATAAAAGAACATGTAGCCTGAGCCTGGTCCTTCCTCAGGTCGGAATACATAATTCAGAAGAGGTGCCTCTCCATGGGTACTGAGGGTTGCTATTTTTCCGGCATTACCCAAGGAAGCAACATGACTCTCAGACCTGTAGGCCCAGATAAAGATGTTTTCTCTGGACTCTGATGTTGCCAAGCCAGCTAGGAAATGCAGAGATGTCCTCTATATGTTACCTAAGATTGTGGCACTAAGCAGCTGCTTGAACAGCAGTGAGACAAGACCTAACTTGGCACAGGGCACTAAAAGGGCAGCCTTAGTGGCTGGAAAGTCACCAGAGGTCTGGGTTGGATCCTTTGACTGAATTTGGTATTATTTGGCCTGTTGTGTTTTATTACTGCCTAGCCAGAAGAAAGCAGCAGCATGGGAAGCATTTGCAGAGCTCCCAGGCAGCAGCAATCTCAGAAGTGAGGCCTCAGTGAAAGGCCACCTGCCAGAGCCAGCCATCCAGCTGCCCTCCTGGGACCACACAGCAGACACCCCTGCCCACGCACAAGTAGCATGACTTACATGTGGAGTGCTGCTTTGGGGGAATGTGGGGTTTTTTCACAGTGTAGCTCTTGCACATCACATCCCACCCCATCCTTCAGGAGCCAGGTACAGTGCAGATCTGCCTTCTCGGAGGCTGGGGCACAGAGCAGGTGGTGAAAGGGGTGGCCTTGTCCTGTATTGAAAGACCAAGTCACCCACCTAGCCCAGAAGACAGGTCATGTCTGTGTCACCTGATTTTGAATAGCCTAGCACAAGGCAGAACCAAGAGCACTCTATAATTAAGGAAACACATGCAATGCTTTCCAGGCAGCATGAGGTGACTCAATTTATGTGGGTCTAAAACACTCCTTTTCAGCCAGTAAACTTGAATGATAGGAGATGTGTCAGCTGGGGGAGAATATGATCCAGACTTTAGGACCTCATAGATCACTCTGCTGTGCCCTCTGTGGTGTTTGATGTAAGCCCACGTGGAGCAGCAGTATTTCCTGGCTAAGGAACAGTGTAGGTCTGGTAGCATCTGTGAGCACTTACCTCACATCTCTTTTCCTTACAGTGCTTTGGACCTTATTTGCCAAACTTTCATTCTTGTGAAAACCAACCAACAGAATTTCTCTTCTCCATTCTTCTTTTTCCCTTCTTTGTTGAAATCCATTTTTCAGCAGGCCTAGAGGAAACCTTTCAGAGATACCCAGGGAAGACTGTTTCTAAAACCAGAAACCACTATCACTACAGGATTCAGCATGTTAGAATAAGTGCCACAGCAGTTTTTCTGTCAGTGTGCCAAGCACACAGACCTTTAAACAATATCCCACTCTTAATTCCTTTGTTTAAAGAGAAGAGAGCACCAAAGAGTTCATAAATTCCCCCCCAAAAAGCACTCTCAAACACTGAATGAGAACTACACAGCATTAGATGTCATGGTTAGACGAAAAGTCCTATCAGGTACTAAGAGCAGTCACTCGTTGGGACTGAAGGCAGATCTGCTCACCAGACCCAAGAGGTCAGGCTGTCCAGGAGCTCACCAGCCTCTGCTGAAGTGGCTCTGCCTGGTGGGAACGTTTTCACCAGCTAGAGGTGATGCTGGTGACACCAGCTACAGACCAACTTTCTGTGCTGAATAGAGCTGATAGAGGACCAGGACAGAAGTATCCAGCTCTATAACAGAATCAGTTTTGGCACAGATTTTGAACAATACTTCTAGCTTTCTTCCAGGAGCTTAATCATCACCACTGAGGTTTAAAGATTTACAGATGCCTTGAGAAATCTAGTATATAAGTTTAGCAGTACACAGTATTCTATAGTCACTCTTCACTGCAACTAAAACAAACAAAGAAGGAGACACAACCATGCATAAACAATTCAATATCCAAGTTCCTGTTTTCTTACTTAGGGTGCTATGTTAATTCTCTTGGCAATAATCCATTTTCAGCAGGTTCTCATCAACACAAGCATTTGGTTCCCACTTCCAGGCAACACAAACAGAGCTAGAGATAGTTGTTATCTCTATGGATTGTATCAGGAATAGGGAAAGGGAAAGTAGTGGTGACAGCACTAATCAACTGTTAAGCATCAGAAATAAAAACCCAGACTTCCAAGCACAGTACCTTGATGTTGAGTAAACTGTTTATGAGACATTTTGAAAAATTTCCCAGCACAGTGTATTAATGTTCATGTGTTTTCATTACTTTTCATTTAAATGAAGTCTTCTCTGTCGATCTCTTTTTCTGCATCAAACAGGCGGATTTTATCTACATTTTAATAATACCTTTCTTATTCTAGTTATGTTCAGAGGCTAGGGAATCCAACCATCTCATGAGAGACTTGTTGAGGAACCAGCACAAAAGGTGCTTTCTGCAGACCAAGATATAAGAACTGTTTCAGTAAGCAACTCTACCTGTCTCCAACCTGTCAAGATAAAAATGCCTGAGGAGGAGAAGGTGAAGAGAGAGCGAAGGGCATTTTAGCTAAGGACAGGCTGAAATTGACCTATAAAAACTTGTTACCATGATGTACAACTTAGCGGTAAGTTTCCATAAACATCTGTACAAAGACATATTTACTAACACTTACATATTTCCTAACACATTGGAGAGCTCTTTTACATTCATGTACCTGTGCAGTGGCCTTCAGTGGGGACTTCACTGGCTGGCTGCAAATTCACTGGGACTGTGCATGTGCAACTCCACCTGAGCAAAAAGAAGCAGGTATAGGACGAAGTTACTAGGTCCTTTACAAGATAAGGTTGATTCTTTCCTCTTTTTAGAACACAGAACTAAATTTTCTTGATCTCTAAATACAGTTTTGATTACGAAGAACCTTTACTTTCACTCTGCAGGGTGTTGTTTTCTTGAGACTTCACTGTGATCCATGCAGCTGTGCAGGTCCATGTGTGGGCACATTACCCCACACACGTGCAGCAGACACGCTCTGTGCTCCCAGGAACTGTCTGGGCCAACGGGCACTGCCGGGAGAAAGTCTGTGCTTGACACACCGTGGGCAGTGATGCACGCCCAGCTGAGCACCACGCCTCAAAAACAGAAGCGCCTCAGGAAGACCAGCTTCAAAACAAGAGGTACTTCCTCCTGTGCAATGAAACCCGCTCTGGGGTGGCAACCAACCCACAGTTTACTCCCAGAGGTGATCCACACATGTCACAAGCCAGGAAACATCCATCAGGGGGCTCAAGGAGTCAGTTCTCATAGGCTGGGCTGCTGTCAGTACCAGGGTGTCAGGATACAGGCTGCTCCTGTTACCCAGGTTTATCACAGCCAGCAAGAAGCAGGACACACACAGTCTGTGTCCCGTGGCATATCACAAGCAAACACCTGCCACTGTCCCTGCAAAGACAAAGCAGGACTCAGACCAAAGATTTCTTCCCTGATCCAGCTATCTGCCAGATGCAAGAGAGTCTCTGTATAATATCTCTGAGAACACAGCAGGCTGCAAGCTTGTGTTGAATAAGTGCAATGAGAAGAAGGAATGCTGATTCCTAAACGCTTGGTTTTTGGGGAATGTTGCATTAATACATGTTGCATTAACACATTGGGGGAAAAAAATAGCAGGACTTATCAGATGTGAGAGATGAGATTGTCGTTACCATCAGCTTTGTTAACAGAAGAAAGTGTGATGGAGAATGACAGTGCTGCATCCAGCTTTCTGATGGAATAGCATCAGTCATATAATGGGAGACTAGTAAAAAGGTCTCTGTTATGGAATTGTTTCCCTCCTCCAGAATTTGTGTGTTCTCACTTTTAGATGCATCAGCACTTTTTAAAGCATTTAATCTCTGAAGCATAGGTAATGCCTGTGGTTTTTTCAGTTTGTTCACAGTAAATCTTGCACCGAAATATTGTTTGGTTTCATTAGCTATTATTTATACTTCAGCACTTTTCATCTGCTCCTCAGTTGCATGCTTAAGAGCTCAGTAAAGCACTTAAACTCGCTATTGTGACCACCGATGTTTGCTGGGCAGTGCTTAGCACGTGGCTACAAACTGGCACAGGGCTGCCCTGCTTGGAACAGTGATGCTGCAAGCGAGCTTATATTTTCTGCCTTTTTGGAGGAATCCCACGAGGATGGTGCTCAAATCTCTCAGCGATGGCAGTCCAGCCCACCTCAGGCAGGTGCGCCCGTCTCAGCTGGGGTGAAATGCTTCAGCTGAGCGCCGCGGGATGCTCCGAGGATGCCCGCGCA
>NW_005054300.1:10772789-10782460 GCF_000277835.1 Geospiza fortis
TGCCCTGGTGCCACAGCCCTCCGGGACAGGCAGCGCAGCGCAGCCCCGGGACGCGCCTCGTGTGCCCTTCGTGCCGCTGGTCCCCCCTGCCGGCATTGCCCCCTCCTCAGGTGGCTCTTCTGCCTGGAACTGCATTCCCCAGCAGCCACAAGCGCCTGAAACCCCAGTCCCACCAGCACTCACCTTCCATACCACACTGGGCTTGTCCTTTATCAAACTCCGTCAATTACTGCCTGTCACCCCGCTTAACAAGGACAGCATGGGCCGAGCCAGCACAGCCTCAACAAGACCCAACCTGTCCTCAGCAGGACAAAGCAACAGCAATATCCTGCAGCCAGGAGCAAGGCAGCCAGGCTTTTTAAATGCTCAGCAGAGCACTCACTATCAACCAATCCCACCTGAGGCCCAGTGCAGGTGTTTTGTGATGAAGGGAGTGCAATTTATTCCACCTGGGAAACTTTCTCTCGCTGATTACTGATCTGTGTATGCACAGATCATGCACAAGCTACAGCACGAGTGGCAGACACATGCTATGAAGGACGTACCGCAGCCATCTGCTGAAAGTTGCCAGGCTCTCTGCAGTTTAATCATTGCACGCTGGCTTTAGGAATACTTCCACCTCTCAGGGCCTCTGGCAGGGGCAGACAATGCCAATATCCCATGTGGAATAATTTAGGAAAAGTCCAAAGGGTGGGGCTGGGGGTATAAAACTGGATTAGCAGTTCAAACGTAAATCCTCAGCACTGGTTAACTGTCATGTAACTCATTCCTGGATGGGAAACTCACCCTGCCTGTTCCTGTCATGCCTGGAGCAAACTTTAGCAATAAAAGATACTGCAATCGGGGTCATCCAGGGAAAAACATCAGGCACCTCTGATACCTGCTGCAGGAGTATCCCTCTCCCCCTCCTCTAGCAGCTGTCAAGTGTCAGCAGTTGACATTTTGATGTTGTTTTTCCCATAGTCTATAGCTAAGGCTCACATTAACACATGCTGAAGAGGATATACCCTGTTCCCAGGGGTGAAAGAAATGTTTGTGATACATCCAGCAGCACCAGAAGGAGGGCAGGGTCCCTGCATCTGAAGGCCTGGCACCCCCTGAGATCCAGCTGTGAGCCCCAGGGAGGAAATGCAAAAGAAGGAATCCTGAAATCTTTGGAAACCAAGACAGGAATCCTCTGGACACTAAAGGGCTGCTCTAGCTTTACCTCAGCACATCCTGAGCTCACTCCACTGTTCTTCTGGGGAAAGGTGCTGGCCAAGTCCTGGCCAGAGAGCAGAGAAGCAGATTCCTCAGGAGCTGCAAATGATTCTCTGGTTTTCTGTAACCAAATCATTGTTTAGATGAACATAATTTTTCTGCAATGCAATTATATCCATTCAACTTGCACAGCCCCATGCTGCACAGTACGCATTTTTCTTTCCTTATTCCTCATCATGTAATTCCAAATAATCCATGAAGTTTATATTTTATAGGTAGAAAGACAAGATGGGGAAGGCTTAGGTGGCCGTTTGAACACCAAGAGTCTGTCAACAGTTTTGGGATTAGGTGCTGCATGGGATAGATATCCAGGGATGAGCCAATCACCTGATTAAGCTAGTTTTTTAAAGGATGTACTTGAGTGATTGAGAAAGAGGAGGTGAAGAAGGAGTTGGGGCCAAACCAGTCTCTGGCAACATTGTGTGTTTGCACACCACTTAGCTCCTATCTGTGTTCCAGTGCTTTCCAGACTCATTCTATCTCAGCATTCAGGCATGCTAGCTGGGATCCTGGAGTATCAGGCAGCAAAGGATTCTGTCTGGATTCCCCTCTGTAATATTTTTACTGTTCAGGGAGGCTCTTCAAGTCTTAGAGTTGCTAATCTTTACATGCAAATCCTTCTTCAGAGTTGTTATTCCCAAGGCACACCACCGAGTCAGCAGGCTATTTAAGAAGCAAACTGGCACAGTGGACAAACAAAGAAATCCCTCAGGCCTTGGGTGTCCCCAGTGCCAAGCAGAACCAGACAGTCACTCCCTGTGTCTGTCGTATGCCACTGTTTGTACACCTACAGTTCACCCTGCTTGTAGTGTGGCATTGTGAGCACACACTCACTGCTGTCCCCAGATTCTTTATCTGCAGAGCTGCTGTCTCACCAAGTTACTCTCCCAGTGCAGGTTGGGATAGTTGACTCTTCACCTCAAACCAGAGCTTTGTACTTGTCTAGTGAATTGCATCCTATTATTTCATTCAGTCCATGTATCCCATTTGCCAAGATCTTATTGGAAATCTAAGCAGGGTGACCTCCAACATATTTTCTACTCTTCCTAGTCCAGTACAGTCTACAGGAGGAGGAAGTTTGGTCTGCCTTTTTTCATGTGTATCAGCAGGGAAATTCAAAGTACCTATGGATCCCAGAGTTGTTCCAGCAACCCTCAGACTGAAAGTGGGGGCTCTTATCCCAGTTTCCCAAAACCTCCACAACCATCTTCATCTAGGCAAAATTAGGAGGATAAGAACAGTGGTGATAATGTCATGTAACTCTATACCAAAAGCCATAAAATTCTGCTAGTTCACCCTTACCTTGCTCTCTTTTCTTGAAGAATCAGAAATAAAATCAGCTGGCATTATCAGTTAGAGAAAGCTGAAGTAATTTTCAACACTGGTTGTTCTTGAAGTTTATACCTGAATCCTCTGCAAACATGATCCTCTCAAACACAGTTTGGACAAAGGAAAACACACACCTTCCAAAACATACCAAATGCCTGCTGTGTGAATGTGTGAATGTGTGTGGTGACCAATCATCTGCTCAGCTCTCCAGTGCCATGAGGACCTGACTTTGTAAGAAGCCTTTGTAGACTGACATTTTGAATGAGACTGCTGCATTAGTACTGTCACAAGATTTTTGAGACAAAATGATGATGCTTTAAAAAGGTAGCAGAAGTAGCTACAAGCAGATTGTCATCTGCTTGGGCTGCAGAGTCCCCTCAGTGTTACCTGCTCAGAATTTCTTTTACACTTGCAACAGAACTTTCTCTCTATTAACACTCCAGACATGAACACCGGGTTAATATGGAACATTTTTACCCACGAAAACTAACAGGAACCCAGAAGTCTGCAGCCCTTTAAGTGAGGAGGTAGACATGGAAAGGCAAGAGTATTTTCAGCTCCATTCTTTAGAGGAGACAGGGTAGACTAGTTCTTTAAAGACCTGAAAAGGCAGCAAAACCAGGCAGGCAACTAAAGGAGCAAGCAAGGAAACCTAAAAATGTTCCTGGCCAGAAACCTAACAGCTTGTAGGACCTTTTGCTGTGCAGAAACATAACAGCTTGTAGGACATTTCTCCTTAAGAACTCAAAATGTCCTTTACTGGGCCAGCCATGCACACTGCTGCAGCCTATGCACCATGGTGGGGAGGCACTCTGCTTAGAGGGGAATCCTGAAAGATTTTCAGTTGCAAATGGATGTAGACAAAGACAGGAGCAAAAAAAAAAAAATCCCAAAACCAATGAAATGCTCTTGACAGTATATAGCTCTTCACTGGGATAAGCAGAGAGTAAAAAGAGGAAAAACAATGCTGGCTTCTGGAGGAGTACAAAGCTCTCTGCTCTAGTCCTGGTGTCCAAGAGGAAATAAAGCATTCACTTTAAAAGCAACATTTCATCTGATGTAGAAAAAGTTGGAAGAAGCAGACAGGGAGAGACACACCCCATCTTTGAGGTTTTCACCTGTGTACCATTGATAAGCCTAGAGGAGGAAGGATTGGGTTGAGTGTCTAGCAGGTTTCTCCTTTGTTCTTCATGCTTCTTATCCGAGCAGCATGTGTGCATTCTCAGGGCAACCCCACTCCCTGCCAGGGTATGCCTGCTTCCCCTAACAGGAGTCTATCAGAAACCTCTCCAGGATAAAAATGAATATCTGAGATTCAGCCAGCAAGCATCTAAGGGAAACATCTCCCAGATCTTTAGACCCCAGGTTATTTTTAACTTGGGTAAACTATTTTTGTTCTCCTAAATGTTGGGACAGCCATCAAAGGTCAGCCTGGTGTTGCAGCAAGGAGACAGGGTAGATGGCAATGATGCAGAGCACGCACACAAACAGGATAAACAGTGGCATGGGACACTGTGCTCTGCCCAAGAGGCAGCTGCAAACTGACCTTGGATGCGCCCTCGCCATTCCCCGGTGCTGCAATTTCCCCCTGTGCTGACTATGTGGCAACGTGTCCCCAGGGCTCACGCTCACAGCCACGCAGCATCCCGGCTCTCCCCACACGGGTGGGGATCCGCCCGCAGACGCAAGTGGGTGTCGCGGACGTGTGAGGTGCATCTGAGCCGGGCTGACCGCACGGAGCACGGACCACTGCGGCGCGGCCCACGCCACCTCAGCTGGGCCAGATCTGCCGCCAGGAGGTGGACTGATCCCCGCTCGGCACTCCCGCGGTGCTGGCAGCAGGGAATGGGGTTCCTAAGGAGGACGGTCGCAGCCTGAAGAGAGGGGCAGGAGATGTAGGCTGCAGATGTGCGGAAGAAGGCACGGAAGGCCTGGAGGAGGAGACAGGCCAGCTGAGATGAGCCGAGCACGCTGCCACCCGGGGAAGGGAGGCTGCAGAAATGCAGAGGTGCCGCTGCCCAGCGAGCGCCGGGCGGGGATGGGCGCTCGGCATGCGGCTCCTTGGCACCTGGCCTGCCATGTCTGATGTGGGTAGAAGGACACCAGAGAGCACCAGTGCTGAGGAGAGGGTGGCAACACAAAGACCGCTGTGTTCCTCTGGTCCCCATCCCCTTCTCCCCCTCCTCTCCCAATTTATTTACCCGAGTTCAAAAGACAGCCTCACAGTCCCGAGGGGCTGGCTGAAGTGGCCAAGGGGTGGGCTGTGAGGTCATCTTCAGTGAGGGCAAAAATCCAGTATCAACAATGCTGCCCATTGTATGGCCCTGTTTAGACAATACCGGCTGGGTTCTTGCTGCTGGCAGCCCGAGGACTGGGAGCAAAGCCTGTTTGGGGTAACAGGAGGGGAGGAGGGCGGGCAGGATGTGTGGCACCGAGTCAGACCGCAAGGGATGGAGCAAAGTGCAGAGATAAGCACCCTATCCCAGTCATCAGCATGTTATCAGCCTAATTCTTGATGCTGATAAGATTATCTTGACAGCTTATTCTCTCATCAATGACAGGGAATTTAGCCATCCTGGCCACAGCCTGAAGCCATGGCCATCACTCCAGTTACATTTACATTCCCTTCTAACCTTGGCAATGAGACAGGAATGATTTCAGCTGCTTTATTGACTCTCTTTAACCCCATATTTCCCACTCAGCTTCAGCAGGGTGGCCAGGTAAGCATCAGCTTCTTCGTCCAGCCCTTGCCTTTCCAAAGGCAGCTGAGGGTTTGGCCATTGATACTCTTCTGGGTGCTCCCACCTGAGGAGCCCAGGTAATCCATACTGAGCTTAGCCATGCTTGAAGAGTGAGGATGGAGCAAGGGATCTTCAGGAATTTGTGGAAACCATTGAATTTATAGAGCAACAGTTGATGTTTTAAGGTGTGTGTGTGTGTGGTGCAGGGAACATGACAGAAAGCAAGCAAGTGACCAGGATGCTGCCAGTTCTTGTAAACATAAATAGCACTTTTGGTAAATGCCGTGATACCAGGCTCCTCAAGTCACTGTCTGGAGCCAGGTGACCAAACAATTCCTAGCTTTCCGCTTCAAATATGAAACCATTTGCTACCTCTCCTGGACAAGGAAGAGTGCGTGAAAATATAACAAAGAATCATCACCTTCCAAAAGAAGGCATGGGGAGAAAACAACATCAAACAAGGGTGGTGATCCCACGAGCTGGCATCAGATCCCTGGCACCTGAACTCCTGAAACACACAACCCTGAAAGACCTGCAGCTGCCATCATCCTTCAAGCAGGCATCAACTCTGAACTCTTGTAGACTGAGCCAGGTCCTGTCCCAACTCATTCTGAAGCCATGGTCCCCTACCCTATTTCTCTGCAACATATAACTGCGCCCAAAAGTCAACTTGTCAAAACCAGAGACACCATTAACCTAAGAGACTGCTGGCTGCTGCTCTGCAGAGTGGGCTCAACACCTTTGAAGAACAGATTCTTTAGATGAGGGTAAGGAGGAGAGAAAGCATTGGTGAAAGGATGGAAAGCCACGCCAGCAGTGCTCTTTGAATGGAGCACCCACAGCACCCACACCCACAGCATGATTCTCCTATCTCCAGAAAAAGCTCTAAAGCTGGAATTGCTTCATACTTCTTCAGAAAATCAATTTTTGCAAGCCTTTATTTTTGGCTATAGGGTTCATTTCTTTCCCCAGTTTTCAGCCTATTCCCTCATTACTCGAGTCCCCTCTTCTTGTTTCAACTTCCAGCTGTGAAATAGAAAGGGTGACAGGGAATGTTGTTAAAGAAGATAAATAAACAGCATTAAACAAACATTGCAAAGCCCTTGCAGCAAGCATTTTTGAGTACATGGTTTTTTCAACAGTTTTTGGGGGGTAACTGAGGAGATCCAATAAAATTTCCAAGATGTCAACACCAGATGAAATCCCCTTGCAGAACTTACTGCTAAATAAAAAAGATTTTTTTTTTTTTAGGGAAGACTAGGAAGGAATGTGTTATCATAAAAGAACCTTAGCTTAGTTTTGATGTTTTTATCTGCATTCTAGCACTGTGGTAGCAAAACCAGAGTGGTTAGTGCATCCCAGGACTGGAATGTGACAGTTCTTTCTCTTAAAGTGTCTGCTCACTGATACTGTCTTGTGGTAAACCTCACTGCTGGTTTGGGCCTCGTTGTCCTCAGACAATTGGGAACAACAATGAAAAAACTGTGAGACCTTCTGACAAAAAGAATTCTGCAAGAATTTTTCACTAGCCCAGTGCTTCAGCTGAGTCGTGAGTCTGTGGGGAGGTCTTAGGAAGGTGGAAACAGCCTTGCATTAGACCATGTATTTCTAAAGAAATCTGGTGCTGAAGTTCATGGCCTGTGCTGCCCATGACATGGCTCTGCTCATTGCTGCCATGCACCATGGCCCTGGCATTGCATCAGCTCTTTTATGAAAGACTGTGACCCTGGGCAGCAGTCACCAGATGCAGAAAAATTGAATCAGTTTCCTGAGGAGGATGGCTGAAGCCAAATCTTCATGAAGCAGTGTTGGTGTACACCATGAGCAATGTAATTCTGCTGAAGGCTCAGCTGGGAAGCTCTCCCTGGAAGGAAGGAAAAACTTGTCTGGAGAGATACAAGTGGAAAAGCCTGATTTAAGCTGTATTGCTGTGTTTATATAAACATTTCTGTTTTCCCACCTGGGCTGCCCAGTGATTCTCCTTTTGTCTCAAGCCTTTGAGCAGCAGAGCTGAGACAGAAGTCTGCAGCTGGGACTCAGATGGGCAGGGCTGGGTGCTGGGGCCAGGGGTGTGCAGGGTGCAGGTCACTGGCATGGCCAGCAGCCCTCCACAGGAGGGAGCCGGGCTGGCACAGCATGGCCAAGCCTCTAGCCCACATAGGGCCAAAAAGCTTATTGACAGCAAGGCCAGATCTGTGGCAGTCCAAGCACTGGGAAAGCAAACCATGCTGCACACTCTCCACTTCCTCACCAAAGGGTCACTGCCTGAACCTCGTGGCCACATTCAGGAGCATGAACGTGTTGCAAAGGTGATGAAAATGGCAGCTGGAGAAGTTGGCCAAGCCGTGCAGGGCATTTCTCAGGACTGTCCTTGGCACAGAACACTTGAAACCTGCCAGGTGAGCACAGCCCCAGTGATGGTCAAGATCCATCTTTCCCTCTCTGACACAAAAAAATTGTGATGGTCACCCCCCAAGCTAACTGGGCAGGGGAATATGCAGAAAACTTATTCATGTTGTGAGGGAGCAGCCAAATGTGTTCTTGATTTTAGATGGTAAAAGTCTAGCTGCCCTGTATAATGCCTCATAGTTGTACTCCATGTCTGAGGAAAGAAACCCGTGGAAAAGGAAAGGGCTCTGGTGAGTCTGAGTATCTGCAAAACTGCAAACCTTGAATTCCCAAAGCCTCGCTGTCACCCACCAGTAGCAATTCCAGGTCTGCCCCTGGTTCATGACATTGAGGTTATTTCCCCCGTGTATTATGAGCTGGAGAGTACCTCTTTAAAATCACCAAGTACTACCTTCTTTTTTTTAAATTTATTTATTTTCTGGTTTTCTTTTGGAAATAGCAGGAGTCAGGTTTCCTAGGGGTAGTTTTTAGCTCAGTTTGTAGTTCTTTCAGCACTCACATAGAAAATAGGCAGAATCTTTAATTTAAACATAATTTCTCCTCAGTGCTGTTAACCAGACATTTAATGGAGAGTCTTAAAAGAGATAGTTGAAAGTCCCTCCCTGACTCATGCCCGCTTTCAACATCCAGGAACATCTTCTGATTTGGGTTCTCTGTTTAAATATTGTGTCTCAAAAGGTAGGCATGACTCAAGATCCTAATATCAAATTTAAACACATACTTCTCACAGACCTCTTCATCCATCATTGTGAAATGAAAAAGCAGGGACATATTTTTGCCTTTGCTGGATGCCTCCAAATCCAGAGAACAAATGGGCTACTGTTATTTTTCATTGTCACTTTTCCCTTCTAGTGATTACAATGCAACTCACTTTTGACAGCTGCCACTGAATAAGTCACGATAATTCTGAGCAGGATCAGCCCAGGGATGGACTCTGCAAGATCTTGGTTGTCTGTCTGCACTTCGTGTGGTCAGCTCCATCACAGCAGGAAAGCTCCAGACAGGATATATGTCAGAGGATATGGGCACACTTTTGGCTTTTCACGTCCCTGCTCCACTCCCAAAATGACTCATGTGTCAGCAGGGGACAGAAACTGAACACGGGACACACTACTGAGTAGGGGAAGGAGCTACAAGAGGTCCTGGCCAGGGCGATGGCATTAGGGTACCCTAAGCCTTGGTGCTAAATGACTGAGATGCCTGGCACGGTGACCACACGGTGGAGTTAGGAGAGCTGCCTCCGGCTCTGCCACCAAAAGGGCTTGATTTGTAAGAGCCCTGGTTTTCACTTTTACTGGTGAAGGTCTCTGTGGGATAGAGTTTGAATTTCGGATAGAGCTTGGATTTTGGATAGAGGCTGGATATTGCTGGCATTACTGGCTAGCAGGAAGGTTGTTAAGGAAAATAGCTGATGGCAAACTGAGCTACTACTTTTTCCTTCCATCCTCTGCTGAAGGCACTGTTTTCTGGGGACAACAGACAGGACATTTTTAAAATGTTACAGCCAACATTTTCCAAACTATTTGCGCATATCGTGATGAACATCTACACAGACATACATGCTTATCTGGACGTACGTTGTCGGCTGCTTTTTTTTGCAGGAACCTGTGATTTCTATACGCGCATACACGTGTAGATTGCGCCCCAGACAGATCCCCAGTACAGAGCAGATGTTTCATGCTGAATCCCCTTCTTCCCCTGCCGCAACCCACATCCAGCTGGGGAAGGAGAACGGGGCTCCTGACATCCCTCACCCCTCGGGAGCTCCTTATTTCATGAGGGGCAGCCCTCGCGGCGGCGGAAGGGGCTCTCGTGGGACCGCAGCAGCCCCGGCGGGCGCGGAGCGGGGCGCGGGACCGTGCGCGGAGCAGTGCACGCAGCGGGGCGCGCAGGGTGCGCGCCGCGGGGAGCGAACAGCAGATTGCGGACAGC
>NW_005054300.1:10782688-10785287 GCF_000277835.1 Geospiza fortis
CCCTTAAATACCTCCGCACCCGCCTCCGCGAGCCGCAGAGCTCGCCGAGCGAGGAGCCGACCGGAGCCAGCCTCTCGCCAGCGCCGGGGACCTGCGCGCCCGCGTACCGCGCCGAGGAGCAGAGACAGGGCCGCCCCATGCCTGCGCACTTGCTGCAAGAGGAGGTGAGCGGGGCCCCGGGGTGCGGGTGCTTTGTCTTCCCCTTGCCCCTTCCTCCTTCATCTCCGCGGCTCCGACAGCGCTGCGCTGCTGCTGTGTTGGGGAAGAAGGTGTGGGCATCCACGCGTGTCTGTGCATGCACACACACACGGATTCACACGTGCGTGCCCGGGTCCTCTCCGCACCGCCTCGCAGCCGGGGAGGTGAAGGGGTTCTTAAAACATCACCCAAGCCTGGTGGGGAGCCCACGGATGAAGCGGAGACATCCGCCTTTGAGGTGATCTTCCTGGATCCTGTGCCCTCAGGTAGACAGAGCATAAAATACAGGGTTATTTTGAAAACACCCATCGAAACATGCTGGGTGCTTGAATAGCATGAAGGACTATTCAAGAAGATCTTTTGTGCCAAGAAGTCATAAGTATTTTGATAATACTCAGACTGGGATTTTAAAAAATTTTTCTTAATTCATTTTATTTTTGAAAAGAAATGGTTTTTAGTCGCAGTGTTTTAAAACCAAATACTGCAGCAGGAAGCGTCTCTAGGACAGATGCAAGGTGAAAGCCGGCTGCCCAGATGAAATGAATGACTGTATCAGCATTGCTTGAGCCAAGCAAGCATACAATAGGGAGACTGCCCATTTTTGGCATAAGAAGGTCTGAATAATAACCTAACACCAGTAACACATGTGGAGCTGTTGGATTTTTAAACATTTTCATTTTTATTTTTGACCCTTATGGCAGCCACCCTTTGCCCAAGGGAAGGAGGCAGACGCTTGATTCTGGTGTTTGTGCTCTCACCTTCTCGTCCTTTCCCCCTCTGCCAATGCCTAGAAGTGGATGTAAATTATACCCCTGCTCTTTTCCTGTCACCAGCACGCAGGGTCTCCCTTGGTTCTTTTGTGCAGGTGCCATGACCTTCCAGGAATGCTGTGATGAAAAGAACTTTACTTTTCTCCCCTCCCAAAATGGATGTCAAAGGCAGTGTGTTCAAACCATGTTTCATGGTTTTGGCATGTATTTTGGGTCATATCCTGGAAGCTGGAAAGAATCCTGTCCCTGGGTCATGCTGGGCATATTCAAATATGCCCGACCCGAGATTCAGTGCCCTGGGGCCCATACACCGTGCCCGGTGCAGGAGCCTTTGAGCTGCAGCTGGTTGTATAAGCTGGCTGGATGCCAGGATCACCTATGGCATGTTCAGTGCTGGGGAGGTGGGGGTATGGATGGGGAAACACATCTGTGCTGCAGATGAGAGCTGCAAAGCCATTCACAAATGAGGGGAAGCTAATGAAAATTATTTAGCTCGCCTCTTCCCTCTCTCAGCCCTAAACTCCAGATCAATCTCCATCCCATTTTCCTCGGTAGAAGCCCCTATGGTCATAAGAGGACAAAAATCCTTTTTCTTTCCTCGTTTCCCCCGTTTCTACCTCTCTCCCTCCCTCGTCCCCCCATGCTCCTCCCACCAAGTTTGTAACGGTGGAGCTGTTTCACAGCTGCTTTACAGCCCTTTTGTTCAAGGTTAGTTTACATGTGAGAAATGACCAGCCTGATTATATCAGTGCAATTCCAGCAGCATAGGTATGCTGGTAAAATTCCTCATGTGGCTACTACAACTCCAGAAGAGATTTTTTCCTCTCTGCTGTTTTCTTTGCGCTTTCCCTCCTCCTCCTCTGCCCCTGTGTAACTTTGACAGTGACATAAGCTATCATGGAAAAGAAAAATGCAACTCCAACCCCACATTCTTACTCTGGAAGCAGCATGTCCATATGGGGTGTGTTACCTGTCTAATTATACCACCAATCACTGCTGGGAATTTTTCCTGCATAGACAAGTCTTAGGTCTTTTTGATAGATTGTCTTGCAGCCAAGAAAGAAAATTGTACCTTTCTGCCAAAATGCTAGATGAGAATATCTAACACTTGGGAACAGGCAGGACTTCTCCTTGCCTAATCTCTGGATTAGAAGCCATTTCTCATTGCTCTTTTGGTGTGGGGATTACCTCTAAATTCTCTAGCAGATGAGAGTATCATACCCTCAAAACATTAACTGGTTTCACAGGCAGAGACAGCCAGGATGCAGAAGAGCCAGTCCCAAGCTCAGCATCTTGCCTGGTGCAGTGAAGGCAGCAGGATACTTTGTGTCCAGTTTTTTTCCTTTCAAACCTTTGATTCCCCAAGGAAAAACTAAAAGCGCTCCTCTGTAGAGATCATTTTACTTCCCAAATGTGGGGAATCTGTCAGCCTTGCCAGCTCCTCCCCATCGGAAGGTATGTCTGTAACCCTCCAGTTTCAACCCTTGGGAAAGGGAGGAGTTGGGGTGGCCACGTAAGCTGCCTGGCCTGATTTTAATGCCTCCCTCAGGAAACTAGGCCATGGCAGGATGGTGGTCTTTTATGAATACTGAACACCTGAGTGGGAATCTGCTGCTAATTCAGCAGATATT
>NW_005054300.1:10785297-10793772 GCF_000277835.1 Geospiza fortis
GCCCTCCTGTTCCTGCTGGCTGACCTTTAGTGCCCCTTCACCCATGGAGGCAGCAGTCTGGGTGGCAGAGGGAGGTGTCCCAGGGGGCAGGGGATGGGGTGATGTGTGTGGGACACATCCTTGCATCCCATGTGCTTGGCACCCCCGTGTTGGTGTTGGGCCATGTTGGGCACTTGGGGCTGACAAAGGGCTGCGAGTACCAGCAAGCACAGTACAGCAAGCACGGGCTGTCTGCATGGAGATGGAAATTGGTGATTCAGGGTTCACTGACCTGTCTCATTAGGGTCAGTCCTGCCTGCTCCTTTTGTCATGCATGCCTGATGGGGCAGGCTGTCACTCAGCCAGGGCAAACAAGCATGTTCTGAGGGAATGTTGTGTCACAATTACAGAAGGGAGCCGGGAGCCAAGCTGAGCCAACTTTGCTGCTTAAAACTTCCTCTCTGCATGTTGGTGGCCATAGATCAGAGGATTGTCTTCCCTTGCCTCAGTTTGCCTGTGGGTGGGAAATGAGAGAGGGATAAGAGTCTTAGCAGCAGGCACAGGATAAGTAGCTGCAGTTCTAATTAGAAGTATCTCACCTGACTGCTTCCATCGGCTGATCTTCAAGCATGTTGGTCTTGCCACATCCCATCTTGGAAGGTGAGGCAGGCAAGATAAGGAGGCAGAGGAATCCCCCTGTGGATCTTCCTGATGTTCTCCTGTGATCCCAGGTGGGGTGACAAATAAGTAAGATTTCAGGAGCAGCCCATTGATTTATTATAAAACTGTGTTTGAGACCATATTTCTCTCCCACCTCTTTGTTCATTCACAAGATTTCCTTTATCGTTGTCTGCTTATGCACAAGCCCAGACCCACCTAAAACATCCACTAATCAAACTGAAGGAAAATAATAATCCTTGCAGTCTGCAAATGATCTCACCAAAGCCACTGGTGGAAAAGAGACTGGCTTTCAAGTATTTCTTTTTACTTTTGGCACCCTACCTACCATTCACCTCCTCTCCAGAAAGACCAGGTCCCCATCCTCTCAGGCCATGACTCCATGTGGCCAGAGCAGGCTCTTCTTTGTGCCAAGGGCTCAGCTGAAAGAATGGAGCCTTCCAGGGAAACTACAGGCTGTGAATCTTTACACTGCCAGCCTAGATGCATGTGTTTCTATTTCTTGAATTGATAACCACCAACTTCTTATTTTGTTTTCCCTTCTTTCCTTTCTTGAAAATATCCATTGCTACCTCTTCAAGGAGTTCTCCTCCACCTCCAGTATCACTGCTAGTGGCACAGTCACCTCCCGGGTGACCAGTAATGGAAACGCTGTCACAGCGAAGGACTTACTCAACCATGAGGACTTGGCAGGAGACCGGGGCATGATGGACGATATCTTTGATGAGACCTACCGGGAGAAAGAGGGCCCCAAGCCCCCGCTGCGATACGTCTGGAGGAATATCATCCTCATGAGCCTGCTGCACCTCGGCGCCCTGTTCGCCTTGACGCTGATACCCTCTGCAAAGATCCAGACACTGGCGTGGGGTAAGCACATTCCTCTGTCTGTTTCTGGGAATCTGCAACCCCCAAATCTGTTGGGTGGGGTTTTTTTTCCCCTGCAGGCCCACGGACTTGGGGATTAGAGAGAAAGAAGCAGGGGGCTTCTAGAAGCAGCTCTTCAGCCAGATTTGTAGCAAGCTGTGGAAGGACCTGCTAGTGTCTCTTGTAAGGTCATACATGAGAGGGAAAGATTTGGCAGGGATTTGGTTTGTCTGCGCAAAGAACAAACTTGATTCAGAGACATTAGGATTGGAAATATTCTGAATGTGTAGCTGCTTCTGGGGTGAAGCACAAAAACTATTTGATAGAGTACTGTGACAGTGCCAGAAAGTTAGGAAGCAAGATGCTAGCAAGAGCACCTAAACAGGTTTTTGGGGAGGCAAGGTACAGAGCACTACTTGGCATGAGACTGCTGCCCAGACATGAGAACCATTCCTGTCCTTACCAGGGAAGCGTAAATCCCACAGAGCCTCAATGTGTATATGAGGGAAAAGAGACAAAATACAGTTGTGCTGAAGATAAAAGTCAAGAATTAAGTCTGAAGCTCAGGTCTTTTATCATTCTTAAAAAAGCACAGATTAGCCACTGTCATCCCGGAACTAAGCCTGACGACTTTCAGAAAATAAATAAGCATCTCTCCAGGCAGCAAATTCCAGTGGAAAGCACAACCCAGCAGAAGGTAGCTAGGCAAAGCTCTCCTTTCTCAGAGATCTTGCCCTGGGTAGGAACCAAACTTCTCCTCTGACTGCTTGAAAGACAGCTGGGCCCAGGGCCCACTCTGCAGGAGAGCTTCGCTTTCCACGAGCCTTTGTGTGGACCCCTGGAGGAGTCCAAAAACCAAATGGTTCCCAGTAGGGAGGTCAAGAGATTGCATCCAGCCCCTGCCTCCCTGTGAAACAGAACATCCTGAAACAAAAAGCAACAGTCTAGATTGAGTCCTGCTGGGGTGGCTTTTGGGTTCAGTAGTGCTCCCGCTTCCTGGTCAGGCTGGCTATGGATGGCCCTGGGGCAATCCACCTGGTCTGTCACCCTCTCAAAGTCTGTCTTCCTGATGGCTGTGTGCAACAAGTATCACAGCTGAACCGGGAAGGAGATGGCTTCCTGGATCACCAGGCTGACTCTTCCTCTTATCAGCCTCTCACAGGCAGGGGTCTGCCTCCTCACTGGAGGCAACAGCCAGAGTCTGGCTACAGCATCTGCAAAAGCAGAGGCCTTGATGTGTTCCCTTGTGCAGCCAGCATGGCCTTTCAGGGGAATGTTGTGAAAGAAGACTTCAATGGGCCTTTCCCTCGTGAAAAACTGACAGGCTGTACTTTACGCTGGCCTGTCAGAGCTGAGCAGAACATGCAGCCTCAGCATGATGTTGGAGGAGCATTTCAGGGCTCTTGGTCCTGTTCTGTGTGTCCCATCCCTGGGCTGGAGGCTAAGCAAAGACTGCTGGCTTCTCTCACTCACTAAGCTGATGGCCTGGGTCCTCCAACTCCAGTCAGATAACCTCAGGATGTTGGGGCAAGGTGAAGGAAAAAAGTGAGTTGAATTTACTGACTTCATTTCAAGCTGCTGATAGGCTCCATGATTTCCAAATCCATCCAACCCTTCTCCCTTGAGTGCCCTTGGGATTCTTATGAGGGCTTGAGCATCTTTATCCAGAAAGTTAATGCTGTTTTGCATTCTGCTAAACCCCACCCTACCCCAAAATGGTTTCTGAGGCAGTGTCTTTGCAACCATACACCTCTTTAGGATGTCTGTATGGCATCTCATGGCACTTCCCAGGAATCTGCTTTGCTTTTTATCTGATGTCAATATTTCCTGCTCTCCTTGCTCAGTCAACTCTGATGTGAAGTGCCAGTTGCTCTCCTGCCACTGTGAGGCACTACAAGATTCCGTGGTGGATTCTGGAGTGACATGTTCTGGGAATGGGAGAAGGACATGGTGTTTGGGGGAACTGCACTGTTCTGGAGTGGCTGAAGATCTATCTGGCCTTACCAAAGCTGCAGTAGCTCCACCAAGCTCTCTGTCCTGCACTCCTGTTCCGGGAAAGGACCACTGTTACAGCCAAGTCAGAGTTCCCTTATAGTCCATTCTCCTCCAGCACTAACTGGAACTGGAATACTTTGATCCTCCACATGTCTACCTTGCTCCTTGCATTGCCTTTTCTCAGCTCATACCTTTATTTGGCATATACAAGGCATCTGGGGCTGTCATGGCATGTCAGTGACTTGCTGTTTTTTCCCATCACCCTCTGGTAGCAAGGAGAGGACTACAGTTCCCATGTTACACACAAGGATAGTGCAGCAGAGACTTGGGTTGCTCCTGGCAGTACACCATGGGCTTATGGCAGGCCAGCTCTAGCAATGGTAGTTCGGGAACTGCTGGAGTTTTTGCTTGTTTCTTTGTTTGTTTTTCAGATAATTTCCTCCTTAGGTTGTGTACATATAGTATAAAATTAGCATGGTCTCGGGTGTTCTCTGTTGTGTTGCAACAGGCAGCTGTGGGGCCTAGTAGCTCATCTACCTTCTATAATTTATCCATTGCTTATACCTACTTCATTCAGGCCACCGTCTCCTTGATGTTCCTGTCCCTTTGAAACCAGTTATATTGGTGACTGTCCTCTTTTGTTTTCATTTCTCTGTGTGCTGATTCCTCTTTGTCTCTCAAGCTCCCCAGCCCTGCCTTCATCATTGTTTGCTGTTCTGCGTTGCTGTGTGCATTGTCTCTCCTGATCTCTTTCTGGTACAGAGCTTCCCAGAATGAGCTCGGGTTGTTGATCAGGTGAGAGCTCACCATCACAAGAGCTCTCCGAGCCTGTCCAGCACTGGCTTTCTAGTCAGGTCCCCTTTTATTTATTGTCTTTTCCACCACACTTCTCAAAATCTTGCTTAGTCTTTTCAAGGATCATGGGCACATTTTATGTCATTTGCTAAATGGCACAGAGACTGAGTCTTACAGGGCAGGATGCAAAGGTGATGGGCAATTTCTTCTCTAATTGCTCAGATCCTCACTGGAAATATGATTTGTGGGTAGTCTTTTTAGCCCGTGGATGCAGCAGACTGACAGTAATTGTCCTAGCTCCTGTTGGCCTGGACAGCAGTGTCTGTAAACAAGAATGGTTCCTCTCGACATGGTGCTCTGTCAACACCTCAGATCCCTGCAGTGCCCCCCAGAGGCTCTAGAAGCATGGGTTGATACCATATTCTGTTGTTGCTGTATTATCTTTGGACCAAGGTGAACCTTGCTGGGTAATTTAGGCAACTCTGACAGTCAGAAAATCTCAGCCAATACTACCCCCAGAGATACAACCAGCAAAGTGTTTACAGTGGTTTTTTTACTTTCCCATCAAGACTACAGCTGGCAACACCTTACCACTTAGTGTTCCCTCCAGGCTTAAGTAGCAGGTGGTGTGCTTCTCTGAGTGTGGCAGGGAAGTTAGGTTTCAGTGATAGCAGATCCTATTGCTCCTCCTAAACACTGTTCCCTTTCTGCAGCCTGTAAATTTCATTGCCCCTGGTATCTTTCTCCTGAGAGTAGCAGGACTCACCTGGCTAACAGGGACTGGGCAGCAAGGAGGGAACAGTCCTGCACAGAGCAGAAGCCCAAGGACACATGCTGGATCAGGAGCACCTCTTTACATGTAAACATCCTTGGTGTTCACTGCAGGTGGCAATGCTTTCAGCACATTCCTGGTTTCTCATCATAGCTTGGGTCTGAATCTGGGCCCTAAAGAGGTAAAGCCTAATGAGTCATAGCTGTGACTGAATGTGGAATGTTTTGTGTTTAATTTTTGGAGTGTTGAGTGCTTATTACTGTCAGTGGTCATAATTCTTTGTATTCCAGTTGAATGGGTCACTGGGAATATCACCTGTGAGTTGCCAGTCTTTTGAATCTCGTGTAGTTCAAAGCACAGTATGGAAGATTACTTTGAATCCTCAGCTGATGGAGTCCCTAAGTCCTTCAGTTTGGGGCAGCATCACAGGGCAAGTGTGAAAATCTGTGCTACTTTATTTCACCTTCTCTACTTTCTTTCCAATTGAATTCTTAGTGGATGATCTTGGAGGAGTTCTTCTCCTTCCCTGTGAGATGCTGATTCCCTGACTATGCAATGATTGATCATCACTGTACCTGTTTGTGGGGGTGAACTCTCTGAATCATAAGGGTGCTGGATTCTTCTGTATTGCACAAGGATTTCAGTCATTGTACATATCCTGTCACTGTCACATAAACTCTTAGATATGGCTGATGGATGTAATTGTCTCCAGGTAGGGTTTGGCTTTCTGTGGGGCTGGTGCCATCAATGCATAGACTGAGAATCAGTTGCTTTCCCACAGAAAGTGTCTGCCCCTTAGATAACCTACAGCTTCTGTACACGGGCATGAGGCCAGGCAGCACAGAATTATACTTAGAGAGTTATGGCCATTGTAGTGACCTGGGATGCAGGTCCAAGAGAAGTCAGCATGAGCTGCTGAGGTTCATGGGCTTTGGATGGAGGCTGAGTCTGTTCTATGCCGGGGTACCCAAAAGCAGTGGTACTTTTCCAGATTTTTTACAAGAGCTTCCAGGAAAGGATACCCAAAAGCAGATACTGGATTGTCTGGGTTTGGAGTCTGTTGGTGTCCCCATCACATCTCTTTTGTGATTTTCTGTGCTTGCTGATAATGTCATTGTTGCTGGTGTCATCTTTTCCCAACAGGGGTATCCACAGGCAAATTCTGAGAATTATCTGTATAATTGTCTGCATTGGAAAGCTTTGTGAGCTTTGTTCAGCTCTGTTGTCTCTTGCAAAGGCTGGATCCTGCTGTATTTGCATGCTTGGCTCTTCTGAAAGACTGCCAAGGTGCTGGGAGACACAAGACAGGGTTGTACTGGGCCAGGGCTTGTTCTGCATTCAGCAGCAGGCAGGGAACCAAGGGAGAAGATGAAGATGGGGAATCACAGTCAGATCAGCAGACAGGGAAGGTCACTCTTGTGCAGTGGGATGGAAGTGAGAAGAGTTCATGCAAGTTTAAGGGGCCAGAAGATGATATTAAATCAGCCAAGACAGGCTTTTAGTGGATAAGAGATTAGGCTGGGAATGTAGAAAAACAAAAAGGAGGTGACAGAAGGAAGATGAAGCAGGAGATGAGCAGAAAAAAAGCCTGTATTATTTTGAATTAAAGAATCGGGCCATGCCTGGCACGGGTCTCAGATTTCTGATTCCAGACAAGTTTCTGTCAGAGTATCTGGTTTTCTGGATTCAAGATAAACTTGATTAGAGCCATTTGGCTGGACTGAATGGCTGAATGTCAAGCATACTACCAGCAATTCCATTCCATGGAAGGAATAAGGAACTCTTTTCATGATTGATACAATTGGCTGAAAAATGCTAATTTATACCAGAAAAAATTTGCCCTGGGGGACTGGTAAGAAGGCATCGCTTCCCTCAGAGGACTAGAGGTGGATCAGTTGACCTGTTCACAGATGTGCATCCTTCTCTCTTTGTGTCTGAGCTTGCAGAGCAAACCAGCTGTTGAATGCTCTCTTCTGCCAAACTTCCTGACCCTTCCTTCTAGAGGAAGAGTTAATTTGCAGAAACAATTTTCTTCTTACCCTACTTTCCTAGTGTAATGCTGCTATGAAACTCTTGGGATCTTTTCTCCATTTCAGTTTTAGGATCAGGTGCTGGAGCTGAGGTTAATTTCCAGAATTCCCAGGAGGGCAAAAAGGCACACAGACCAGGGCAAATATGAACTCATGATGTATTTGGAGAGGGATGTGGTTTTTTACCAGATGCCAAAGGGGCAAGGAATTCCTTTTGCCCTGCATGAAGAGGGAACACTTGAAGCAGCCTCAAGGCTCAACAGGGCCCAGCAACATCTGCCTCTGCCATGGGCACAACTTGCAATGAATCGTTAGCCCTGGGGTTTCCTTCTGTGAAAGGTGCAGGACTTGAGTAGAGGGGGGGGATCAAAAAGACCCTAGGAACAGTAGCCTCTGGACAGATTTTAAACCAGTGCTAGAGCTGAAGGTGAAGCCCAGGCTTCAGTGGCAGGATAGGTTAGATCTTTTTTTAGCCAGCTTCTGCTGAGAAAGGGAGCAGAAGAAAAGCCTAATCCTGGGCTTGAGTTGTCCCCTCAAGAATGCTAAGATTATCTACCATCTCTGGGTGAAAATAATGCAAAAGATATTTAGTGGGGATTGATGAGATAGGAAAGCAAGAGACTGGATTATTTGGGGTGGAAGGAAAGGGAGAAGCTGTTCCCTGGTGGACTGCAGTGCTTTTAACACAGTGCTTTATGAAAGCAACCAGTTTATACAATTTTGACTACTCTGCTCTGACAGATGGCACTATGGTGAAGAACCAGCCCTTGTGAGTCTTCTAAGGGGGAGCCTCCTTCCTTGTTAGAGATGAAGAGCTGAATTGATTTGTCCCACATTGCCTATTGCCCCAATCTGCTCTCCATGGATTTCTCTCTTGCTTATACAGCTTTGGGGGAAGGCCCACCTTTGTGTTGCTCTGCCTGAAGCTTTGCTCCAATTGCTCAAACACCTTCTTTTCCTTTGCAGCTCTTCTGTGTTTCGTGGTGAGTGCTCTGGGGATCACAGCTGGATCTCACCGCCTCTGGAGTCATCGCTCCTACAAAGCCACGCTGCCCCTGCGCATCTTCCTGACTATTGCCAACTCCATGGCCTTCCAGGTAAGCATTTCCTCAGTGTCCCACTGGTCCTCAGAAGGAAGTGCTCCCATGAATCCCTGTCCCAGATATGGGACACAATCTGATGAAGAGGCTCCTCTAATCTACTGCCTCTTGTTAGCAAGAAGATGGCCCTTTCCATCTAACACTGCCATGGTGCTGGAGTCTGTCTCATTGTCTTTACTTTGTCCTATCAGAGGTTGACTCTGGGACAAACCCAGTGTTGAGGACAACAGGCCAAAACCAGGGGTAGGAAATCTCTCTGAAG
>NW_005054300.1:10793788-10796178 GCF_000277835.1 Geospiza fortis
CTTGCACCAGGTCCCATGAAAGAGGTGTGGAAGTGTTAAGTGTTTTCCTGGTGTTGCCTCACTCCTTTTGTTGTGTGGCTGATAAAGGAGAAGACATCTGCTAAGCCAAGGATTGTAGAATTCTACAGGATGTAGAATTTGCTACTTCATAAAGACCAAGAACTTGTTGAGATTTAGGGGATGTTTCTCTCGTTCAGAAGAGTGATATTTAGGACTAATCATGTTACAAATCACTCCACTGGCTTCCAGAGAGTTGTCCCAGGTCAGTGATATTTTAGGGAGAGAAGGGTTGGGCTCATTCAGAGTGGCACAAGTGACTGCAGGCACTGTTAAGCACCTTGGGAGATTGCTTCACCTCTCAAAGAGCTCTAAACTCGGGATATTGCCTAACTACTGTGAGAGTACTTCACAGTCCCCAAAACAAACAAAACTGCAAATCTGTAGAAGTCAGAGTGAAAACCCAGATTGGCATAGCACAGAAAAATAAATCCTCTCAGGCTTGCTGCTGTAAGTCAGCCCTAACAACACTCCATCCTCCAACTGTACTGAAGGGTTGCTTGTCTGTGGGAAGTACTCAGAATGCAGCGCTTTCTGCTATAAAAAGGTGAACACAAAAGTATCAGTGCTGTGCTCTTAAGTAATTCTCCAGAGGATATGACTCTTTTTACATGTAATCAAAACAGAGTAAAGCTTTTTAAGCTTTGAAAAACTTTCTAAAACATCATTGAATTTCTTCTCTGATAGTACCAAACAGCTGTCTTTGATGAGGAAGGGGAGGGACCAAGCTGCTGATTCCAGCCAGTGGTCCAGCACTCAGCAAGGCAACAGGATGGGTTGCTGTGTATTAGCTAGTCCTGTACAAAGACCATTTTTCACAGGGTTATAGGGTAGAGGGTGAAAGAATTTGCTGAGCTATTGCTGTAGGGGATAGGAATAGACAAAGATGAGAGACACAGATATTTCAGCTTCAATAGGAACTAATCCAAAGTTTTACTGAAAATTCGATACTATTCCCTATGGATTTTTTTTTAGTAGTTACTTTCAATGAGATCAAGAGAAGATTTATGATGAATTTCTCTCATTCCTATTAGTGGCAGCAGAGGAGATCAGGAACTTTTAAGATTACGGAAGTTTATGGACTGTCTTATCTTAGGTTCTCCAGAAAATGCCTGTTGGCTGCTCAGAGACCTGTGACTTGTAATTTCAGAGAATTTGTGAATTCTGCTTCTAACTGGCTTTTCCACCTGCAAGACCTGTCAGCTGCAGCACAACAGAAGGTCTCATGGTTATAGCCTGTAGCTGGGATATGCCAAGGAAGAAGACATTCTCCTTGGCTTTGCTTGCTCTTCTCAGAATGTCATGATTTTCAGTCAGGGTTGCAGTTAGAGGTGGGCCCACAATAAGAGCTGTAGAAAAGATAATGAGCTAAAGTTTGGGTCAAGATACAGATTTTTCAGGTTTGAGACTCCTGATTTTCTTTGTAGAGAGGATGTGATAGATGAAGTCATACCATGATCCAGCTGTTACATGGTCTCTTTCCAAATTTGTGCCTCCTGCCTCCAGCAAGACAGGGAAAACCTTCCCATATGTGCAAGCCCAAGTTGTCTGTCAACTTTCAGACTGGGCTTTCTCATATTACATGGTGCTGTGTAGGGTCTGGGATGTGAAAGAGACTTTGTGTCACTGGTGAAACTTTTCCAGCATAGGTACTGGTTGAGTTTCTCTGCTTACTTAGATAGGGAGGGCAGCTGGGCCACCCTCTTCTGGGGGAATACTGAGTGACCAAGCTCTGGCCACGATCAGCAAGGGCTGCTTTTACTTGGAGATATTTGGCTGGAAGGAGGGTGGCAGTTCCCACTATTAGGAAACAAGCAAGACTTTAACCCTGGCCCATGTCTATTATTGCCTTCTTGAATGGCCTGCAGGTAAATCATTTTATCTCAGGTAAAGGAGGAGTGGTTACAATACCTGAAAAGGACTTGAGGAGTAGAGTGTCTGTTACAGGCTCCCTGTGTGTACAAGTCCCTTAGTCTTTTGAGGCAAGAAATAGGGATGGTTATGCCATTTCCCTGTCTTCAAAGTGTTTTCAGGAAAAGTCCTGGGTATGCAGGTGATTAAGGAGCCTCTTGTGTAATACAGGTAATAGAGCCATGGTTAGATCTCTATGTCATGTTTTCTAGGATGGTGTAATACATGGCTTTGAGCTCATTGAAATCTTGATACAAAGAAATGATCACAGGCTTATGAAAATCTATTCTTAAAACCAGCCAAAGCAATCATTTCATAATACAAATGATAAATGCGTTGACATTTTCCAAACGGTATTGATTTTGCTGCTTAAATTGAACAGTAATAGGGCTGAAGAGAGGTATTTTTGAAAAATGTCATTG
>NW_005054300.1:10796188-10797652 GCF_000277835.1 Geospiza fortis
GCTCCTTCTAAAAAGGGACCTTAATTTTAAGACTGTTTGATTTCTAATGGAAAAAAAAAAGTTGAAAAAAGCCTTGCCCCACCGAAGTTAAACATCTGATTAGGCAATCCCAGGACAAGCAAGGCAGGATGACCTATGGGAAATGTCAGGTAGAGGGAAGGGGCAGGTCAGCCCCAGCTGGCATTGTGCAGGGATGGGGATGGGGACAGGGATGGGACAGGAGCCGAGCGTAGGAGGCACCAGCCAGCCAATGAGAGTGACTGCTGCAGGGGTGGGGCACAGGCTGACCAATCAGAGCCTGCAGCACCGTGGGTGTGGTGAAGCCCCCCGCAGCCCGGAGTTGGCCGATCAAAGAGCAGCAATGAGGCACCCTGGAGCCGCTTCCCAAAAAACTGGAGAGGTGCAGCCAAAACTCAACCTCTGTTTTAAAGGTCAGAAACCCCAAACCCTAATGAGACCTAATGCCACTGATACAAGTTCAGGTCAATAGGATTTACGTATTTAAGCATTTCGGGCCACTTTGTAATTCGGAGGGAACATCTCCAGCCCTGACCCTAAGTTTTCACTCCTGCTGACTTGCAGAATGACATCTATGAGTGGGTCCGGGACCACCGTGTCCATCACAAGTTCTCCGAAACAGATGCAGACCCACACAACGCCATGCGGGGCTTCTTCTTCTCCCACATTGGCTGGCTGCTTGTGCGCAAGCACCCCGATGTCATCGAGAAGGGACAGAAGCTGGACCTCAGTGACATCAAGGCTGACAAAGTGGTGATGTTCCAGCGCAGGTAAGTAGTGGGGTCAGCCTTAGTGGGGAGCCATGGGGAATGGGGCAGGGACAAATGGGCTGGGAACTCAAATGGCTTTGATGGAATATGAGAGGATTGAGGGCATCATGTGAGAAATGTGACTCTTCAGCATGCCCAAAGCTTTGCTGTGAGATGAGCTGTGAGAAATGAGCTGTTCTTCTCCTATGAGAAATGTTTAGAATCCAGTGCTACCTCTAGCCCTCCCACACACTTCTCTTGCCTGCCTACCATGCAGCATCTTGCCAGCAGCAGGCTGAGATTCCCACCACAAAGCTACTCCACACTTGCTCACCCCACAGCCCAGCTGCTGCTCTGGCTGGCCCAGAGCCCACACACAGTTGCCTCTGAGACATCCTTGGAGATTGTACACCTTCCAGACCATGTGTGTGCCCCTCTTCCCTCAGTCTTATGGAAACAATATGGTGAAAGAAGGGTTGAAAATGGAGATGTGAGAGGTGCAGTAACTGGGAAGAACAGTCTTCATTCACTGGTGCCTCTTGGGTAGGGTATCTCTCACCCATCTGGAGCTATACTAGGACGCAGAGAAGGTGAGCCTATCACAAAGGCTGCAGGGATGTGGGACTTAACCCATATAGTAACCAGCCTGAGTCAGGAAGTTCCTAGTACAGTCCCAGACTGACTTTTCTTGTGGGAC
>NW_005054300.1:10797671-10805260 GCF_000277835.1 Geospiza fortis
CTCATCTGTGCCACTTGCTTGCACTTGTTGATGGGGTGTAGGCAGAGCCAAGTCTGCAAGGAGGAGCTGCAGCACTGGGCCAAAGCCAGAGAAAGGACCGTGTGTGGGACTCTGAAAGCACGGGGTTGCCTTTATGGGGACCAATATAGCTGAGAAGCAAATGACAGATGAAGCCAAAAGCAGCAGCTTTTCTGAGTGTCTGAGTGTCTGGACTCTCACTCACCGCCATGGTGATGGGAGCATTGCTTTGTGCAGATGTGAGGAGAGCAGGATTTAGTCTGAGTCTCTTGCCTGATGATAGGACTTGGGAATCTCCAGGCATGGCTTCTGCACATCCAGAGCAAAAGATACAAGGCTCAGGAGTGAGGCATTTCTGCACTTGATTTTCCCTGTATAGCTGAGCATGAATCCTTCAAATGGAGGACTGAATCAGTCCTTCCTGTTCTGCCTCTGCCACTGAACACCTTCCTCCTGGTCCCTTCCTTTTCAGATACTACAAGCCTTCAGTGGTGTTGCTGTGCTTCACACTGCCATCTGTAGTGCCCTGGTACTTCTGGGATGAATCCATCATCATCAGCTTCTTCATTCCAGCCATCCTGCGCTACACCGTAGGGCTCAATTGCACTTGGCTAGTGAACAGTGCTGCTCACATGTTTGGCAACCGACCGTACGACCAGAACATCAACCCACGGGAGAACCCCTTGGTCAGCCTGGGGGCCATAGGTATGTCCAACATCTGTGTCTTTGCTGCAGGGGTACTGTAGAACAGGGACTGCCTCTTGGGACTGCAACTGCTTCTAGGAATTTCTGTCAGTCCAGGTGTCCCTATTTCCCCTGCACCTTTCAGTCTTTGCATCTGAGGATGTTTCCTGTGCTCGCCAGTGAGTACATAAGGGCAGTGGGGTTATCAGCTCCCATCAGACTCTTTCCAGGCTGGAAAGGACTCTGCTACACTTAGCACCTTCTTATCTCAATGGCAATATTTTATTTACCCTGTTCAGAGGTCTCTGCCACGTTCACTAGACTAAAAAACATGTGGTGCCGTCACTGCATATCTCTCTGAGATTTGTCAACTTGAAAACCAGCAGATTCACATTTTGACATGTTCTCAGGACAGCTGGTGATTTTGGGGGTACTCGAGGATAAGACAAGATAGATGCTTTCATATTTTTTACTGAAATTTTGGAGATCTAGTAAAGTACATTCCAGGATCAGCATATGCTCTTATTGGTTTTCCCTAAATCCTCATCTGTTTTGCACCACTGTATCTCAGTGGTGATCTGCTTGTGGAATTTTAGTAGAGAGGGATTTGAACTGCAGAGATTCAGGGGTAGGAGCAGGAATCAAGGCAGTGTCTTTGAAGGGGTGAGCACTGAAGCCAGTGTTGACAGTGTCCAGAACAGATAGTGGCTGACTGGTGTAGATTGCTTAGTAGAAGTGTCTGTTTAGTGTCTGCTTTTTTCCTCATCTGGAAATGTCCTTTGGATTTGACATGAGGATTGCCAGTGTTGTGGGAGTATTGATTAACCTGGTTTGTTGGGGGCTTGCTGCTGGTCTAGCTGGTAGCTGAATTAATACTAGAAGATTTCTTGTGGTGGGAGGGGAAAAACTATTAGGAATCCTTTGGTTTTTTGGTGCAGCTGGGGAACCAGGGCCTTTCACTGTTCCCTGCCATATGCTTATTTTCCTCTAAAGCACCAAAAATCCTCTGGGATTGTCATTGTCTCAGCCCTGGCATGCTGGGTCATGCCCAAATGAGATGGGGTAGATTGCAGAAGGGTGAAATTAGGCTGAGAGGAGAGAGGAACCTGGACTCAATCCAGAGCCCGTTACAAGAATATGGTGCTTTGGGTCAAGATAAAGAGTCTGTCACCTAGAGCTCTGCAACATCCTCTCCCTGGTCATATTTTTCAGGAGAAGGCTTCCACAACTACCACCACACCTTCCCCTATGACTATTCCACCAGTGAGTTTGGCTGGCGCTTCAACTTAACCACAGCCTTCATTGACCTCATGTGCCTCCTGGGGCTGGCCAGCGATCGCAAGAAGGTCTCCAAGGAGGTCATCCTGGCTCGGAAATTGCGGACTGGAGATGGAAGTCACAAGAGTGGCTGAGTTCCCGCTCCCTTTCACACACACATCCACACCTCTCCTTCCTCCTTTTTTCTCCCTTCCCACCCCCTCCAAACACGCTGGACAAAAGTTTAATGTTCTGTTAACTAACTACTGAATAACGCTACCAGTTTGCTTAAATAATGATAATGAGTTTTAATGCCCCCACTCCCAAGCTGCATTTTGCAGGATGTATTTAAGACCTAGGACTCTGCCGTTATAACACAAGGCCACCCTTTCCCTCCTCTCCTTTCCCTTTCTGTTTTACTCTCCAGCCTCTCTAACCTGTCTCCTGCTTTACATTTTCCCAGTCTATACCTGGAAGAGAAGCTGGTAGGAAGTGGCCTGGGGAGGCCCATTGCAGTTGGCTATGTACTATTTAGTTAAGGGAAGCCTGAACCAGCCAGATGAAGAGTTGAGCCAAAGTCAGTGACCCTCTCCCCACTACCTTCCCCCCAAAGTTTCTGCCACTGTCCCTTCTCTTTTCTCAAGGGCTGCTGATAGACATGACATGGCTAAACTGCTCTTCCTGGGAAAAGCAGACCCATCCCTTGCTCTTGTCATCAGAAAGAAGAGTTGTTTCTTTCCAAGATGTCTCTCTGTTGGGAAGTGTCTCCACTGCTCCTCACCATCTAGCCACTCTGGCTGGGGAGAGAAGAGTGCCCAGACTCTCTCACATCCCCACCACTGGCCAGGGGATGCTGTAACAGCAGTGGGCACTGGAGAGGGAGTGCTGGTGGCCTTAATTTGCACTCCCTCTGGTGTCACAGCCTCCCTCCCTGCACTGCCCTCTGTGCCACAAGGGACTGAAGGCAGAGCATGACTCTGAGCTCCACAGCTGTTTTGGAGAGCCATAGTAAGGAGGAGGACAGATGGAAGGGTGTGCCACTGGCTGCCAAGGGGCAGGACCAGCCCATAGTGAGTTTTGTTCACCTCCACCACTGAGATTTTTGCTGGCAAATGAGACTTTGTCAAAATGGAGAGGAGGAGAAGGATGTAAACCAAAGCTCCACCTCTGAGCTAAGCTGCTTTATGTGCTGGAAAAACAGGGTCCCTTCTGGGTAGCAGGCAGATCCTCATCTTTGCTGAGCACAGAGACAGGACAAGGGAGCACCTGCAGATGTAGGAAGGAGTGAAGCTGTCTGCAGGACCAGGTATTTTCATCCTTGGGGGCTCCACTCAACAAGTGCCTGAGAAACATCAATGTGGGGCCAGGTGGCACAGGGGGCTCAAGGAAGTTGAGACCTTAAGGTGAGAAACTGCCACCAGTGTGAGCTACCTCTGTGCTTTCTTGCCCAGGGTCTGCTGTGTTGGTTTGCCATTCCCTGCTGCCTAGAGGGAGTGGGAAGGAGCTCCTTGTTAGTCCCTTAGCTTGCCTCCCAGCCCCCTCGGCGAGCCATCTCGCCACCATGCTCCTTTGCCAGTGAGACGGGCAGCGAGGGCGACTGAGCCTGCAGAAAGGTCAGTTACATCACTGACCCGATGTGGGCATGCAGCTGGAGGGCGCTGGGGAAAAAAGTCCATGTGGGTGTTGTTTCCTGCAAGTTACAGAGACCAGCTTGAGTTCAGGCAGTTGGTTACATTCTGGATGTTATGGCATCACGCCCCTCACTGAGCTGAACGTGCTTTTCCCCCCTTAATTCTCCTGGTTATTATTAATTTTTATTACTATTATTGTTATTAGTTGTAGCAATAGTACTGTTTTTGTTGCTTCAATGCATCAATCAGAGCTGGAGGAAAGCACAAGAGGTAGCTGGAACAAAGTGACATTGGAGTGGGGTTTGCAGTGTCTCCCTTATTCAGGCAGGCCAGGGAAGGCAGAGACAGTGCAGATGCCAACTTCCTCACCTCAGCTCTGCCACGTCGCAGCCAGGGAAGCTTCACGGGAGCGAGTGTCTGCAGCTTTGCTTCCTCCTGCTGCAGTGAACTCGCCAGGAGCCAGGATAGCTCTGTGATGTTCTCCTTAACAAGAACAAGCTTGTTACTCAGAAAATGAGCCTGTCTCCTCACCTTCCCCTCCCTGCCACCACCATGACCTTGTTTTTGCTCAGCAATGGGACCCTTTGAGTTTTTGAGACATTGGGAGTGATGTGGTCTCTGGCCAAGAGGAACAAGGACAAATGGAGAAGAGAGTTCTTCAGCTCCTGGTTTCAGGAGACAGCGTCCTTACTGCTCTGAGGCTGTTAACTGCCTGGGTGCTGGCTGGAGCAAAGGGAGTTGTGGCTAGAGCTGTATCCTACCATTTGAAAAAACCCAAAAAGCCCTCCAAAAAAAGAGAAACACTGTTAGCTCTGTAATTGTGGGCTGACTTTGCTCTAGTGTAAACCCCTCTGAACTCACAGAAGTCCCCAGAGGATGAATTTGCTCCAGCCAGTAATTTGAAAGGGGTGAGGGGAGGGGAGTGGAGGGGAGAAGGGGAGAATTATTTCCTTGCTCCTGGTGCCCTAAAGGTGTAGTGTGACATACTCTACAGTAGAGATGCGTGCTGTGAAATGCAGCAGTATTTCACATCCTCTCAGCAGAGAAGCAGGGCTTGACATCAAGGGTTCCTTTCAAATTTCAAGTGCTGATTCAGGTCCAGAATCTGGAATGAAAGTGGAAGTTGAGGAGCAGTAACCAAACAGTCCTGGTGTTTGTCCAGTCACTTTAAAGGTAGATTGGCAAATATCTCTGGGTGCCTTAAATCTTTCTTTAATATACATAGAAGTATTGACAGCTATTTGCCATTTTGGTTTTTTTTTCTGAGTTATGAACATTCAAGGGGTTTCTTAATTATTTAATTGCCTACATTGAACTGTGGGTGCAGGTGAATTTGAATGTATTTGAGTTAGAATTTTTGTTAGATTAAGAAACAGATACAACACTTTGAGTAGAACTTTGTTTGAGATATATATATATATATATCCCTATAAATCTATATATATTTTTGGTGGCATGTTTGCGTCCTGGATGCATTGTCTGTATGATTAGTTTAAATGAGTCTGTGAAAGGTGGAGCAGAAAAAGCAGCAGTGGGACCTCATGGCTAAAGCAGCTGGGACCCATTCCCAGCTTACCAACTCGCTCACTGCGCGATTTGGGACGAAGTCACTTAAAAACACTCTGTGCCTCAGTTTCCCTAGCTGTAACGGGGTGTTACACCCTGCCTCCCAGAGGTGTGGGTGAGGCTCGCTGCCGACCAGCCAAGCACAGGAAGGAACAGTACGAACCACACACACCGCTGCTGGCAGAAGCATGGACTGGTTTGTTTTCCAAAACCGTTCCCAGCCCTGCTGGTATTGTGAAGAGCAGAAGTCTAAGTGTTGAGTGTTCAGGGAAGGATTGGAAAGTTGAATCTGCACATTGTCTAAGCTCTGTCACTGTTGAAATGTGAGTAGGATACGATTTTTCACAGCTTAGGGATTTCTGCATAGTAGTATCTCTGTTTTGTGTACTGGAAAAAAAAAACTTTTTGAAATAATTTCTACTAATATGGAAACAGACATCTGGTTGTGCTGATCTGAAATTTTATTTGTTCATAATAAAAATGATAAATGTTACTTTAAAACTTGTTTGACTGATGACATGGTGGGCAGGGCTTGGTAAAGTGCCTTACTGCTTCCAAACCCTTCTCTCTTCCAGGAGAACCAGGGGAAAAACGCCTCTGGCTCTTTAAGCATCATGAATGAGTGGATTATAATGGCTTTCATACTCCAGCGCAGGCCAGGCAGGCACACCCCGCCGAGGCTGCCCCTGCGCCTGGGGTTACTGCAGGTTAATTCCAGCCGGGGCCCCTTGCCAGGGCCTTGTGGCTGGCGGATACACATGCGGCACAACACGTAATACCGGCAGCCGCCCGTCGGGCGGGTTCATCAGCCTCAGCAGGGGAATTTTCCTCACGCAGCAGTGAGTGTCCCTGCTTATCCCCACCCCTTCTGCCGCTGGAGGGAAGTGAAAGGAAAAGGGGGAAATCCCCTGACCAAGTATCACTGTAATTGATAGTAGATTCCCTGCAGCCCCACCCAAACGCGTTTTGATCACAGTGGCGAGGAGTAAGGCCATCTCCGCGCCGCACCAGCTTGCTCCGTGCACAGGCAGGCAGAGGGCATGGCCTTGTTTGTGGCATCTTTGCCGCCTGCAGCACACTGGGACCCCTGGTCCAGCCCATGTTTGCTGGCACTGCCAGACCCTTGCAGCTGGGTATGCTGAATCCCTGGGAAAAACAGGCCCATGCTTTGGTTTCCAGCTGCAGCTACCGCTGTTGGAAAGCCCTTGGGGTGGGAAGGCCAGAGCCAGCACACTGCAAATTGGATTGGGGGGGTGAAAAGAGAATTACTCAAGACAAGAAGGTTGAGGCTCTTCCAGCAGCAGTGTTCTTCCACATGGAGGTATGTGACCGGCCCAACCAATTTCACACGTGGCTGCTTTGAGCTGTAGAAAAAAGCAAAGCAAATGCTCCTGCTCATCAGCCGGTCACAGCACCATGTCCCTGCAAGTGACAGAGAGGTGCTGCTTCTGGTAATCTGGTGCACTTTTGAACCCAGATGTGACGGCACAGCCCCTCCTAAAACAAGTGAAACAGAGAAGGCAAGTCTTCAAAACTCCTGATTATTCAGCCAAGCCTAAAAATAAAGTTAATGATCCCTCTGTTTGGATTTCATGAGTGCAACTCCAATCGCAACCTCTCCCTCTTCGTTAAAGACTGTTATTAACTCCCCTGCCCAAAATATGTTTTCCTACAGTATCAAGCCCTTCAGCAGTGCCAGCTCAGCATTTTAGGTCATTGCTTAGAAGTATTTAACACATGATCATTCCTGGTTTCCTATGTAATCTGCACATTTGGGTTACAATTCCAGTGCACCCCAACTTTGCTCCTCTGAAAATCTCCCACCCACCAGAAGAGAGGGAAAGGAAGAGTTAATGTACAAGCCAGCTCTGCTGAGTAGGAGAGAGCAGGCAAACAAGCGCCTGCTTGTTCAGACCCAAGGGAGGGGAGAGCAGGGAGGGCTGCAGGCTATCAGGGGAGAGTTTGCTGCATCTTTTTGCTCTGAACACAACATGCTGAAGATGCCAACGTGATCCTTAGGAGAAACCAGGTTCCAGCTGCAATCCACTCACTCCCCGAGGGGGGATACAGTGAACACAGATGTGGGGAACCCAGTGTATCCAGCCCAGGGCCCTGGGAGCAGGACCACGGAGGGTGCCCAAGGGAGGCAGCAATTCCGCCAGGAGCAGGACTGGGTACCAGCTCTGCTCCGAGCCACGCGCTGCGACCACAGTGAGAAAGCACCAGCTGCTGCCGACCCTCCATGCGGGCCCCACAAGCTCTTTTCTTTCGGAAAGAGGGGAACAAAGTCCCAGGAGAGCGCGTGGAGGAGATGGCACCACAGCAGCCGTGCAGAGCAGAGGGACGGATGGAGTGTCATGTGCTGAACGGCCAATCGCCCCAGCCCAGCCCCTGAGGGAGCTCCTGTCCCGGGCGGGCGCGGCCGGGGGGGGG
>NW_005054300.1:10805680-10840705 GCF_000277835.1 Geospiza fortis
GGCCCGGCCCGGCCCCAGCCCCGTTCCCAGCTCCCAGCCCCGCCCCCGAGCCTCGTCGGACTTTCTCAAAAAAAGCGCCAGATGCTGGAGTCGTGGGAAATGCGAGCACTTCAAGTCGTGTTTAAAAATGAGCTCCGGTTTTAGCTTTAAAAAGACAGTAGAAAAAATCCGGAAGGCAAATCATTGTAATTCAGTATGCGTGTGGACGCATGTGGTCACACTCAAATACGGACCTATAGGTACATATACATAAATAACACAAAAGTATCACTCATAAAGCAGAATACTTAGATTTGTAAGAGAGGCTTAAAAGTACGATTTTCATGCATATAAACGTTAACAGTGTTATAATCTGGTAGTTTTGTAACTGTATTTTGAAAGTTGGCATTACATGAAAACAAGCAAATCCTCTCTCACTTTTATTCAGTTAATTCTTAACTAAAGAAAAAAAAACTTGTAAAATTGTGTCTTGCGTTTCTTTTTAAACTGCATGGAAAGATACAACACTTTGCAGAACAAATAGTATTTCATAATAGAGAACACATTGACGACAGCTCTTACATGCCACTTTGGCTTTGTAACAAACACAGCTGTTTGTTTTACTTTTTTTTTCAGTTCTCCGAAAATAGCTTTTTATAAAACTCTGGTGTTTATCACTTAAACAGAAAAAATTCTTGTCCCTTTTGAAAATACCTATGACCTTCAGGCACCTTATATGCTAAGTGAAGTTCTCATTTTGACAAAATCACCCTAATTACACGATCCTTATGTGTTCCTTAATCTACAGAGCGGTCTAATGTTCTGCCACATTTACAAAGTTACATAAAATTAAAAATTTCTAAGCTAATCACATAATTCTGGTAACCCCTTCCATGTGACTTTTAATGTCCAGAAACAGGAAGAGATTTACACAATCATAATATTTCTCTTCTTCCTTGTCTTTTTGAGTTGCCTAATTACATACTGGTGATTCAAATATCACACATTTTACTCCATATTATCAGCTAAAATAGATTTGGCCTGATCCTGAATCCCAAAGAAATGATGCTTGGATATGTTGTTCTTGGGTGGTCACTGGTAAGTGCATCATTAAGAAACAAAGATAATTATTTTAAAAGCCTTGAATGACTACAGCTATGACTGAGGTGAAGATGTTTTCTCACCTCAAGCAGGTGCAGAACATCAGGCTGCTCTTCACTCACCTGTCCACTGTCCCCCTTCAGCCAAAAGTCTTTCAAGATGACTCAGAGATCATGTGTCTCTTTTCACAGGGCAAAGATGGTGGGGACAGGTTTCAATTAATTTCAGCAATTTTAAACATGTGTGAAATCCACTTTGGTTAAATAAGCATCCTCTAGTCAGAGGAGACACGGAGGCGGTGCTCACAGTGACTCACAGCAGCAATCTGAGACACCTGTTTTAGAAAAGGGTGAATCATCTGCTGGTGGTGCATCTGTAACTTCTATATACGGATACCCGGATTAGTTTTTGGATGCCTGTCTTTTAGATCATGAGTTTGGTGCAATGAGTTCCACACCTGGATATTAATGAGGAGAGCCCTCAACTCTAAGCATGGGCTCTGAGTGTTCAGAGTGAGAAACGTCATCTAAGGCATCTTGGTGGCTTTGGCCTATGACTAAGCTTCCTTGTTTGAAGCTAAGGAGTTTTAAAATGCCCCAAGAATTACTGGGAATTCAAAATGCACTTGACATATAGGCATACTTTTGTTTTTCCTACTGGGGGTGATTAACTTCGGGAAATTGTTTCCAATTTCCAGAGCATCAACAGGTTCACCAATGCTTTAGGGAGACTCACAGCAAACAAGGTCCATAACAAGATTGTAAAAGCAAAGACATGCCCTCTGACACACACAAAAGGTTCATGGACACAGGAGCAGAGTGGAGCAGACCTGGAACAGCCTCACCCAGCTTGCAGGCTCTCCTAAACAGCCTCTCTGGCTGCCACTGATGGAAAATATGATGTGTCAGGCATGTACAGCGGGATCAGGACAGCTGCCAGTAGTTACCCTGCTCTAAATTCTGCTTTCATGACAGCTCCTGTTACAGCATGGGGACACAGAGGGCTGGAATCACTGTGGATCCCATGATCCCACCCAACTTTGGAGGCAGCACTCCCATTCCTCTACGTCATTGCTTCCAGATCTTCCAGGTCTCTTCTCAGGCTTTGTTTGAGCACTCCAAGCCTCTAAGAAGGCCAGCCATCAAATTAGCAAGATGTTTGATGGCACATAATAAATACTGCATCTTTGGGAAAGAGGCTCATAACTGAGTTTGCCACTCCTGACTAACAAAGCCATCTCAGACTCATAAATGAATATTTTCTTCAGACTAATGGCCACGTAACATACTGGAATTGATGCTGTGGAAGATTCTGCAGACATGAGAGTTTTCAGGAAAGACATCTCTAGAATTGCAAGTAACAATGCAGTAGCTTTGTTTTAATATTGTGTGGTATTTATTTTCTGTGTTTATGAGATTTTTTTCTTTGTCTCTAGTCTCTCCAATGCCAGTTAAGCTGAGTCATATGCTGGCAGAGCATTAGAGGTTATAATAGAGAAGCATCAAAAAGGGAAATTTTTGTTTCACAACTAGCTTTAATTTGGATTCAGGAAGGTGAAAAATTGAAGGAAAAATTTACAAAAACTTTTTGGATTTATCTGGAAACAGACAAAAAGCTCTCAGCTTTCTTGTGTGGTTGATTGCTCATGAGGCAGTTTCAGCCTTAAGTGTTTGCCTTCCTTTGTCTTTGATTTGACTCCATCCATTCCACGTAATAGTATATAAGATCACCACCTTTGCACACAACTACAGCTGAAGAGTCTTTTCCAAGCAACATCTAGAAGCACTTAATTTTGAAAATACCCAAACCAGGAAATTTCAAAATGTCCAGAACACCTTTTTTCTCCTTCTGGTTTCAAACAGTGTTTCAATTGTGATGACCACATTTTCTGCTGGCAGGTGGCTCTCTCAGTGGAATTTATCCAGTCAGAAGGATGATGCAGTTTTATATGGGCTGGGCCAGCCTCTAGTCTGAATCACTACTAGTGAATTTATTTGGTTCCCACTCTGCTGTTGACTTCCTACGTAATGATGCGCAGGTCTCTTAATCCTCCAGGAACTGGGATAATTCTGCTTTCCTCCCTCCTTCCCAGGTTTTCTGCTGTCCTCTGTGGACAAAAGTCTTCATGTTCCACATCCAGCACAGGGAAGCCAGATGGTTAGGGATGTTTTAAGACAAAGAGCTGTCACAGAAACTTTCCATCTTACCTGCTTTACTTAGAGTTCAGCCATTCCTGTTTCTCCAAAGTTCACAGGGCAGGTCCTCAGGCCATCCCTCATTCTTTGAGGAAAACCAGAGCACAGTATCCCATCCTTTGCTACTACAAGAAACCCTTGCCATAACAAAACTCCTTTGCAATGAAAGACACTGAAACAGTGAAGCTAAAGCACCTTATCCCAGGAGATGCATGCACAGGTTTTTTTTCTCAAGAGACTCAAATCAGTTCCAATTGCACATTGAAATACATAATGCTTTTGAATGATTTGATGGATTGAGGCACAGCTCTCCTAGCTTGTTCTATGCCCTCATCCTTATCTGGATGCCTTGAGCTAACAGAACAGCACAGACTGATAATAAATGCCTCTGCCATGAGAACTGGACACATTTAATTTCTTTACAGCATTCTTAGCTCCTTCTTCTATCTGCATAGGACATACTGCAAGGATCACTAATTGCCTGACATGTCTTTGTCAGTAACGCCTTAGCTGAGTTTTCCCTGCCCTGGTGAGTTACTTTCATTGAGCTGCAGTATGGGCTGTGCTGTGATAGATTTCTGTTTGGCTGGAGAAATACTTCTGCATCTCCTGCCCAGTGCTTCTCTGCCACGCAGCAGTAGAGCCACTAAGCTGGGGCACAGGAAAGCTCTAAGCTCAGCCTCTTTGCCCTTTAGTTGCACCCTCAAGATACAACTCCTTCCCACGTGGCCAGCACATACAGACATTTCCAACCCAAATGTTTGCCTGGGCACAGTGTATGGTATCAGTGTCAATGGCCTCCAGCCTCTTCTGGTGCCCAATAGATAGGGCAGAGAGCTTTTTTGGCCTCATGACATCAGCTCTAGCACAAGGGTGGTACCACACACATCCTTATAAATGTGCTTGCTGTTCACTATCAGTGTTCAAATGCATAAGACTGCTCCAGGCATATAAAATAGCATATAAAATAGTAAATATTTATAAAATCAGTCTGCGATCAGGTATTGCATCTTTAACACAAACCCCTTCAGAGGACATTAGCTTATTAAATGCACTCAGTTCCATTCTGTGAGACTACTACAGAGAAAGAACTGATTCCTGGTGGCCACAGTGCAGCACTAAAAGAGAACTCAGTGCAAGATAGCGATTACAAGAGTACCATTGCAGAGAAACCAGCAGCAGAGGCTGAGAAATAACCTGGCTGCCAAAGAGCTGTTTGACTGAACCGGCAAGGAAAAGTGGGTGGGAGCTAATTCCAGTTAAGGGCATGACTAGTAACAAATGCTTCAGTTGCCATGGCTGGCAGGGTGTCTAAGACAGTGACAAATAAATAAAGAAGCAAAGGCACTTGGTACTGCAAACCCCCAGTGAAGTCAATGCAGAGCATGGTCTGTCAAGAAGGGCTGCACGTGCCTCTGATTTCCCAAATGGCAGCTCTCTAGTAACCTGGGTAAGAAACTCGGCTTTGTGAAACAACCTGTAGCACTTCACTTAGCACTTAAATCCACAGCTAGTGACTCTGCTTCATTGACATGTCAGTATGGCCTTTTCACACTTTCCTGCTGGTTTATACTTTTTATCATATGATACACAAGCTACCCCATGTTTTAAATTTATAGTTGTGTGGGGGACTTGTGAATGTTGTTGAAAACTAACAGCAAATGCCAGTGAGGGAAAGACATGGGATGTATGCTAACCTGCACACCTGCCAACTTCACCTCCTCCATCACAGGGAATAGCTGCACAGTCAGCTGTCACACACAGCAGCACAACCCTCTCGGTTTTCTTCACTGTGCTATGTGGTGAATGAATTTACTAGTTTAGAATGTTTCTCCATTTTGATTCTTCCTAAAAAGCCCACTTCTCCCGTTTCCCTGGTTACAGTAGGCAGATTCCCCCATGCATCCTGGCTGCCCTTCTGCTGGCTGTGATGTGATGTGGATCAGAGCATCAAGCTGCTGATAGATCAGATGCACTGGGTCTGCTGCAGCTGCACTGAAAGCCAGCCTTCCGGGTAAGATGGGGAACAAGATCTGAGGGATCCTGCAGTAGGGAAGGGCCCATGTAATTGTGATCAAGAACCCTCAAACTTCTCTATCTCAGTGCTCCTTTAACCCAACCCTTATTCCCATCCACTTTGGCTTTTCAGGGCCAGAGCCTCTTCAGAGGGCCAGACTCCATGGAGGTGAAAAGGCAAGGCTGGATTTAGGAAGAATGTCAGAGCACTTACCCTTTTCCCTCACTGTGGACACCCAAGATGGTAATACTCCTTTCTCCAGGCTAGCTGCTGGCTTTACATTCAGGCTGGCCATCTCTAAACCATCTACAGCTCAGACTTCTTTGGAGATGCTTGCTGTGCAGCCAGGAATAGGGTTTTTTCTTTCAGTAGCAAAAGACCAAGACTCATCTGGGCAAGACCACAGAAAGCCAACCAGGAGCACTAGCAAAAGTACCAGTGTGAGCCAGCGCTGCTCAAAAAGGAGCCAGACTGAGACCTGCTAAAGGAGCAGACTGTCTCATTAACCACACATATAGGAAAGCCCCAAGCAAACCTATTCATGACTAACCAGCACTGCATGCCACATGGCTGGGATCCACAGAGCTCTCTCCTGGTTTGTAAGCTTGGGCCATCCTGCTCTGATAAGTTCCCATATAGGGCAGAGATGTAAATTGGTATCTACTGGGTGCTACACAATTACACTGCTCCTCCCTAGCCCTTCCAGGGTCTGCAGGGAGCTCTGTTCTTCACCATGCTGGGCATTACAATGCAGCTGTTAGTGGAGGTCATTGCTCCTTGGATGAGAGCTGGAACACCAGGGGATCCCCATCTAGCCTGCAAAACATGAAGAGGAGCTGTGGCAGAGAGTGTTTCTATGTGTCACATACAGGCTCTTAAACCAGTTGGAGTAGGTAAATGTCAACTCCATCCATGGGAAGATGACAGCATCAGTGTGCCCAAGTACTGGTATCCATCCAGCTTATTCCAGCTGAGTTTGAGCCCACCTTAGGCCACAGTATCACATATTCTGCAGAGGACATAGATGTTCCACCACCACCCCAGTTAAATACTATCTCCTGGTATCATAGAAGCCCCCTTTGTACAAGTTTTTATGCTTCTATAGATTCAGGTGGGGAAATAGTTACCAGGAAATATTACAGGACAAAGTCAAGACAGATATAGGCTAAAAGATACTATGTGCAAGTTTCCTAGGGACTGATAAACTTCAGAGATAACTAATCCTCATGAATTTGCAAGAAATTATAAACTTAGACCACTAGCATTTAATGCTCTACAAGGCTGCCAGCATACATTAGAACCTGCAACAGGTTGCATAACTTGGATCACACCCAGGAGGGCAGCGGCTGCTCTACACAGATTAAGAATACAGAGTTACGTATGCAGGTGGTGAAACTAAGTGCCCTCTGAGGAATTTCTAAAGACCTGCCCAGAAGGCAGTGGTGAGCCAGGATGACCTTCTGCTTCCAAGCATTCACATTGGGATTGGCCTTCTAATGGCTGCTCCCACTAACGAGTGAACATGAATGAGTGATGTGTTGTGTGAATAGCTATCTGCTTTACTAATAACACCTTGATTCTATTAACAGCAGCTGATGAATAAAAGATATTTTAAGAAATAGCAGTTGTAATCTGAGTTTTTCCCCAAGAGTATTCCATATCAAAGAAAATAGGACCTTATACTACCTGTTTGGGAAAAACATGTTAAAGAGAGTGTGGCAAGCATAACTCTTCATAGTGGCACATGCAGATCCAGCTAGGACAGACAGTGCTAGCACAGGACAGCTTCTGTGACAAAACAAACCACATGGAAAGCCCAGTGAAACACATGCTACTGTTTGCCAGAGAGAATTGGTGGCTGTGGGGAGCACGTTCCTCCCCCTGAAATATACTATAGGATATTCAGTCAAATTCAGCCCTGTGGAGGGACTTGACAAGAACCACGTGCATGTCTATAAGGGCAAGATCTCTTCAAAAGGAGAAGGTCCCACCTAAGAGCCAGCTAAATGCTTTCTGCTCCACCACCCACATGCTGTCTTCCCTTCATGCTTCAATGCATGGCTGGGCACCATGAACTGGCAGACCCAACTCTGCCACTTTGTCACTCTGCAAACATGGGCATTGCTTGAGTCTGCTGTTTTACTAAAGTATCTCCACATGCCTTGTGGCTTCCACAGATGTCCAGAGAATCTGTGAAAACTCATCACTTCTAAAGCAGAAAAGTAACAAGCGTTGGAAGTCACACTGCTGCAAATAAATGAGACTCCTGACAATTTATATTAATAAACCTCCCTTTTAATCTGCCTCCAGGTAATCTGCATTCCCATCTCTCCAGGGCTCTGAAGTTTGTACCTCCAATTAAGCAACAGTCAGATTTTTCCATCTATAAAAAGAATGTGAGGTTGTTTGACTACCTATTGCAACAAAACTAGCTTTATTGTGTCAGAACAAAGGTATCCTTTGACTAACCACAGCCATCAGCAGATGCTTTGAAGATGCTATAGAAGAACAGCCAGATTATATCTGGACCTCTATTTTTAATAACTACCAATAACCTCACCTTCTGTGAAGCACTCCTTCCATGTAAGTACTGAAAGGTTTGAGCAGATCACACAATCTTGCAGCTCCTCCCCAGAGAGAGTTTGTAACCCAAGAGGCAAAATCCCCATCTACAAATATAGGCACAGAGCTTCCTTGCAAGAGGCAGCCCAGAGCATTCATGGCAAAGCTGAGAATCAAATGCAGTCTCTTGCCACTAGGTTATATTTTCAAAACTATCTGTCCAAAACATGATGAGAGTGATTAAACTAAAGAAACAAAAGCTTTGACAGATGAAATCTCCTCCCAGATTTTCTGGTGCTGTTTCAGCCTGATCACTGAAATCCCTCATGCACGCCTGACCTCCAAGTAAGCAGGAGCACAGTGCTAGCTCATGCCCAGCCATTCAAGCAAAACTTCCTGCTTGATGAGCTTATTGCCTCCAGTAACTCCTTCAGTACCTGCACACTGATATCAGCAACATTATGATTTATTAAGACATGCAACAGATTTTTCCAGTGTTTTCCCTCCCCCACTATTGTCCTCACTCATGAGGTTCTGGCTTTGAGAGCTTTCTGGGTGCTGGCAGCTGGAGCTGGCAAGCTGTGGTCAGCAAACATTTGCAATCAGCAGCTGACTTCCCACTGTCACCTGCCTGCATGGGCAGATAATGAAATGTTTGCTTTTGTGCCAAGTACCTCATTTGGAGGGCAAAAGAAGGCCCCCCAGGCTGTGGGACCTCCTGAGCCTACACATTGCTTACAGCTGTTGGATTTGTTTAGTGCTCAAGTGAAAGAAGCCAAATAGTGTGTGATCGAAGAACAGGGAAAATGAGCTGGCTCAGCTATGCTTTAATGATATTAGTAATGAATTTTTATTCACTCAATGCTCTCAATTCTTGCTTTCCTTTTTCCTCTAATCTCTTTTGTCTGTGTGAAATGGGTGATATCAGTCCTGCTGAGACAGTCCTGAAAACTTTGCTTAGCTTTGTTACTTCCACTTCTGCCTCAGACTTTAAGGAAAGCCTTTGGGGTGTAAGCACCTGTAGAGCTAGAGGAACTAATTTCTAATCCTCTCTACCAGTGCCAAAACATTGTCAAATCCCCACACTGCTAGCAGAAGCCTCCCAGCTTCAGAATGCAACATGCCTTCACCTCTGCCCATGCACCAGCAAGTATGGCAGCTGATGGCATGGCTCCAGTGCCCTATAAAGCTTCCCCACTGCTGCTGCTACCAACCTAAACAGAAGTCACCTCCTGTGGCATTTAGAAAGCCTTAGGGCATCAAGTGAGAGTTCTCCAAGGCTATATAGCCAGAAATGCCAGAGGGGAGCCAGCAAGAACACTAAGATTAAATCCCATCACTTTAGAACATAAATTAATTACAGAGCAAGGGAATCTGTATGAGGTAATTTATACACCTACTCAAGTTAAACTCCAGTTACATCCATTCCTTCCCCTCAGAGAAGTGTCTCTGGTCTGGCTCTGTACGCAACAAGGTAAGCGTATCAGCTTCTCCATCAATAGGGCAGAAATTTCCCACTCCCCTTTACCCCTGTAAAAGTCTAATGAGAATTTTAAAAATGTGATTTTTCCCCCCGATGCATAAAACAGGAACTGGAGCTTACTCCCACTCTGCCACTGATCAGCTGAGCAACCTCTTCCATATCTTCCTGCTCCTTCTTCACAAGAAGTACTAATCCCACTGCACCTAGCCCTATGCAACAAACCCCTGCTGCAGCCTTTGATCCTGCTGCACTCATTAAAGCAATAACTGGACCTATCCTGTATGGCCAGAGGCTTGGCAGAGCAGTTGGGTTTGAACCATCCACAGCCTATTTGATTCTGTAATCTTGATTAAGATCTTTTTTTTGCAAAAGAAGAAAAAAGTCAATTGTGGGCCCAAAAACCTTTAAAAATGCACATCAGTAAGTAAAAAAAGGGTTTGCAAACTGTTTATTTGCCTAGGGACGAAAAAGCAGGGGTATACTACTGGTAGCCTTTCAGCTTAATACCTGCTTTTCAGATATCAGAGATATCTGTTCAGATCTAGTAGGGGTCCCAGTGGACACTGCTTGAAGATCAAACTCTCCTTTTTCCCTCAGACCAGTTCCTGTCAAGCCCTGCAGGGACATGGTCACACTAACACAAGTGCCAGATTTTCTGTTTGACTACAAGCACCAGGGAGTTGCCAAATCTTTGGCTGAGCACAGAAACCTGAGAACAGTGACCCTCAGATAAGAGTGGTGCCAGGCAAATGGCTGTTTGATACAGTCCCACACTCTCTGACACATGAGGAACAAGGGGTTACTTCAGTGAAACCTCCTGACCAGGCACTGCCAGCACATCAACCTTCCCTAAGGATGACATCACCCAGCCAAGAGAGCAGTTCAGTGACAAACCTCATCCAAGGATGGCCTCAGTCTCCAGACCTCTGATGGCACTTCCTGGAGCTCTGCCCCTCCACCCCAGTATCTGAGAGGTCATCAGCTGAGAAATACTCCTGGCTTGCCCAAAGACATCCCACAGCAGACCTGCTCTGGCATAGGGAAGAGCCTACCAATGAACTATTAAGATATTCAGAGACCTAAAAGCCATAGTTTTCCTGTGCCTCTGGAAGAGGGCACAAAGGCACTTAAAATAGCAGGTCTCTGCTCATCCAAGTATGCTTCCCTCCCTGAGAATAGACCATGCATTGCTTTGCTCCCCTTCCCCTCCATGGTAGCAGTTATAATAAGTAGTATTCAAATTCATCTGTTTCCACTTTTCTCTAGCAGCTGCTTTAGCCTTATGCAATGGCCTAAATTACAGAGTTTCTGAGGCTTAATCTCCAAACCTGCATTACAGTTTTGCTGCAACCCACCCTTTCCCTAGCACATATCATCAATACCCTACCTACCCACATCCCCCAGTCTCCTTTTATAGGAAAGTCCAACTGCTCAGCTGCCCTCTATTCCCTAGAAATCCCCCCACCTGAAAGGAGGGATAGGCCATAACTTAGGTTCAGTGGGAGTCAGTCTATCTTTTTTCAGCAGAGTAGTTTCCAGCTTGTGCTACTTTCAGTACAAACTCTCAAATGCACAGGCTAAGCCCTTGACTAGGCCTGAAAGAAATTTATTAACATATTTGACTGACCATAAGAGAACGATCCACCAACTTAGCCTTGCATGAAGGACACCCAGCCCAAGGCTTTTATATACAGGTGATTTTGGAAATCCTACCAAAGACAGTGTGAAGCAGAGTTTTCAGATGGGAGGGACTCTATTTTTCAGAAACAGGAGATTTTTATGACTTTTGTTGTTGTTGTTGGTGGTGGTGGTTTTGGTTTTTTTTTTTTTAAGATGTTTTCTGAGTTTTGCCCTTGGAAACTTGGTAGTAATTGCTAGTTCCTCAGGAATTCTGGCTTTTGTTCTGTCAAGATAGCCCAGCAAAGTGGGAGGGAAACCAGCTCCAAATTAGCATTTAGCTGATGCTACAAACAAGATATTTGGGGCCACCTTCTCCCTGTTATTATAGGGCTTAGCACATTTTGAATGTGTGTGCTTTGACACGCCTCAGATGAAGCCCCAGCTGTGTCTGCTGGTGGTCCAAGCCAGAAGAGTCACTCAGTTCTCAATGAGAGGTATCACATCTAGGGCAAACTGGGGGTAAGGTCACAAGAGGACAGGGCACTGGACACTGTTCCCATCTGTTGCAACATCAAGGGAAGAAATCTCAGAGAACTGAATGATTTTTTGGAGGTCCTACAACCTCCCTTGAGGCACATAAGGCACTTGCTCCTTTGGTGTTTGGGAAGATGGTAGACATGGTAGGATGCTGCTGAATTCTCCTCTACTACATCATTGATGCAGTTGTTTTGGGAGAGAAGAGGAAAGAGACCCCTAGTTTAGTGGAAATGCTGATAGAGTCCTGATATCCAGATGCTTCCTCTGAGAGGAGAACCTGCTACTGGGGTCAGCTTAGCAAGCAAGATGCCATTTGATTTCTGGCAGTAGGGCCAGAAATGACTGCAAACTGCTTTGCCGTTAGCCAGACATTTGAGAGATTGCCACATTTTTTATCTAATAACGGAGTGAAGAAATCTGAACTAGATAAAAATAGCAAGGCTTGGATTAGAAAGTGGCTGGCTAATGAGGAACAGAGGTTCACTGTTGCTTTGGTATGCCTACTGTTGCCAGGAGGATCCTGCACAGTGTGGATATGTGTCTATTGAGCTGGAGTGGAGGAGACACATAAGGCACCAAACTGGCCTAAGGAAGCACTCCAGGTCTTTTGAATGACTGACTGATTCTTGGTTAAGAGAGGTAGCAGTACACCAATGAAAAAAACTCTCTGGTAGAGGCTGCACACAGATCTGCTCTTTGCAGCCCAGCAAAGCTGGAAGACATACTCTGGAGGTGAGTTACACTGGGGTCTGCTCTTCTGCCACACAAGATGGAAAGGTCACTCTTAATGACGGTGAAACACTATTAATGGTCCTCACATTACTTATGCTCAAAACCTCTCCTTTAAAATGTCCTTTGTGAGATTTTTTTAGTCAAAAGGGAGTTTTCCTTAAGAACTGATGTTTCCTATCTCCTGTGATGTTTCTAGCATGTACTTAAAAATTAAAAAGGGACTGGAGGACTGGAGGGTCCAGTCTCCTCAAACCCGAGGTTTTGCCCCTCCTCACGTGGGTAGAGTGTTCCCTTGTAACGGAGGAACCAGTTCCTTCTCTGGTGCCAGGGTAGTACTCAGCTCTCGAAGGAGCTGCTCCCTGCAGAGCCACAATTGCTACAAAATTGCCCTTTGGGATCCAACACTTGGAGTTAATTTCTTTTCCCTACTCAGTAGAAAGCTCCTAGCCGGCAATGAAAATGGCACATACATTGTGTCTGAGGTGCAGCGCTGCCACTTGGAGGGCACCCACCTCCACTCCGACTGCAAAAGTTACATCTTCAGTCATTTCAAAGACATAAAATGGCTTTACATACACAGTTTCCTCTGTCACTTCTTATGTGTCTGATCTGGAGTCAGTATGGCCTAAGGATTGTTCAGATAAATTGTTTCAAACATAGACTCGGATGTTTTTATTAAGATAATGAGTGAAGGCTGCCATCAAGATCAAGGTCTTATTGTTCTGGGTGCTGTACAGTATCAGTACTACATTCTGTATCTCCACGCTACGAGACACGCACTGTCTCCAAAAGCTTAGAGTCTAAATAGACATTTGAATGGGGAGAGAGACTGAGGCATGTGAAAGAGAAATAATTTATCCATGATCAAAGGCTGAGCTGGAATTAGAAGAGCCTGTGTCCTGGGTGGGATCTGTTATCTCCTCTTAGCATAACCAACTACCGACACGATCTGTAAATATTCATAATAAGAACATCCCAGGAACAAGACACATGTAATTTCTTAGGACACTCTGTTCTTCCTCTGGTTACAATCCACGGGCAGGTAAGGGCTGTTGCAGCAGCGACATGCAAGGCTTCGGATGCAGCAAAAACAGGCAGACAGTGGTTGTAAGAATGACTCCTGCCACATGCAATCATCTTTCAGCACACCCAGGGTGCTAATAAAAAATCCCTTCACAGAGTGCTCAGTGTGCGTTATTAGCCGGAGTAAGAGCTGAGGCAGCATCGCCACCCTGGAGTCGGACAGGGAACTGCAGGCACAATGTGTCTGATCTACAGATTCCCCTTCGCTCACCCAGATGGCATGAAGTCTGAACTATGTTGCCATATTTCTCTAAACTGAGGAAAGGTGGACTCTGTCTCCAAACAGGTACTGCAATCTGACAAGACAGAGTCTGGGAGTTAGCTCGTCTTTCACAGTGGCAATGGGTAAGGATGAAGCTATGTAAAGTACATTATTCCAAAAAATACCACCCTGTGATGGATAAATATGAACATTTCTTTAAAGAAACTATATAAATAGTGTCTCCTAATGTGGTGGTTGGGGTTTTTTGCTGCCTTCTCTCATGGCTTTGTCCTCCATAAAGTAGGGCTTATACCTACTTTGCATATGTTAATGTGAAACTAGTGCAAGCTCTGATGTTGATTTTCATTCTGACACCAGATAGAGGTCCCCATATAAATGCCAGTGTTTGGGAAAAGCTGACTTTATTCAGGATCTTCTTGTACTCCTGAGGCAGTGCCATCCCAGTGTACTGAGGTCTCAGCTCACAGCAACCTCTGGCCAGAAGACAGGATGTTCTTGCATCTTCTGCTATAGGGTACCCCCCTTCTGAGCAGCAATTTTTTGTATGAGCACCCTCAGCTCCCTCTTCTCACTATTAACAGGCTGTATCCTGGCTTGTTTTCAGCTCAGATGTACCACATGAGACACCATTTGGCTGCCTGAGTCTGGGCAAGTCATTATCTATGTCAAGCCTCAGTTACCAGCCTCTAGTCAACAGCTGACACTTCATAAGTATACTGAGAGGTTTCAGTAGCCCATGTCCTAGGATGCTGCAGTGATGGAGATGAGATAAGAATGACTTTGTAAAAGATTTATACAAAGTAGGCTTGACTGCTGTCAGTTGTGACAAATGAACATAACAAGCCAAAAGTTTGTCACCAAGTATTGACTCCCCTCAGTAGCACCTGACAGCACAGAGCCCTCTTTCCTACCTGTGATTCAAGCACTCAAAAAAAGCTTATTATTTCTAGCCACAATTATCTTTCCCTCACTCTCTGCATCTGTGGTTTTTAGGACTCAGGGAAAATCTTGATTAGGACACAGACCATCTCTTAACTTATAACTGAAATATCTGGTTCATTTTAGATGGGAAAAGAAACATCTCCTTCAGAGAGTGTTGTACTTCAATAAAGCACCTCTTTGTGGTGGCCCACATCAGTGGTGAAACTTTGTCCAGGCTGGCATATGAAAGCCAAGGGGCTTGTTACAAACAGGCAAACAAAAGTGTTGCTTTATTGTTTATGCCTCTTTCTTGGGACTCTTATAAAAGGGGTCAGGGTTGTCCAACAATAGTCTGTAACATTTTCCCAACAACCATCATTAAAAGTGCTTCGTGTTTAAGATTGTGACAGAAAGCCTGATTGTGGCTCTGTCAGCAATGACATTTGCAAAGGATTGGTGATAGATTTTGTGGCGCCAGTTTATCCTGACCATCTTGGAGCTGTTTCTTCATCTTGGCTGCCTGATTCAGCCTCCAAGCTCCTCCTCCTCCTCCTCCTCATCATCATCATCATCACCATTTATTGGGACTGGCTGACTATTCTGACAAAAGAAATAGTCCTAGTCAATGCAGATGACACTGGGGAACGCTGGAGCTAGAGCCAGATCCTGCACCCTGGGTTTTATGGGGAAATGATTCAGCTTTCCTTACAGCTCGCTGGGAGCCACCGCACCCCATGGGCTGATCTGATGTTCACCACTAAAATGCAGCCACTCCCAACGTGAGGAGTAGCAACAAGTATTAAACGCAAGGCCAAGAGGAGTCCTTGGCCAAGGACAGAGCAAAAAGGATCCAGTATTTTAATGTACAAACACTGAACGTGTGAGATCTCTCAGGCAAATAGCCTGGACTCACACTCGGCAAGTTTTGCTCAACACAGAGAGGCCCTATATGCCTGCTCAGTGTCACTACCCCCATAATTTCTGGCAAGCCTTTTGACATTGGGTGTTCATTGGAAGGTCTGATTGCCTGGAGCCCAGCTTGCCTTTTTTATGCTAGAACAGCATGTTCCCAGCTCTGCCATTTCCAGAGGAAACAAGCCCCAAGAGTACATTAAAGACTTGGACACAAATAGCTTGCACTGTGTATTATTTTCAAGCTGGTCTCATGATTTTACAGGTCTGACTCATTCCAGATAAATGCAAAAGGTTAGTCATGATAGTCAGCTGTAGGCAAAGAGGAAGGACCTCACTGGACTTATCCCAGTGCAGTTTTCATTGCTCTTGTAGGGCAAAGAGCTGAGCCAGATTTGCTGGTCCCTGATCCTGGGTTTGTCCCAGGACCTTTTAAGGGGCACATCAGTGAGAAAGTGTGGACGCAGATCTGTGCATACTGCTGACAGCCTTACAGCCACCTTCCTGATGAGAGCTGGGGGGCATCTGCTCGTCCCTGAGCAGGCCAGGTGTTGGTAGGGGTCTCATTGGCCACCACAGTGGCTGGCTGTGGGAAGTGTGCTGCAGCACACAGGTGGCAGCTGCACTGTGGCACTGCTGTGACCTCCAGCTGTGGGCACAGCCACCAGCAGCTCCACACCACTGCCGTGACACAACCAGTCTGACTCATCTTTGGACTTTACCTACTCTGAGGCCTCAAGATACTTGGTCTGGAGAAACAGGGAGGAGGAAAGGAGAATTTTTAAGCTTGGATCTTGTGCACAGCCTGTTGTCTGTGCTGGACATGGCCATGTCTAGAAGAACAGCAGTTCCCTGCACCCCTGCAATCCAGGGATCCTCTTCCACAGGAGTGCTGAGCTGCAGCCCAGCTGCAGGCCAGGCTGGGAGCACCATCTGCCGGCTTTGACACGGCAGGCTGGCTCGTCAGAGGGACAAATTACAGGGTAACCCAGAGCTGCACAGTCATTGGACTGCATAGCAAATCAGAGATGAAAAAATCACAGGGTTGGACAAATCCCTCAGCTAAACCTCCTCCTGCCAGCCTCACAAAAGGGGCTCCAAACCAGTCGGTCTTTCTGCACTAGAGCCAGACAAACTGATTTGGGTGAAGGAGATCCAGTTGTAAATTAGCTGGAGTTATTTAGGGCTCTTGCAGAGCTTGAGAACAGTTTCAGCTAAAGAAGTTTGAAGCACGTCACTGAGCAGTCTTTTAAATTCTTCATTCTTACAGTTCAAAATGTAGTTTTGTTTACAAGTATTCCCAATAATAATAATATTGAAGGGAGCACTGAGAGCCTGAAAAGGAAAGAAAATGCATCTCTCCAGTGCAACAGTGGGCCTGTTTAAGCAGCTCCCAAGTAGATTTTTCTTGGGTTCCTCAGGTCAAGCCACTTCCTATGATGTACGATGGATGTGTCCCATCCCCACAGTTCACTGCAGTGGACAAGGATCCACTGAGCTGTCCCTGCATGAACCTTACAGAGAACCTACAGATGTGAGGATCCTCTCAGTACTGGTAAAGCACAAGCAGACCTCACAGGAGGCTGCTCTGTGTGCGTCACCCTTGCACAGAACAGCGTGGGGGAACAGGTTACAAAATCAACCTTACAGCAAAGAGGTCACACCACTGTTGGCATCTTCTGGTGTGTCAATACTGCCTTTAATGGCACAATCTCAGACTGGTACAGCTAAACACAAAAATAAACAAAGAGGCTTCTGGGCACACCAGCACCTTTCTGGCCTTTTCAGAGCCAAAATGCTAAAAATTCCATGTTTATTTCCATTGCATGCTAGTTGATCTCATGAAAGCTATTGCATTTCCCCAGCCTTTATTTGGCTTTGTTTCTGGAGCCACTTGACTGAAGAAGCAGAATAGCACAGGGCATGTCCAGTACAGGACTGTGAGCAGCACATACTCCTTCTTGGGTTGCTGGTGGATATTTTGACAGACTTTAGGCACTATTAAAGATGCATTTAGTTGGTCCAAAAGGCAAAGCTACGGTCAAAACAATTGAAATTCACTTACTGCACTGGAAGCTGGACCTTCCTGAGACTATTTCAGCCCTTCCAGGTTTGAATTCTGTATGTTGCCTAGATAAGATTAATTTCCTTTTATTTTGATCTCATACCTTTTATATATCTTTTAACAGAAGAAATGTCAAATTCTTTTTTGACCTTTTTAATGCCCATTTTGTTTTAACTGATCTGTTCTTTGGGCACTTTGCATTGATACCAATAAACGTTTGAGATATTTGTGACCCAGACTTGGAATTATTACCTCCACTTCTTAACCTCTTTTTTCAAATCCATCTGTTGCATTGTAACTGGGGTGGAAGGAAGCAGGAGTGTTAAAGGCCTTATTTTTCACTTTTTCTCTGACTTTTGTGATAACTTGTACCAGTTATTTTAGGATAGTTAAGATTTTCTCTGTACTCTGGAAATTAAACTTCAACATATTATATTAAAATTTGGTGGTTTTTTGTTTTGTTTTGGGGTGGTTTCTTTGTTTGTTTTTTTCTTTTTAATAAACTGGAAGTAATTACTGCAAAAGGTGGCAGGTTCTCTATCTGCTGTTGTCCTCAAGCCCTGCCTGCCATTCTGGGAAATGAATAAATAGTCAAACACACATCACAGTACTCAGTGCAAAGGTCAGAAGAGATCTGTATTGGCCAGGGGGTCAAGTGGGGTAAGGTACCTGTTCTGGCCGCAAAATGTTTTTTACTTCTCTCTGCATCCATTTAGTAAATGTACAGAGCTTTTGTCAGTAACAATAACAAAATTTGAGGAACATAATAAACAATTTTGCATCTCATTTCTTTATATAGTGTTTCTTTTTAATAGCTTTTGAGAATTGTAATTAAGTACTTTGAAATATGTTTGGGACAGTTTTGTTTCAGACTTTGCCTCCAGCTTCTTTGGTTTGAATATCAGGCTTGTTTCCAAGAAAGTAAGTATTGCATTTAATTGGAATTAGATGTTGGCAGAGGAGGCTGATGTTTCCAAAGCTGCTGGTGCTTCTGTGAGCTTGGAGAACGGCCTGGGTGCCTCTTGCAACAGTTAATAAAAACAATTAATTGCATCTGTTTATTTTAGATCCACCTACTATTATTTTTTTCCTACTTTTTGTAATCTTCTTACTTAATTTGCCATGGAGCAACAAATACAGCTCACGCCAGTGAACCCAATGGCGTCTTTCTTTTCCAATTGGTCAAGCAATGTCTGAAGTGTTGCATGATTTCAAAATGCTGTTGCTGCCAGACCTGAGAAATGTGAAAACTCCAGCTCAAGAGTCCTGAAACAGACAGCTGGAGACTTACAAGACACAACTGAAAATTCTTCCCCTTTCTACCATCAGAAATAGATGCCAAATGCAGGATGGTGGCATCTCCTGCAGTCCCCAGTGGGACTGAGCCCCTTGGCAGACCCTCAGCTCCCCTGAGGCGGCAGCAGCCTCTGCAGCTGCTCTCTACGCTGAGTCCAGAACAGCCTGGGAGGGGGAGCACAGCCACCTCCACCACTTGAATTAGACCACCAAAACCATTAAACTGGGCTAAACACCACAGCACTGAAATTTTGTTTCAATATAATTAACAATTAAAAACAGTATTCTTAAAAAATTATTTAAGAATAAATAAAGGGCTCGTTTCCCTCACCTTTCAGTTTTTAGGGTTTTATCTTCTACTAGACAAATTCTCAAGCTTTTTCTCACCATACTTAACACCTTAGTTTTTCAAATGCTTGGGGCTCCAAGACCTGGGGCTTTAATAAGTGCAAATACCATCAGTCTTGCTGTAATAGGACACAGCTGGGGGCACAGCTGGCCCTGGGATAAATTGCTGCCACCTGCATTTTCTTCCCCTTTAGGTGCCCAGAAACTGCCCAGCCACCCTTGGGGTGAGGGAGTGCCCTGGCTGGACAGGCAGTGCTCTGGGCAAAGGTAGTGCTTTGGCAGCAGTGTCCTATGTGCTGTGCCTGGCCACAGCTCCCTGACTTGAGCACAGCTGGGCTCAGTGTGAGACAGCCAAAATCCATCAGAGAGCAAATCTCTGCTGAGCAGCTTTCCTTTCCTGAGACTCTGCAACCCAGGAGGGACTTTGGTCCACCTGAAGCATCCCCAAGCAAAGCTCAACCTGCTGCCAGCCCTGCCTGATGGCTCAGCCACACGGTCTCAGTCCTCTTCAAATCCTGCCTGGGTCCAGCACTTCTGCTTGGTAGCTGCGCCCTGGATGAGATGAGTTTGACTGGCCTCAGCCCATGTTTTGGCTGATCATGTGCACAGCACAAAATTCAACTGCATAGTGTGGAGAAGCCCTTCCTATGGCTTTGGGACATGGGATACAACTGGTCATGTTGATTTAGGGCCAGTAAGGGTATCTGTGGTGGGTGCTGTGACAGTAACTGGGATGTCCCATGTGGCCAGCTGCCACAGACTGGATGCACTTCTAAGTAGCTCCAGCAGCTGTTGGCCTGGGATAAGCCCTTAGTGGGAGACTGCTAACCGTTCCAAACCAAAGACCCTCTCCCATGGACTTTATAGGAAATGCCAAAAGCAAAAACTTAAGGGGGAATAGGAAGGTTTAGTCAGAGGCCTTTCTCCTGGGGTGAGGATGGCCTGATGCAAACAGGAGGTGGGAAGAAAGAGCAGGTCACCATGATAAAGGAAAAGCAGATGGAGGTAGGAACTGGCCCTGATCCTCCTTAAACTTCTGGAGGAGACTGAGGCAGAGGCAATGATCTCATATCTGTGACCCAAGCAGCAGATGCAGACAGCCTGAGCCCAATCCCCCCACCCCAGAGCACCCAGTGCACCCCAGCTCAGCAGTATCTCCAATGCAGGAGGAGGAGAGGACACTTCAAAAGCAGCCCTTCCAGTTGCCTTTGCCGGGAATGGAGAGCCAGAGCAGTGCTGGTGGAGATTGAATCTAGTGATTACTCTAAGGGATTTGCTGTCTCTTTCTTTACCCCTCTGTGTCTTTTTTTTTCTTTCTTTTTTTTTCTTTTCCCCCCCTTTTCCCTCCCTCTTATCCCTTTCGTGGTGCATTTGTCTTCGAGGAACCTGGGGTGTTCTTTTCATCAGTTCAATCTCTCTCTGGCACTTGAGTCCTGATTGGCTGAAGGACTTAGGGGAAAAAAAATCTTTAATTAAGTAGATAATCTCTTCTTAGGAAGTTCTGCGGCTCCATTTCACCAGCCCCCTTTAGCTCTTACTTTAGGATTGGTTATCCTTTGCAGAAGGTGGGATTCAGGAGGCATCCTCCTCTTCATCACACCAGGACTGCCGGGCAGAAAATAACTCCATCCCTTCCCTAAATTAGTTGTGCTTCTTTTTTATTTTTTTTTTCCTTTTCTCTGGTCGTGGTGGTACCCAAGTTTGGGGTTTTTTTAGGATCTCCTTTCTCCCTCTTTATTTGGATTTTAAATTTCACATGGACCCTTATCTGGGCATCTTCTTCCTCACTCCCTTCTTCCAGTCCTGCTATGCCTGGTGAGTATCAAGAGCATCACAGTCTGTGTCACAGACAGGTGCTCTTCCCAGATACCCTAAGGAAATTCCTCTTCACTTTCCTAAATGTCTCCTCTTTCTCACTTAGCTCAGTTCTGCTCTTTAATGGAATCAGATATTTAACCAAGTCCCTACACACTCATTGGCAGAGAGGTTAGATCTATGAAAGTCCCTCTTTTTCCCTGCACTTCCCAAAAATAACTAGGGGCCAGATTGTAAGCTGGGGTAAAATAGGGGAGAGTGGATGCTGAGACCTAGCCTCTCACTTTCAAGGGAAGATAACCCAATGGAAGAGAGAGAGACTTCTGTTTTTCCAAAAGCTCCCAGTCAGCTTGTCTTGTCTTAATTAAATCAAGAGGGGCTTCTCTCACGCTCCCCAAAGAGGACAGTCTGTGATTAAGAGCTCAGAGCCCACAGGGGTGAGTTAGATCCACAGGAGTGTCACTCTGGATGAGCAGCCTGAGAGCCCAGCTCCTTGGCACACACAGGGCAGAATTTCTTGTCTGAAATTCATGTATTAGGGTTTCCTGGGGAGCTGCTTTTGCTATGGCGATTGCTACAGCTCGGTTTCCAACCACCTGAGTCCCATCAGACCACATCTGCTGTGCACAAATCTGTGGCCATCTCCTGTGGACCTCTTGCTTTGTCCTGAGGAGGGTGTTATATTTATTTCCCAAAAAGTTCTTTAAGGGTGAACAGAAAGAGATTATGCTTGCATCAAATCCTGTATCATTCCTTGTGGGATATATCAGTCCCATTCCCAAAGGGAAATGGTCTCTGCAGGTATTTTTCCTATGTGATTTTTATTGAGTACTCAATTTTTTTTCTCAATTGCAGTGATGCCCTGGGGAATCTGCTCAGTGGGTTACAGACTTATCTCTAACAGCAAGCAAAGTCTTTTACCATTCAATTACTAAAATCCCCTGCCTTCTCCATAGCAGATCTCTAGGGTTATTACCATGGATGGAGAAATCAAAATTACAAAAAGAGAAACTAAAGAGTAAATGGGAACTCATTCCTGTTAGTCTGGAAATGAAATCTATGTTCTCTCAGAGATTTTCTACTCCTTTCATTAAAAGAATACGCTACAATTTGTATATGTCTAAATACTATAAAACAGCAAACTCAAGATAAACCTCCCTTCTGGAACAAGGGTCATATGTATGTTCTACAAAAAGGCTAGGGAAGAGCTCATGCTGATTTTATTGTTATTTTTCTGCTCTTCTTGTGTATGTGTCTTGCTTTCCTCATATAAATAGATTTAGAATACATTAAAAGAAAAAACCCCAACATTTTAAATAAACAGTCCAAAGCAGAGAAATTTCAGCACACAAAGTAGAGCTAAATATGGAAATCTAAGACATTTTCAGTCCAAAGTTGGAGGTTTAAATTCCTGTCTCTCAGTAGTTTTTATCTAAGAGAAAAGTTTATAGATCAAGACAACCTCGCTTCTCTCTTCATGTTGCTCATAGGTCATGAGTTCCAGAAAGAAAGGAAAATTGCAACCTTTATTTGAAATTATCATTTTGCAGACACTCTCCCTTAACTCTTTAGGAGAAAAACAAATTTGTGAGAGTCATAAAATAATTCTGCTTGAAATTTGTGCTGTTTTTCTCTATCTGATCCAATGGCTTAAAACACGTTATTTTTTTCTTATGATTTAATCACAAGAATTGGGAGTGGGAACATGGTGGGGGAGCAATATAGAACAACAACAACAATGTTTATACACACATATATATATACATATATATATATATATATGTGGCCACTTCCCTTCTTTGCATGTGGATTAATTTTTACCATTTAATGGACAATTCAACCAATGTACTATTTCTAGGTGATCAAAATGTCAGGGTTGCACTTAGGAACAAAATCTTCAAATAAATATAACAAAATAGAGAAAAATGAAGAAAAGTAAAGTTCAAAATGTTATTGAGTTGCTGCTCAGTTTCCTCTCCTGTGGGAATAATATAAAGATCCCTAACTCAGTAGTTTCCTCCTAAATGTATTTTTTACACTTCAGCTGTGGGACTGCCTTTGGTTTCCAGCCTCCCTGTTTTTCTAATAACCTCGGGGAGCTCATATTGAGAACAAAATTCAGATCCGAAAGGAAACTCTATCAATTTTCTCTATTTACAATAATGACAGTGAAGATGTAAATCCAGCTTTATAATTTTCTAAAGAGCAGAACCAGCAGCACAGTAGTCTGAGTGGGTGGTAAGGTATCAGACAAATATTGTAATGAGAGATTAGGTAGGGCTCTCAGGGCATATTAAACTAAGGAGAGTGATGCTAAACTGATGAGTGTGATGTTATTGGTTAAAGCTGTAAATGAGACAGAATTATCAGAGGCTTATTAGTATTTGATATGAGTAAAATATAATGGGACAGCTGCTTGGCAAGGTTCTTTGCTTTCAGATTTAATAAAAATATGATAGAAAACTCCTGCTGAAGATATTTACTAGCTTTGAGATAATTTTCTAATATTGGATCCAATGAAAATCTCTTGCCCTAGATTTACTTTTTACCTGGAGACATAGAGTTGTGCTGAGGGAAGCAGTGTGTCCTGGCCAGGGCCCTGCACAGCCTGGGGAGGGGGCAGAGGAGCTCGGGGGTGTCCTCCCTCTACCCGCTCAGCTACGAGCCTGCTCCGCTTCAGCCCGTGTAATGCTGTCCCGTAGTTTGAAGATGGAGGGAAAGGGGGTTACACAGCTAGAAACTCCCTGAGCTTTCTCTGAGAACAGAAATTACTTCAAATGTCTCTTTTCATGTGTGTGATACAAAAAAAAAATCACCAATGCCATAGAAATTGGGCTGGTTAACACCAGCTATGAATGCAACTACTTAGTTAGTTTAGTATTACACTCTGCTTTCCTTTAAAATGGAATGAAAATTTAGTAGAAGTACATAATTTCTTTTTTAAAATCACACTACAGACAAAACAATGAAGAGAGATTTTGGTAGTGATTCCTATTTGCAGTACAGAGATGATTCTAGAGACACTGTCACTATTGTACTGTATCTGTGTAAGTAGTGGCTTAATTGCTCTCTGCCCTTACTGGAGACTATATACAGAATGGAGATGCCTTTTCTTAGCTAAATTATAAGAGCAAAGAAAAGCACACAGATTCTGTCTCCGTTACTATCTTTCCTTCCCCCTCAATACAAGTAAGAAAAATTTCAGCCAGCCTCTAGCCAAATGATAGTCCCATCTTCCCCTCTCCTGAACGCACCTGAAGCTGAAGAGTTAAATGTTGGGGTGTCAAGTGCACAAAACACTTGAAACTTTGTGAATCCTCTACTTGTTTAAGTCCTACAAACCCAGCCAGCAGCCTGCCTGCCTGTTGATCTGAGAGCTCAAGGAAAATGCCTTCAGTCTCTCTGACTTTATAAACTGTTTAGAATAACCTGCTGGGAAAATGCTACTGTATCATTTGCTCAGCTGCAGATGGAGAATTGGCATATCCTGAACTTGGCCTTTTTGTGGACCTTGAGGTTTATCCTGGAAGGAACAGATCCTCTGCTTCAATGCAGTCATGTCAATTGACTCCTGCTAACAGGCTGGTTTGCTGTAAACTGACATTGTGGATTACCGTCCTCCTAAAGCCGTCCTTGCAACTTCTCAGATGTTCCTAATCCAAGGGTTTGGATTAGGAAGCAAATCCCTTCTATATACTGAGAATTTGGGTTTTCCTACTCACATGGGAAACAATGCAGATGTGATATATCTCTTTTTTTGGTGACAAAAACAAGATAAGAGAGGACTTGCAATTTTCTAGCTCTTGCCTACGCAGGAGCATTTTACCAGAGTTTTCTCACAGCTGCTATCAGGGGCCCAGATTCACACTGACACCATCCTGAGTGTGGTCCCCAAAGCAAAGCACTTAAGGTCAAGGCAATGGACAGAAGGGAAACCAGATGGAAAAATGACTTGTTCATGCTGCTACCCAGTTGCGTTAGGATGGGGACCCATGGAGCTTGCACAGTCTGATTAGCCCTAGGTTCATGGCCCTGTGTGATTCAGGTCACCCGATGCTCTAATCACTCAGCTACAGATGCCGTCTCTCCAAGTCCCAGGAAATATTTAATTAGCTGTACAATGCAGAAGCAGCTTCCAAAGGAAAATTCCTCTGCAAAACAACCATCGACTTCGTGCTAAAGTGCCCATGGGGGCTGGAGCACAGCCGGGTCTGAATCCCAAGCCTGGAACAAAGGGAAAGAATCTCCTGTTCTCACAGTCCACTCCTGTTTACACCCAGGGGACTCTTTCCCAAAGAAAGCTTCATAAATGTAAACATATTTTCACCAAAAAACCCATAAAAACCAAAGCAAAACAAAAGAAAGCTAACTTGCCAGAATGAAATGTTGCAAACTCAATTCTCCTAACTCTAAACTGTAACAGCAAAGATCAGGTTTCTTGTGATTTTGACCAAGCTAAAGTAATGAGACCTTCTTTTGTGGTGTACTTTGGAAAGGATCTCTGTGGGTGCAGTTCTGGTGGAGGTGAAGTGGGCTTGCTAACTGCACAAGTGGTTTTCCAGGGCAGGACAGAATCCTCTCTCAATCTCTCACGTGTCTCATGTCTGGGCACCAGTCCTGCCACCCTGTCTGTCCCCGTGTCAATGGCAGGGCTGCATTTTGACCCTCAGCTTTGGACAGCATTGCCTGCTTCTGACTGCGCTTGAGCCCACCCTGGGATGCCCCCACAGTGTCTGTGCTGGATTTGTAGCACAAAAAGACAGTATCTTTCTCTCCCTTATGAGGGAATACCTGTGGTTCGTTTGAAGCAGAACATAATTTTGAGAAGAAGTTGAAGAACCAAGTTTCTACCAGTGCATGCTCTGTCATTTTCCCAATCACTCACTCACTGCAAGATCTCAATCCACTCATTCCACCTCGCTGGCCCCAGTGTCCTCTCTGGGTGATAACCGCAGTCACCCATTTCTCTTGAAGTGCTGAGTTCCAGCAGGGAAAATGTTCCACAGACTCATCAGAAATAGTGATGAGTATTATTTTATAAACCTTGAGAGAGTGGAATTAGGTATTTTTAGGAGACTCTCTCTTTTCTTACTTCATTTCTGATTTGGGATATTTCGAGTTGACTCTTGGGCTTTTTCAAAGTGTCAGTCCTTTCTGCCATGATGCAGCTAAGCAGGATTCACCCAGCCATTCTCCAAATTCTGCAGGTGGTCACTGCACCATATGGAGTCCTAACACTGACTGACCATTTGCACAGAAACAGTCTTTCTTACTGGAGAAAGACTCAGACCAGACAGCATCCATTCTGCAATGCCATACTGTTGAAGACAAGCCACACTGCCTGACCCTTGGAGATGATCCCTCCACAATTTCAGTGGGAACAGCAGAAAGCTTAGTTTTGTCTAGGACCTCCCACCCACCCCAAGACCCCAGGGTCCCCTGCACAGTGTCCAGGAGGATGAGAAGGACAGGTATATTTGTGTTCAGCCATCACCATAACCTGACCAAGAGGAGAGTGTGGGCAGTAAGGCATGGTACCACAGGAAAACAAGGGATTGTGATGTGGAGAGATGCATCTGGACTCATATTGCAAAGAAGCAGTGGTGTGATGCCCTCCTTCCCTCAGCATGGTCCCACTCCTGGGGCTGGGAGAAGTGCTACCCTGACTTTAGTCAAGTGAGGTAAAAAGCAAGGCTAGGGGAACCAAAAAGCTAAATAAGGGGTAGATTGGTACAAAGGGTAGCTGAGCAGAGGAAAGCTAAAGGAGGGAGCAGTGAAGGAACGGCAGCCCAGTACAGCCTGAGGGGAGCAGGGTGGGGGGAAGGGGACAGCACTGTCCTGTTCCTTAGGGAGCAGCAAAGGGACATGGAGGAGAGACCAGAGACGCCTGCAGCCAGGAGACAGGCAGACTGTGGGGGAGTGAGAGGAGAGCCCTGGGATGCCTGGCATTCCCCAGGCCCCTCCACCATCACCCCCTCCCTGCTGACACTGTCTCTATCTTCCAGGTCAGTGAATAATTTTCTGATGACGGGCCCCAAGGTAAGAGAAATCCCTTTGATCTCTGTCCCTGATTCCACTAAACCCAGAGAGGGAAGGAGAGAGAGAGAGGGGCTCCTCCTTCCCACTCCTCTCCACTCAGCCTTGGCCAGAACTCCCCCCACCCCCAGGTTTCAAGCAATAAGGCAAAGAGAAAGGCCAGGAACTTGTGAGCTCCTTGGGCTGCATGAGCCCTGAGCAATGCTGACCTGGTGCTCTTTTAAGTTGGTTGGGGCCAGATTCTGGAGATTTGTCTATTGATGCCAGCCAAGGCTCTCACCTGACATCTATTGCTTCCTGAGGATCAGGTTGGCATCAGGGCCCACACTGATCTAGCCGGAAAGTATTTCCTGTGGGCCCTGTAAAACATACTTCCTCAAGGAGCACAACTAGAATTGCTAGGACTTTGTTCCATATTTTTGACCCCTCACATCCTTGTGCTCCTCTTTCAGAGGCTTTTTTTCTTAGCCAGGACCAGTTGTAAAATGTACCCAAATTTGGTTCTGGCTATTCCCCAGCAACACCTCCAAGCCCATCTATCTCCCAATATACTGGTGGAGCAACCTTGCCCCAAAGCACTAGCTCTTCCCCATGGGCTGTGGTGAAGAAGAAGGCAGGTTGGGGCATCTGCTAGCCTGGAGCTCCCTGACCTGAGCAGAAAGCTGTTTCCTCTCATGGTGGAGAGATAAGGGGTTCCCCATGGCAGAGGCTGGCTGACACATTTCCTAATGTGGCTAACAGCCAAGAGCGGAGCTTTCTCCCACAGGAGGCTCAGGCTCTGACCCAGCTCCGCAGGAAATGGGTGTGCTGCGGGTGGTGGTGAGCTTCCCAGGGAAGCCGAGCCAGGAAGACCCTCTGAGCTCTGTACGTCTTGTCTCTGTAAGATGGCACACAGGTCACCTTCAGTTGGAAATACGCATTGTCCCTGTGCTGACGCCCAGCTCTGTTCCTAGGCCTATCTCATCTACTCCAGCAGTGTGGCGGCCGGGGCGCAGAGCGGCATCGAGGAGTGCAAGTTCCAGTTCGCCTGGGACCGCTGGAACTGCCCAGAGAGGGCACTGCAGCTCTCCAGCCACAGCGGGCTGCGCAGTGGTAAGGAAAGTATTGGATACCACTACTGGGACCCCCTTGCTACAGGTTAGAGCCCATGGCCCCCTCCTCTCTTCCCAAGTGTCTCCTTTTCTTCCCCATTCCCACCTGGGAAGTGCCTTTCCCAGGAATCCCCCAGAGGGATCTCCCCAGGAGACCTCTTCACCCATCAGCTCCCAGACACAGTGAGATCTAGCTCCAAGGCCTCCTTGCAATGCCAGCCTTACCCATGGACCTGCAGAACCCCAACTGGCACAGGACCAAACCTTACACAACAGTCTCCCCACAAGGACGCATCCCCCTGACCTGCACATGGCCTGCTGGACACCATGCCTAGATGGTGTCTCAGGGTATCCCAGGGAGGCTGAGAACCAGCATAGGCTGCCTGGGTAGCAAGCAGAAGGATAAGGCTGAAGGGAGCAGGAAAGTTCATCAGTGGCTGTGCTCTGGCCAAGAGACAGGACAAAAGTCTTCCTACATCTGCCAGATGTCAGAATCACCCTAGGCAGAAATCCAGCATCGCTGACCTGGGCCACTGTAGGGCATGGGGCTGTGGTCATTGTCACTGTATCCTACTCCTTAACTATTTGCAGGTCCCAGGAAATATTTCAGTGCATATCTGGCCCTCTAGGCCTATGTTTCATGCTTTGTAAAAGCAGGACCTGGGTGTGGAGGAGAGCCTCAGGCCTCTGGTGGGACTGGCAGCAGACAAGAGACCAGAGCCCCAGGCAGAGGTGGACAAAGGTTTCAAAGCGGGGTCTTGAGGAGACAATTGCAGCACAAGGCCCGCTCTGAGACCAGAAGCAGGCCCCAGAACCATTCCTGTCAAGGTTATCTGCTCACATCCACACCCTGCTGGTATTAAAGGAAAGCCAAAGGCTCAGGGAAGCCAGCTGATGATCCCCAGACTGATCCTGGTGGGTATGGTCACTGCTCAGAGCCCTTTCAGCAGAAGGTACAGCTTGAGAGGACTGTAGGGAAGGAGCTCTTTGATACTTGGAGAGGACCCCTTCCTGTTGGGGTGTGTTAGTGACAAGTGGGGGACATTGGCAGTCTTCTGTGCTATATCACCACTCTTGAGGTCCCACAAGGACAGTCAGGTACTATCTCCTCCACACCCTTCCAAATGACATGAGTCAGTCTGGATCATATTTGGAAGATTCTATCTTCATGCAGTTCAAGCCCAAACTAAGCTAATCTGTAGGGCCTCTTCTCCACCCACAAAGACTTCCCCACTGCAGATGTCCTGTGCAGACTCCTGCACAGGAGGAACAATTTCTAACACTGCCCTTGCCATGAAATCTTTTGCACATCTGCTCTCTTTGTATTCCCCCTTGACAGCAAACCGAGAAACAGCCTTTGTCCACGCCATCAGCTCTGCGGGTGTCATGTACACGCTGACCCGGAACTGCAGCCTGGGGGATTTTGACAACTGTGGCTGTGACGACTCCCGCAATGGACAGCTGGGTAAGGAGGGATGAGCTGCTGCCCCTCACTTGTCCCAAGTGGCAGGAGAAGCTCTTCTCTCCTCCACTGAGGCCTGCAGAAACACCTCCCCATCCTGGTCCCCACACCCAGGAATAATGCCCAGAGAAAAGCTTTCCCTGGTTCAAACCAAAGTAGCTCTCTGGAAGCTAACGGAGCCAACTCCAGTTTACACCAGCCAAGCTCTTGATGCTTTCCATTACTTTCCAAATGAGCAGGAAAGTAGAAGGGGTTGCAGTTTCCCTGGTTCAAGTCAAGAACTCTAAGCTGCTGGAGAGAATGACTATATCATACAGGCAGAGGAATGGATCTGTTGCCATGCTCCTAAATGATCTTGGTCTAGCAGCACAGTCAGGGACCTCAGGGCTCCCAGGGTCTGCAGGACCAGGCTGGCCCCACAGCAGAATGACAATGAGAAAAAGCAGGGTGGCATTCATAAACCTTCCTAGCACTCATCAGCATGACAGGCACACAGGAGCACAACCAGGAGAATCACTGTGGGTGCACACAGCCATCACACCCTCCACATGCCAGTGATATCCAGGCCCTCAGCCACCAAGCACCCCTGGTGGGGAACTCCAGGCTGCACCACTTCAGTTCTCTGCTCAGCTTTCACAGAAAACACTGACATTTAGGGGTTTTGTTTTGAATAGAAAGAGGTCAAATTTCAAATTATCAAGATTTTGTAAAAGCCATGCCCTGCTCAGCTACACTAGGCAGTCAGTATGCGTCACTTTATGACAAACTCCTCTGGAGTGTCCAGTATTTAGCAATTTACTTTACTGGCTGATAGTTTTGAAAACAGCCGCTACTGCATAGGTGTCCAAATTTGGGAATGCCTGTCTCTAGCAGAGCAAGACTTTTGGGTAACAACACATCAAATTCTATCTTCTCTGGAAAACCAAGTTAGTCATGCTACATTTCCTTTCCCCCAGATATAGCTGGCTTTAATACAAAACTTTCCATTGTGGAAAGTGCCTTGTAAGGCACAGGAAACTTTTGGGCTTCACCAAAACGGCATGATTCAATTCAGCCATAGGACTGAATCCAAGCTGCTGAAAGGTTTTTCTACTTCCTTCAGTCCCAGTTCTTGATTTGGACTGCATCATCCACTGCAATTACCCACCTCCCATGAAGCACACCTGTCTCTCCCTGGGAGAGGGGATCATGATGCCCTGGGGAAGTGCAGGCAAAGGCCAGGCCTCTCCAGAGAGACACGAGGCCATTAAACCACAACTCCCAACATGTACCAATGTGGCATGTCAGGATCAGAATGTTCCAGATTTCAAATCTTCATTAAAAATCTGGCATCTTTCTCTAGGAGAAAAAAAACAGCATGATGTTTTTCCAGTCCCACTCAGCTCCCACTCAGTTAAGAAAAGTACTTTCACATATTTTTGTGTAATTTCACAGTTCTTTGCTGACTCCCTTGTTTCTTGATGGTAACTAGAAAATCAGACCCCTCTAAGATGCCAAACATCATCTCAGAATTCGGGGTGTGCCAAAACCACAGCCTCCTTGATGCATGTGTGCCAGGTTTGGGCTGTTCTAGGCAGAGGGGGATCTGTTGCCTCTGACCAGGATGCCTCCACCACTTTGTTAATCCAAGTTAGCAAGATGCTGTTCCTGCAAGTCACTCTGAACCAGCTGAAGTTAGGGTTTGAGGAGTGATTAGAGATCCAAAGGTTTATCTGCAAGTCTGCTAATGCACGGTAACTGACAGCTTCTAAATCCTGCTCTATAGAAAGCCTGGAAAGCCCTGTGTTTGCTGTACAGGACATACCCCTCTGCTGCCTGCCTGAGCCACTTACTATCCAGGCCTCAGGAGAAATGTCATGAACTCAATGGGAGGGAATCTGGGGTCTGTGTGGTGAAAGGCTGGATTTGCCCCACAGCCTCCATTCCCTCCCATCACTTCTGAATCCTCTCCTGGTTCTTTGACAGCACACATCTCATCTCCTTTCTTAGGGGGACAAGGCTGGCTGTGGGGAGGCTGCAGCGATAATGTGGGCTTTGGGGAAGCTATTTCCAAGCAGTTTGTGGATGCCCTGGAGACTGGACAAGATGCCAGAGCTGCTATGAACCTGCATAACAACGAGGCAGGTAGAAAGGTGAGCGCCTCTCTCCCTCCAGAGCTGACAGTGCATACCAAATTGGCTCTGAGCATTCACTGTGGAGAGTCACAATTTGATGTGGCTAAAAACACATGTCCCGAAGAAACAACTTCCTGGGGGCGATGGCAGCAGCACAGTGGTGTCTGCTCTAAGGTAGCAAAGCTTCTGTGTACAGTGTTAATGACTTTCTGCAGTCCTCCTTCTCCAGTTCAAGGAGGGGAGCACTGTGGAAAAGCAAATCTGTGAGCTTCAGGACTACTGTGCAGGGAGAATTGATGCCAAACTCCTCCACAGGCCTGAAGCCATGGTTCTGCATGAATTGCAGCACAGAAACGGCCCCTCTGGGTTTTTTTTTTCTTGAACTCCTCTCTCTGATCACCCTGTAGGCAGTGAAAGGGACCATGAAGCGGACTTGCAAATGCCATGGTGTGTCAGGGAGCTGCACCACCCAGACGTGCTGGCTGCAGTTGCCCGAGTTTCGGGAGGTGGGCACTTACCTCAAGGAGAGGTACCACAAAGCCCTGAAGGTGGACTTGCTGCAGGGAGCAGGGAACAGCGCTGCCAGCCGGGGTGCCATCGCTGAGACCTTCAGTTCCATCTCCAAGAAGGAACTGGTCCATTTGGAAGACTCTCCTGACTACTGCCTGGAGAACAAGACGCTGGGGCTGCTGGGCACGGAGGGCAGGGAGTGCCTGAAGAGGGGCAAGGCGCTCAGCAAGTGGGAGAAGCGGAGCTGCCGGCGGCTGTGCGGGGACTGCGGGCTGGCGGTGGAGGAGAGGCGAGCCGAGATGGTGTCCAGCTGCAACTGCAAGTTCCACTGGTGCTGCGCGGTGCGCTGCGAGCAGTGCCGCAAACGGGTCACCAAGTACTTCTGTGTCCGCAAGGAGAAGCGCGAGCGGAGCGGGGGTGGCGGAGCCAGCCGCAAGCTCAAGAGAAAGCTCTAACTTGCTTCTGCTCCTCCACAGTCCTGCCCGCCCCTCTCCTCTCCTGCCCTTCCCATCAGCTCCTGGCACCATTTCTGTTTGGCATAGTTTTGTCTCATTCCCACTGCTGCCTCAATGGGGCTTGGGCAAGGCAAAAGAGTTTTGTACGAGTGCTCAGGCCTTGCCCATACAGGGCTTTAGTGCAGTGAGCAATGTCTTCTGGGGAGACTTTCAAGTGTTCCCAAAACAAGGTGAGACTCGGTCCCTTCAACTCAGTGTCACTCTATCCAGTGACTATGGCATTATCTCTGAAAGCACAGGACGTCTTGGTGGCTCCTGTGGTTTTGAGCTGGTCTGTTCCCCAAACAACACCTGCTCTAGGCTTTTGAGTAAGTGAGATAAACAGAATAAGGAAACTGAGATGGCACCAACAATTGGGCAACTCAGATCAGTAATCTGTAAATGAGAGGAGGCTTTTAAAAAAATAGAGGTACTAAAACAGTTATGGCCTCAGGCCTACACTATGAGGAAATACAAAAGACATGCAACTCCTTTCTCAGCAAGCCAGCCTCCAGGGACCCCACAGCTTTGCTAAGCTCTCCAGTGCTTTACTTTACATTTGAAATGGCAGCAGCAAGATCGAAACTGCTGCTTGATCTGCCCATTACACAGCTGTCCAAAACAGGGGTCCCATCACTTGATTTTTACACGTTTTCTCTGTGTCTTCCAACTCTCCGGGTCTGGTCTCCCTTTTTAGGCCAGCATTGCTATCAAAGCCCCTGACTGATGCCATAAAGATGTCCTCACACTTCACTACCTCCTTTCTCCCAATTGCTCCCAGAGAGGAGCCGCCAAGCTGAGCCTCCTCCCCATGTCCTGGTGTACTTGCCAAGCACTCTTACCCTGTCAGCTAACTAACTAAATATTTCTTCCTAGTCTGAGAAAATAATGTCAGTTACTATTTAATGGTGGTGTAAATAGGAAAGTGAAGCACTTTGAAGTTTAATTTATTGCACAGCTACTGTGATGTATACATAACAGTTTTTCCTCTACCACTTATTGTATATATTCTATAGGCTAAGCAAACAGCAGGAAGATTTGGTTGATGCATCTCTGTTCCCTTGCTGAGGCTAGGGGAGGGAGGTAAGAAGCTGCCAGCTGCAGGACTTGGGGAAGCTCACTGCACCATCACAGCAATCTTCCCCTGTGCTGCGATAAGATCATCTACTTTGTTGTTTGAAGTGTCCTTTAGCCAGACAAGAAGCCAGCAGAGCTGTTACTGGCCATTAGACCCATCTTGTAGCCAATATTTGTAAACCAATAGCCAATGCAATAAATCAGTAGCCAAGTGCTTGCAAAATGCTGTTGTGTCTAAGTGGCTGGGTGTTCTTTTGTCCCATTTTGCATGTGTACGTCGAAATTTAAGCATCCTAGAGATTAAAACACGCTGCTTACCCATCTGAGCCCAGGAAGACCTAACCAGTTCTAGCCAGCACAACCTCAGCCCTCGTCACAAGGGGAAAGGATGTGCTCTCTCCTGAGCTTGCTTGAGGATGCATCCAATTGCAATGCAACTGCCAGGAGGAAATGGGGTGGGAGGGGGGCAGGCATGGCCCAGTTGCCCACTACATAGCTGATATATTAAAGACACTCAGCAGCCTGTATTTGTCTCTCCATTATCTATTAGTACCTTGATTCTAGGACTACCTCACAGGGAGCAGGAATTTGGACCTCGGGTCTCAGAGCAAGAGCATTCCCGTCAAGCACGAATCTGGCCTTTCGAAGATTGCAAGAAACCTTGGCCCATTCTCAGGGAAAACTGAAACACTTCCACTTCACACACAAACCACCACTGTTTGCACAGAAGTTCTTACTAGCACAGTGGGCCTGCCCAAGGTCCCTTGCATCCCCGGCAGCAGTTCCCCTACGTCCCTGTGGTTGGTCAGGAAAGGAAGGAGGAAGCAAGAGCCTCTCGACCACCAGGGAAAGCTCCAGCATGGGCCTCCCTTTTCCTTCTGGCTCTCCCCGTTCCACAGTCAGCTGGAAAAGCTGTAGAAGCCGCTTCCCTCTTCCTCCCTCTCGTAGTCCATCTCTCCCCTGCTGACACTGCTGCCCGCGCAGGCCGTGGCACAGCCCCGGCTGTGGCGGTGGCGGCTGCTGGCGCAGGGGACATGTGGGGCACCTCAGCGACAGCCGCACCGCCACACGCTGCTTCCGCCGGGGAAACGGCGACACCGCAGCTGCAGAATGTGCTGACCTCAGCAGCGGGTCCCCCCTCCCGGCGCACGGAGCCCTCAGCGGTAAAGGCCCTGCTGCCATTGTGGGCAGGATTGGATGCTTCCATGTATTCATTTCGGTTTAATGAAGGCGCATTCCTCAGAGGAGAAATATTTACATTCAGCTTCCCAGGTGGTCACCTTCGCCCAGATGACACACAAACAGGCAGCCCCCCGCTCCCTTTTCCAATCCCAACCTCTTTAGAGGGCTCG
>NW_005054300.1:10843662-10858036 GCF_000277835.1 Geospiza fortis
GGGGGCTGCTGGGCGAGCAGAATAGAGAAGGGAACAAAATGCTAATAAATCAGCCAGCCAGCCCTTTTCCCCTCCCCTCAGTGGAGTCAATGGAAAGTGTCATTTCACATGCTAATCCCCCTCCGATCTCTTTACAACACCTTTTCCGAAAAGTGTTTGGGAAAAGTCCTTGTGGCCCGTTTACAGCTCCCCGCCGCTTCAGATTCCTTCTTGTCTAAGGCCGCGGCCCCGGTGTGGGTCTCTCCCTCCAGCAGGGCTCCTTACAAAAAACATCTCAACAAAGACTTTGGAGTTCATCAGCCTCCCACTGAAATTCACAGCTGCTGAACAAACTAATCCCCTCTCTTGGCCTTTCTTCCTTTCAATGGGTTCTTGGCTTCAAAGACACTTTGGGAAAGGACTTTGTGGGGACTCACACTGCTCCCTCAATAGAAGTTAGTGCAAGCATTATCTTCAGAGCAAGTGGCTTTACAAACAAATACTGCCTAACAATCTCTGCCCCTCCAGCTCCCCCAAACACACACAAGCCTAGCCTGCAGACATGATGTTATCTGCCACAGGATTAGAGCTCTGCTCTCTGTACCCAGGGATCCTTTCCTGCTGCCCCCTTCCCCCCAAATTCTTTGTCAACCCAAAGGCCTTCTCACCCAACTCAAATGCCTTCTCTGGTGCCCGGGTGCTGTGAAGCCATGTGCCCACACGGGAGGAGGCAATGCTCACTGCCCGCAGACTGGGATATTGCCAGCCAGCAGAGATGTGCTATAAATGGAGAGCACTTTCCAGCGGGGTTTGAAGGGTAATATACCACACCAGGGCTGCAGAGACAGGGCCTCTGCCACAAGCCCCTCCAAGACTTTCAAGCGAGTCACCTCACTTCCCCCTCTGCTTGCTTTCAAAGCAAAGAGCTTCAGGGATGGTGCTTACAGGGGTAAACACGAAGCAAAACAGAGCAACAGAGGGGCAGGTGGGAAGGAGTCACATCAAAGGCAGGATAAACAGCCAGTCTCTGCACAAGCACCGGGTAGCAGTAGCTATGTGTGCTGGAGGGACCTAATGTCATATGTATATGAGAGATTGTGGAAAGTCTGTGCTTATTTCTCAGCAGTAGAAGTGGCCTGAGTTAAAGAGAGCAAAGGGCGGGACTGCAAAGAGTACTGTAACTGAATCCAAAAAGGCAGAGTCTAAGAAATGCCAGGCTTGTTAAGTTATCTCAGAAAGATGGGACTTCCCTTATACACTCATTAAGCAAATGCATGCCACCTGGGCTACCTGTGTGACAACCCCATTCTGATGCTGCACCAATGTTACCTTTGAAAATCAGCTTTGCTTGTCCCTGCTGGGGGACAGCTGTTAGGCCAGGCTGTTTGCTAACTGCTCCAGACCAAAAGCTCTTCAAGACTCCTTCACACTGGGTGCCTCTGCCAGCAGAACTACAAAAGCTTGTTTTCCTTCAATGCATGTGGTGTGTCCCTAACACCCACAACTCTCAGAAACCCCTGGGCCTTTCTCAGCAACAGCCCTCCCAATTTTCACCATTCAAACAATCTTTTCAAGCCTTTGCTTCCTTTGAAGTCCTCCAGCCTTGGGCCATGTCATACAGTCCTTCATATTTCAGAGTTTCGTGACAGGGTTGTACATACATACTAGCTAACTGACAGAAAAAAACCCCAGAATTTCTTTCTTTTGTAAGAAAGAAGTTTGATTCCCCCACCTTTATCACAATATTATGTTTCAATTCAGAATTATATTCCTTCTTACCTCCTTAAAAAATTAAATTAAATTGGCCAACAGATTCCTAAATCATTAACTAATGATAAGAACTGACAATTCAAGGGTATAAATTTCCACACAGGTCCAATCCTTATCCTAGTTCAGGCTGCATGGCTTCAGTGGTGTAACGTTTATTTCCAATGGGAGATAATGCCATCAAGGGCTCTGTGTTTACTTACTCACATACTTCCAACTCTTCATGTCAAGTGCAAAATCTCAAACACTGCTGAGATTCCCCAAGAGAACCTGAGTCTGGGGCCTTCTTGTGTCTGATGAAGATGAACAGTCACAACTGATGCAGGTGATCTGGAGAAGATCAGTGCTCTGACCCTGCAGCCTCAGGGAGTTTGTAAGACCTGAGGTCTCACCACACCAGGATGGATGCCACCCATAGCAGCAGAGCCCAAAATCTGGTTTGCCCACACAGTTCTCAACTGCCCCCTCTGTGGGTGGCCATGTAGACTGAGGAAGTCTCATGCAGCCAGAGTAACAAGCCTATGAAAAAAAGCATCACAAAACACAGCTTTTATTTCACTGTTCTGTAATTTCTCAGTGCATCAAACCGCAGCAATAGAAACAACACAGCAGCAACAAGGAGGCACTTTGACCTGGAAAGGAGTGAATGAGACATGTCCTCTTTCTCCCTTCTCTGATTCTCCTCCCTCCTAAGTCTCATGGTAGACTAGGTTGATTCGTGTATGTCACTGAACCGCAGGCCCACGATAGCATTATCACTCAAGCAGCAAGCAGAGCAAATAGGGGCTGGCTGCATCCAAATCTTGGGAATAAGCCTTGCTCTCAGCTATGGATCAATGATTATGCTGCCTGGTTAGTAACAAGGATGTTGAGAGAGCAGGCAAGGAGGGAGGAAGAGAGGGAAATAAACACACACAAAGATGTGCCCTAAAATCCCATCTACCTTCCCAGATTTCTTCCTCAGGACAGATGTGCTTAATTCATCTACTTCCAGAGGAATTGCCACAGTGAGGACAAGTCTCAGCACAATCCATATCTTCAAGTCCTGACAAGATCACCTCCTGCAGCATATTCCTACCACCATAGTGCCAATGGGCCTTTGAGAACCACCTTTGCATCTATGTGTAGGTAGTATGAATGCACCATACCTGGAGCAAGGAGCTGTCTCTCCCTGCTCAAGTCTGAGCTGGTCAGGGTAGCTCAGAGATCTTTATGGGACTTAAACAATCCCTCCTGCTCTTAAAGTCCCAAGGCCATCTGAAAAACCTGAAGTAGGAAGCCTTTAGATAATACCAGTAGGTAAAAGTTCAGCTGTGCTAAAGTAAAAGAAGTTAAAAAGGCCAGGAGCCAGAAAGGGCAGGTTTTAGCCCCAAGACAGGATGTGACTGGCTCCAGGGAGAAACGCACAGAGCACAACCTGCCAACATTCCTGAATGGGAGAGTCACAGAAACTGGAACGGGAAATTATCCCTGGATCTGAAACATTATGGGCTTGAGCCTGCAGATGATAGGGGAAAAAGATATAAAGGAAGGTGGATAGAGGGTAAACAGGAGACTTGACTTTTAAAAACAAGAGATCTAGGTGAAGAAGAGAACCAAAGCTGGCCCAGAGTAGACTAGTAGTTAGTCCCAGCTGTACCAGGATATGGGTGCAGACGGGTGAAAGGGTGAGTCAAGGATGAGAATGAAGAGAAAGAAGGAGCCAGGAGAGATTCTTGCTGCAGCCCAGCAGAGTGAGGACACACCAGCCTAGGTTCCCAAGGCAGCCCAGCTACCACTCAGGAAGTTTACTCTGCAGCAGGGAATAGAGCTTGAGGCTCTTCTGTGGTGGTGCTGCAGGTACCAGCCCTGTTTGTTTCCTGAAAAATAGAAAGCAATGTCAGCCTAGAAGGGAAAGATTTTCCCCTTTGTGCTGGGGATATAGGGAAGAAGAAGGACCCCTGTGCAACTTGGACAACCTGAAATTGAGATCCCTGGGCTGAAAAGTGGCCTCAGACTAGTAAGAAAGAAGAGAGAAAAAACAGTCTCCAGGAGCTGCAGGCACCAGTGGGCTGTCTGGAAAGTGGATGGGGCCAGGCGTGCTGGCTTAGCACAGTTCCAGGCACTGGCACAGACCTATTTCTCCAGAGTCAGAAGGAGAGTCCACAACCTGCAGCACATCAACAGGTGAGGCAGTCCACTAGCTCCTGGTGTGCACTGTTCCACACTTTACACATTCAGCTTGCCTGCTATGGTCATGAGGACTTTCAGGATGGGCATGAAACCAGACACCTCACTGAAACTGCTGCTGCTCACAACTTGGGTGTGAACCAGGAGACCCTGTGGGTAGTTCTTAGCCTCAATGCATCGGGCAATTTCGTGGAGACCCATGAGGATGTTTGGAGAGAGCTGTGGAGAGGGAGAAGAAATGAGTCAGCATGTTCTGTGATATAACACAGGTTTCTCTCCCTCCACACCCCACACCCTTCATTACTATTCTCTACTTCATTTTCACCAAACAGCACCTATACAGTCAAGCACTGGCAGGAAGGATAGCTGTTTCTCCCCTTGCTTTCCCAGACTACAACTGCCAGCTGGCATCAGCAACTGGCATCAGCAACTTCAGTTTTCTAAGCTAGTTACACTATGTTCACACTTAACCACTCCCAACAGCCCCTTCCCATCCACGATCTATGTGCCAGTATACTTCTCAAAGGGTAAAAGCACTTTTCAGATATTTCCTCAACTTCTCCTTACACTACGTCTGGGCCAAAGTTAAGAAAGAAGATACAAGGCAGGCTGGATTAATGGTCATTACAAGGCTGTCTTCCAAGAGAATATGTGCCAGTTACACTGGTACAGACACCAAGACCCACAACCCAGAGCCAAGGTGTGCTCAGGGCCCCAGCAGGACCATAAGGAATGGTGGCATCTACTCACGGCCTGCTCGCGCAGCTTCTCATACAAACACTCCAGCCGCTGCAGCGCGTCCTCCAGCTTCCTTCGTGTTTTCTGAAGCAAAACAGGTATTGCTCGTCTGCCAGAGCTTCAAAGGCACCTCTCCAGAGCCAAATGCTCTCACTCAGTCCCTCCCTTCCTCCGTCTTTCCACAGCACCTTACCATTCAGCTGCATCTCAGCCTCTGACAGCCAGGGCCTGTGATACAAGCCAGCCATGCCCTCACTCTGCACATATACATACATGTACATATATACACATTCTCTCCCCAACACAGAAAGATGGATTGCCCCTTTTCCCATCTCCCAGCCTAGGCATTCCTCCCTTCTGCCAGTACTTGCAGACCACAAGACAGACTGACGACTTCCAAAGTGTGAGAAACATCCACTAGTTGACCCATGGGGTGTTCAAACTGCCACACCCTGACTGGCCTAAGAAAGAGCTTCTTCCTGGTCTCCTTAGGGAAAAGAGGGAATATCCTTCCCACTCTAGGTAACCACCAAGGAAAGTGTGTGAAGTGAGTACTGAAGCTCTGATGAGACTGACCTCATTAACCCCATCTTGAATAATCAACTCACAGGTAACTTATTCCATGAACACAAATGCCTGGCTCTGGGCACTGCTGGAGCAGGCCTGGAAGCCACAGGAGTTCAGGTGCCTTGCACTGCTGTACAGAGCCAGCTATTCAACCACCATCTGAGTTAAGTGCTTAAGCCCAAACCAACAGGCCTTTCTCTCCATAGAGGGAACCTTTAGATTATGCTGCAGAAATTGCTATGCTGCACTCCAGAAAGCACAGAGCAAACACACTGAAGATGCTGCTCTAATTGCCTGACTCTGGCATAGCAGTCTGGGCTCAGTGTTCATCATAACACCTATCAAGCAGAGTTATTCTGGAAGGCTTCTTAGTGGCCCCAAGCCCTGGGAAGACTTAGCAACCTAACACAATGTGCAAACACTGCTTTTCTGCTTCCAGACAGTCTGGCCTGACACATTAACCCAATGTGACATGTGCCAATAGCCTTTCAGGAACCAGGGTGGAGAAATTACATTTTCTTGGACACAAAGATTGTTTGGCTATCTCTTCCACCTGGGATATCTCAGCCTTTCCCTCTAAGGTCTAAAGATAGCTGGTAATAACAGCTCTGCAGGAACTATCTGCAGATCAAGCCAGTGAATTAGCTGGGCAAATTCTTCTACTTTCCTTAAAAGAAAGATCCAGGAGGACAGAATCATTGCTTCAAGAAGGCAATGAGAAGGAGGGGATAAAAGTTAGAGAATGCATCTCAGCTCCCAAGGATGAACAAGCCTGCAGCCTAAGGGAAGGAGGCAAATGGAGATTAACTTGGTTATAGGGATAAGACTTTTCCTTTCTTTACCCAACCGAAACAAGGAAGCACCAGTCAAACATCTGTAAGGGAAAAAAAGTCCAATATCAGAGAAGGGAGGACTTACTGGATCAGTGGCCACAGCCGAGCAGCGCTGCACCAACCCTTCAAATGTAGCCTTCAAAGCCTGGTGCTCAGGGGGCAGCTCCTTCCTCTCAATGCTTTCCCTAGGTAGCTGGTGATACTGACAGAAAAAAAATGCAGCTGAATGAATGCAACAGGAGCATGAAAGGCCAGAGCAGGTAGATTCCCCTCTTCAAACTAGAGAACAGAAAGAATTTCACCCCTTCACAAACCCAGAGAATATCTGGAAGCACAGAGTTAGGTTATCTTCAGATACAGCTCCAGGCCTCTGTGGATTCTCAACTCCCAGCAGGCTGACAGCCTGCCTGGTCTCCCTTGCTTTCTCTCACCCATACCCAGGTGCCATTTTTCCAACCTGGCAATTCCTCTAATGCTCAGCAGAGATGCTTTGTAGGGGCTAGGGAGCAACATAAGCCCTCTGCAGTTGCCAAGTAGTAAGAACCTCAAAAGCTGAGCTGTTTTCCTACTTGACAAGATGCTGGTGGCTGGGGAATGCCCCACTTTCCCTGGTACCTGTAGGCTGCCTTCCCTGGGTGCTCCTGGGGGTGACTGGCCAGATTCTTGCAACCTGGATAGCTGAGGATGGATCCCTTGGGGGTCAGCAGGCATGCCCATTACTGGAGCTGTGATGGGGGCCAGAGGAGTAAATTTCTCAGGCAACTGTCAGCAAAGAAAGGAAAGCAAAAAAAATCAAGAAAACCAAGTCCAAGGAAGAAGGGCTGGTTGCTTCTCCACAGAAAAATTCAACATCCTTTCTAACTTGAAGAGTCTGCAGTTCTCAAGATGATGAAAGAACACATCCCTGTTCTTTCAGCCCCCTGACTCAGAGAATAGGGCCCTTCCTCTTCCATCCTAGACGAACAGTCAAAGCGACAGCAAGAAAACCCCTCTGAAATTGCTCAATCAAACAGATCCGTTACTCCTGAGAGCACTGGTCCTCAGAAAGCCGCTTGGTCTCTGCAACGGCACGAGCCCTGAATGTAGAGATTAGCAGCAGTAAAGTGTCCAACTGAGCAAGTATTGGGGAAAATCCCACGACATGGGGGGAGATTCCTCTTGCAAACACTTCATCATGCCCCTGCTAAGCCAGAGAGTCATGACAGATTCTCTCCAACAGGGCTAGATCAAAAGGAGATGGCTTTAACAAGGGGCTAATCCTGTTGTAGTGAGCACAGCCTGAAGCAGGTTCCCAGCTATGCTGCCAGAAAAAAAGGGTGAGAAGTCTGTTCCAAGCTAAAGAAGAGGGTTGGGGGGTGGGAAGGATGCCAAAGATGCTTCTCATCACACCTGCCAGCAGGCACCAGTGATGGAAACAGGGTACTGAGAGCATTTGTTGCAGAAGAGCTCAGCTCACAGGCCCTCCAGTGCAATCACGACAAGGCAGAGAGCTGCAGGACCAACACGGCAGGCAGCTCACAGCTACACCTGTCCCAGCTTCTCTCAGCACAAGTGCCTTATCATTTGGTATCAGCATCTGAGGAAAATCACTGTTCTGAGGGAAAATGCTGCCCCTAGCTATCAGGTGTGAAGAGAATGTGACCTCCTCAGCCGCTCTCAAAAAAATTGTGTAGGCAAGGGCATAAGATTAAATCTGTATTTTTAACAACAAATTATTGTAGGCAGCCTGGGAAGTACTGACAGAGGATGCAACATTAGAGCTGATAACCATATTACAAAACAGCCACCCTGCAGAACAGCATGTGACTTTGGATGGCAAAGAGCCAAGATTGCTTGGACTCCATTCCTAGCCATGAAGGCAGTGCAGACGTAGACAGAGCAACAGGGATAGAGACCTGCAGAGTTTGACAGCGAGCATTTATAGGAATGTATCTGTCACATGGAACTCCCTGGCTAAAAGACAACCAACACATATTGTAGCTGAAAACTTACCTTTTTCTTTTGAAGGCCTCCTCTTCCAGTAGAGGGATCACTCCAAGATTCCTGAGCTGCCAGGACAGAGGACAAGACACAAACCTCAGACTGTGAGAAGCTGGTTGCAGCAACAATTCATGCTCAGTTTAGAACTTCCTTCAGGAGAAGGCCCTTTGGCTCCAATTCCCTTGTCATTGCACCTTTAGACTGTTTCAGCTGAGGAATTTCAAATCCAGCTCACAGGCCCATGAGATGTTTTTGCTTCCCCTTCCCTTTCTTAATTTCATTCTTAGTATCCTAGTGTGTGGAGCTGATATCTGATCAGACTGAACTGGCACATACCCACTCCCACACAGGAAACTTTTTTTTTAACTACCTGAAGCTTTCTGGATTCTGTATAAGCTGCAGAAGTCAGCCTCAGAGTCAGGCCTGAACCTTGGTGGGGACCTGCATAAGTGTGCATCTCACATTTCAGGAAGTTCTTGGAGTTCCCCAGAGAATATGGCACTGTGGTAGCACAGCCAGAACCATGCTACAGGTGAGAGGGCTTCTCACCAGTACTCACAGGAATGCTCATGGTGGCAGTTCAAAGCAATACAGGCTGTTCTGATAAAGGCAGAAAGATTTAGGGGTGGGTTCCCTTCCAAAATCATGTTCAGAACCAAAGCTTAGCAAAATTTGCTGACTGCCAAATAGAAGGGAATAGACTTAACCAGTAAATGCTTTGGGAGCAGAAGGGTGTCTCAGCAGATGCCTCTGTGGTACTCTAACCTCACTCCAGGTAATTTAAAATCCATCAGACAACATGGCATCGAAAGACTTGCATCCACTCTTCATTCTGCAAAGGTCAAATTGCAACTACCTTGTCTGCTACTGTCCTGTAAAGGTACCTGCATCTTTAGACAAAACCCCAGTAATATAACCTCAAGCCCATGAGACAGGAATAATCTGTGAGAAAACAGAGGAATTCTAAGGGGGCAATATCAGAATTACTGGAGCTCAGAGCCACACTTAATGAGCTACTGATCCTGAACTGAGCTTTAAAAATCGCAGGGGTAAGATGCAAAAGGTGCTTCATTACTTTAATTACCTTTATTATTAAAATCCTGGCAGCCTCTTTTTGCTCTCCCTTTTCCCATGATTTCAAGACTCACTCTCTGATGAGTTTGGATCAGAAGTTTAATTAAGTTGGCACCTATTTCTAGCTTGGAGATTCTGTGCCCTAGAACTCTGCTGGCCCCCACAGAGTCTGTGGCCCAGCAGTCCTTGGCACTATTCCAACCCAGTGGCACTCTGTATCCTCACTGGAAACAGCTATGTAAATTATACCCTTTAAGCCAGGCATTTAATCATCAGACATGAGAAACAACAGACCCTGGTGCATTTTGGTGGGGTGAAATACTATCTTCCCTATGCTACTTGTGAAACAGAATTTCTCACCATCCCTGAAAGGAGTGCCCCATGGCAGCAGTCTCCAGCAATGCCTGTCCTAGAAAAACAAGACCATCAGAGGCTTGAATCAGGGATTATCCTGGCCAGAAAGGAGATGAGCCAACATGTTACTGTCCTTCTCCCTGTCCCTGACACTCTCAGGAACTTGGGATTTCTGCAAGTGGAGGTGTCTGTTCATTGTGTTAGTACTAATGTCCATGAGCTGTAGATACTACGTTCAGGAATGTCTAGAGCAAACAATTTTGGCCAGTCAGATTGAGTGATTTTACAGTCCCTTTTCAGATTAAGAAGAATACAAATCAAAACCAGAAAATAATAGCAGGCAAGAAAGCACTCTCAAGGGAGCCAGTTTGCACTGCTAAACCAAGCATGCCATACACTGCCATTAAAACTGGGGGCAAATGCTGCCAAGGAGAAGGGAATTTCTCAGTTGTGAATTCCTGAAGGGCATCTTAAACCTAAAGAAGTGCTTGAACTCCTTGTCGTGGAATCATCTTCCCTTAACAGGGAGAAACAGAGGGATTTTGTTTCTCTGCTGAAGGGACACCTCCGTCTCTGGAGTCCCACTCCATGCAGCCAGACTGCTTGGGGATGTAAATGCCTGCAAGTACTTAGATTTCCTAAATGAAGCTATGATATTTGTGCCTGGTAGATGGTCCTGTCAAAGAGCAGCAATCAGAACAGTGACAGTCCACAAAGACATTGAGCCTTACCCCACTGACAATGTAGATTAGAATATAACTACCTTCCAACACCAATGAATACCAAGGAGAGAAATCAGTAAAGTATCAGTCAGAAAACCCCTTGGGTCCAAATTTTCCCCTACACACAAACTAAGATTCAAAGCCAAACCTCACCCTTTAACTAAAGCCAAAAAGGATTTCCAGTTCCCCTTGGAAAGAGTCCCCAGATTCTGCTTGGGAAGCTGTACTTCACCAATGCTTCTACTGGGACTCCACCTCTTCCAAACCACAGGAGGAAAGCACAAGCAAAACCATGCGCAAAGCTGGGAGAGTAACAGGGAGAGATGAATGACAACCACTGGCCTGTTCCTCACCTAGAGAACCAAGACAGGAAAACTGTCTGCTTCCCTGTCCTGCTGGCCCAGCAACTGCCTGAAAAGACAGAGACTGAAAATGGTCTAATACCTCCAGAACTGGAGGGAAATAGAGAAGGAAGAAGCAGGAGACATTATTTTCTGTATCCAAACTCATGAGTAATAGCACAGTACTTTTATTTTACTTCCAATATCCCCAGCTGTCACTTACTAGTCCTCAGGACAGGTATGTTCCCTACCCCACCTGGACAGCTTCCCAGGCATGCAAGGGAACAACAAACAGCAGTGAGCATGCACACATGCACACACATCAAAACATGCATTTCACTGGAAGCAGCAACTTGCCTGCCCCACAGGTCTGGAGGTTTCTCTGGGTACTACCTGCATGATCCGTGTGGGGATCTAGCCAAGGGAAGAAACCTGAAAATCAAGGCAGGGTGGAAAAGGCAAAATCACCAACAGCTCTAATTCAGTGAGTAATTTCACTGGACTACTATGCCAAAAAGCTTTTCAGGAAGGAATCTGTTCAGCTGTAGCTTAGAGCCTTTGGTGTGTAGTCCCCACAGACTTCACACAGTGGGATTTGCTATCCTTGGATAAACACAGGTCAGCAAAGGATTTCAGGTGAAGGCAAACATCACAGCCTCAGCTCCTTCACTCTCAGCATACGTGTGGCTTGGAGAATCATCTGCTCAAAAATCTATGGATTGTCAGCCTTGTTGTTAGGGATCTCCACAGCCTGGCTAAGCCTGTCCCTTGAGACAGCAGAGAATTAATAAACACCAGATATTCTGGGAAATAGAAGGAATGCCCATCCATGGGGAACTAGGTCCAACAACACTCTTTCTATTAATCATGATAGCAAGGACTTCACACGATAGACTGGATTCAAACTATAGACCCAGAGGGGTCTAAAACACTGCAGAGAGGAATCCAGAAGTGATTCCCAGACAAGCCCTTTATGACAACAGGAAGGAAATGGTAGCCCTAGAGCACAGCAGACAGAGGAATTTAGTCCTGAAGCTAAATAAGGAGTATCTCATGGACAAGCTCTCCCACAATTTCAAATACACTTCTCATGTAAGTTGCATGAGCAAGGGTGAGATGAGCAAACCTTCCATCAGGGAACCACCACCCTCTCCATCAGAGCAGATGCCTTTGGAGTAGATGACTATTCAGGGTGCACTGAGGACCTGAAGAGACATCATCTTGAAACCACAACCTGGGAGACAGAACAACTGAGCAGGCTGAAAGAAACTGTCACCATTGTTGTGTTCCACCACCACAGCAAGATTCAGCACTCTCTGCCTGTAAGGTCTGCCTCAACACCACATCCAGTGGTGAGACAGACCAGACCTCAGAAGATCCATGTCCACTACACACTGCAAACCCCACCTGGGCTTGTTCTGGACACACAAGTAACACAAACAGTACTTACCTGTGGGAGGAGGAGGAACGGCCGCTGGCAGTGGTTTAGTAGATGGAGCTCCAGGACCTCCCTGAGGATAACCCATGTTCATGGGGCAATTGAAAGGTGCTGAAGAGAAGTCTAGAGGAGACTGGCTGGCAACAGGGAGAGGACAGGCTGCAGGAAGCTGAGATGATGGGGCTGAGGCTGGAGTGAAGAGGGCCGGTCTGGGTGGTGGAACACCAGGAGATGTCATGGGCATCAACTGCCCTGGCAGAGAGGGTTGGCTGGAGAAAGGAGCAGGACCAACAGGTCTGACTCCCACCGGTCCAAATGGCTGAGACTGTGACACAGCTACAGACAACAAGGGGAGTGTATCAGCATGACTTGTTTCATGTGCCAACTACTCATGAGACTATCCTTCTTGGTAATAAGCCTTCCCTTCTTCAAGCCATATATTTTAATATTCCTGCCCCCCTAGCCCAGGCTACATCAGTGAAACTGCCAACAAGCCAGCTGTGGCTTTTCCACCCCTATATATGCTTAGTATCAGCACGCATGCAGCAACAGTCACTACAACTAGATCTGTCAGAAGCACTGAGAAGCCTTTTAGACAGCTGACTTGTTCTTTGTCAGTACAATAGGCCTGTGAGTAAAAAACTAGAGTGGCCACCCACATTGAAGGCTTTAGTCTCAGAAAACCTAGAAATGGACACAACTATCAGACAATGCTTACCTGGCCCTGAGACTGCTGCTGGATTCAAGCCCAAGTTGTACTGTGGGTATGGGTATGTGTCTCTGGAATAGACACTTGTTTGTGGACCTGTGTTGGCCTGGGGAGGGGCAACGTGGTGAGGTGTCACAGGCATTGCTGGCACTGGCTGAGGTGTGAAGAGGGAAGGCACTGAAGGCTGAGATGGTGCTGAAGGGGCAAACGATGACGGATAGTTGGGCTGCAATAAAAAAACAAAGAACTTGCAAATGGCCAACAGAGTCATATGCATACACAATACTAGCAGATGCAATTCCTATCTCTGTCACTTCTCAGGCAACAGAAGCTGCTGCTGCTGTTGGTGCCCTGGATGCACTCAATCAAAGGCCTTTCCCACCATGTAACTTGCTCAACGTGATGAGCACCACACTATTTCAGAGTATTCTCCAGATCTCAAAAGGATTAGTCCTCAGGAGCAAATTCCCATATAATGACTTCCTGGAAGCACAACCAGGAGGAAATAATGAAGGAACAATAATGGAATAATAGAGATTGGAAGCAAAACTTTGTGAACAGTCTTCTTGTGCAAGAACTGAGATGAAGGCGTGAAGATATCTGGGTAAGATGAGCATAGCAAAATGACCCCAGCCCCTTTCACCCTAAGATTTGAGATCTCAGTGGATCACTATACTTGTAACATTCTCCTCTGGGGACTGCATGTAGGACAGGGCTATGTGAAAAGATGCCAGGCCACTGACTTTTGGATTGCCACAGAGCTTGTGTTTGCTCCAGTGAACGACATCAATGAGGAGCTCCTCAGTGTCTGCAGTTTATGTCATCTCATATTACTTGTTATGCTTTCCACAACCCAGTAGCCTTCCTCCCTCTTCCCAAGCCACAAACACCTAAGTTTAGGGCCTACCTTCTCTGGATGTCTGGGACCTGCTTTGTGGGCCGCTCCTTCAAGGATGGAACCACTCTTGGTAGCTGCGGGTTTGATGACCCCTACATTAACACGAGTCGAGGGAAAAGGGGGTGGCTGCTGATCACCCACACTCTCTCCTTGAGCATGAAAGAGCCGGTCTCGGAGCTGTTCAATCAGGAGCTGAAACGAACTATACTTTAGAAAAAGCACTTTGAGAGCCCCAGACAGAAAATGCTGGGGAGGCATTTAAAGTAGACCCTGACCTAAAGCACTGTGAATCAAACTGCAAAACTAACCATGTCCCCAACAGCCACCAGGAAAAAAATCTCAACAAATGGTCAGTGACAATCTGGGTATCACCTGCCATACTATCAGGCAGATGAAGTCTCCCGGATCCTTCCCCTAGTCTTTATAGTATTCCCTCCCCAACCCCTACCCACAGTTAGGCACTAGATGGATTTATTTCAAAGTGCCAGGTGACCTCCTCATTCCCTTCCTCTACAAGCTAGTTTCAAGAAGAGAGGCAGCTTCCCTGGCAAGCTGCTTCCCAATGTTGTTCTCCAGCAACCATTTTACAGTTCTATAACTCCTTCCTTTTCCTTGAATCAAAGGCACTACAAAGAAAATGCAAATGAAGACAAAACCCATATCCTGGAATAGCTTCCCCCCTCACCCTCTATTCTCAAGTTAGCACAACTAAGGTGAAACTTTAAGTCCTGATGCATGACAAAACCCCAGCTCTCTTTCCTACAGTCTCCCCCCCCCCCCGCCCCATACTACTCTTTTCCAAAAC
>NW_005054300.1:10858047-10880612 GCF_000277835.1 Geospiza fortis
TTAGAGCTGCTGGGTAAGTAATTCATTGCAGCTGCCAAGCATCCTTGTGATGCCAGGAGATTGGCATACTGGGTGATTCGTTCTGCCAAGACAGGGCCTGGTGCTGGCCCTGCCATGCCTCGGAGCATCTCAATGGACCTGCTCAGCACCATCACCTTCTCTATAAGATCCTGAATACAGGGGGAAGGAAGAAATAAGACTACTCAGAATCTGACTAGTTTTACTGGTCCATCTTATGCTGAGACAATACCAGATAGCTCTCCCCACTTTCAGTTGACATCAGGGCCAATGTGGACAGAAGTTACTCCCCTCTGCACCAAATACTGTCACTAATGACCATTTCCTCAGATGCACTTGGAGAAAAAGAGGAACCAGGAAGCAAATCCTGACATTGCTACTTTAACAGTAAGGGAAACAAAAGAAAATCAGAAGCCACAAGATTGTTCCAATCAACTGTGATCATTTTACTAGGAAGCTACTATTGTTACAGGCAATCAACTTGGAAGAGGAAGGCTTAAAACCATACCAAGAGAAATTCAGTAGAAAAAAACTACTACTGCTGGCAAAAGGACCAGAAGGGTTTTAGTTACTCAAAACTCCTTGAACTCCTAGGAATGAAAGCAGTGTTTACAGCCGGAGAATGATACATGCTGATATCTGGCAACCAGGAGGAGGCCAGTTTCAGAAATAACCAGGAGTGCTGAAGATGCCTTTTTGTTGCTTTTACTCAGTAGCGGGATTGCAAAACCAGGAACTCTGTAGCAGAGGGCATTATCTGCAGGTATCCAAGTGGAAGACTTGTCTAGCTCATTCTAGCAAGTGACAGACACAACAGGGCTTAGTCACTTAGCCAGGACTGGTTGAAGTGTAACAGATTACTGAGATTAACTCAGTTGGTCAGAGCATGGTGCTGGTAATACCAAGGTTAAGGGTTCAATCCCCACATGGGCCATTCACTTAGGAGTTGGACTTGATCCTTGTGGGTCCCTTCCAACTGGGATTATTCTGTGAAATAATCAATAGGAATGAAGAGAGGTAGGTAACAACATTGACTTAGAAGTCCTGATTTATCTGCAAGGTGTGACTTCCCATATGTGATCATTCTGCTTGCAGTGGGAATATCATGATCCAGACTTCATTTTATTTTGCTAAGGCTGTTCTGAAGGTACAGCCAGATAACTGCAGCATTAAGTTATACATGAGAAACACAGCAACAAATGTATCCCAGGCTACTACCAGTAAAAAAAAGGGCATAGCTCAAACTTCCCTGAACAAAAGGAAGCTCAGAGATGGCATCAGTATGTACGAGAGGCGAGTAGGCTGTAACTCCTGTCCATGGCTGGATTTACGTGCAGTGTAAACACACAAACCCTGACTGATTCAGAGTGCAAGCCTCCTTTCAAAGCAGGCTCATAACCCAGGCTAGAAGGAGATACATGGGTGAGTACAAACAGGCCTCCACTGTCTGCTGGGAGCCAGATACCCTGATGGGAAAATACAAACAGTTCAGGGCTACAGGCCTAAAGAAGAGTCAAACCAACATCATAGCACCTGTACCTGTAGGGCAAGTGGTGATGAAGTCTCATGGTTTTTTACCCAGCATTCCACCAGCCTCTCCACATTGCCTGATGAGATATAGCAGAGGCAGGCATCATTGGACAGGGCTGCATCTCCCTCTGACTCCAGGCGGGCACCCAGCATGTCTAGAGAGAAGAGATGCAGCCAACATTTAACACACTCCCCTTTGGAAGAGCTCATTAACCCCAATGCTTTGAATCTGCACCTAATTAGAATCATAGAACCATTTAGATCAGGAAGGAACATTAAGTCTAACTATAAACCTAGCACTGCCAAGTCCCACTAAACCAAGATTTTAAGTGCCACATATACTTGTTTTATAAATAACTCCAGGGATGGTGACTCCACCAGTTCCCTGGGCAGCCTGTCCCAATGCTTGACAACCCGTCGAGTCTAGGTGGTTTTCCTAATGCCCAATTTAAATTTCCCCTGGTGCAGCTTGGTTTCTTCTTCTCCTATCACTTGCTATTTTGGAGAAGTACAACCTCCTTTTGGGTAGTTGTAGAGAGTAGTAAGGTCACTTCAATCCTCCTTTTCTCCATGCTAAACAACCCCAGTTCTCTCAGCTGCTCCTCATAAGACTTGGGATCTAGACCCTTCACCAGCTCCATTGCATAACTGTTGGATAACAGAGAAATGGGAAGGAAACCCAAAGACAACCTGGTTTAAAAAAAACCCCAAACTTTTGTACATCTGCCAATTTTTATGTCTGCCCAAACACATAAAAGAAAGAAAGAAAAGATGAATTCAGTGAAAAAATCCAACACTTTTTTTTTAATTTCCAAAAGAGGTGTGGGAATTTCCAGGCAATAGTAGGGTGCTGAAATCTGTTCTAGGTGGAATGAAGTCCCACTGGACCTTTTATTGTAGATGAAATACCCTTCTTTATGGGATAAAAATCACCCTCTTCATGTCTCAGCCAAGTGATAGCAGCTATCCTGGGTTTTTTTCCATGCTACTTCTAGAGGTCACAGGAAATACCCACATACACAACTTTACACCATGATTCTCAGCTACAGTGTGCACCTATCATTCTCCTAACTCAACACACCACACTTATTTAAGTTCCAGATAGCTGTAATGAGTAAGAAGTGTTGCCTTTTCTTAACTCTATCCACTTCTTTCTGTAAGCACTCCAGAGTTACCCTCTGCAAGGGAAATTGTATCAAAACATAGTAGACTGCATACCACAGAGCTGAGTGTAGTCTTCGTGCTTTGAGTATGTTAACAAGATGGCCAGTGCCTCCTTCCAGCTCTGTAGATCACAAGTGCAAACAATATCTTGCCACTTCTGCTGCACAATGGAGGAAAGCAGCTGTAAGGGAAGCAGAAGGCCTGTTACTCGCTGAAGAAAAAGATAAGCTGACAGTCTAAGCAACAGCTCACTTTCAAACACGCTTTCCACCATGCAGAGACTACTACGCTCACTGTACATTAAGGTCCAACAATCTCAGCCTCCCTACCTTAACAGTAATTGGAACCTGATGCCTCTAAGAAAAGTAAAAAAGCTCAACAAAGCACTTTAAAGAATATGGAAACAGCCACACTAGACAAGATTAAAGATCTAACACGTATCTTGTTTCAGAGCAGCTGGTATCAATGACTGGAAGCACAGTGTTAAGATATCCCAACCTCTGTTACACTTCCCCATTTGCAAATTAATAAGCTAGGAACTTCCTAGTTGAGCTGTTAAGGGGCAGTATGCACCACAGGTTAGAAGCATGAGAAGCTGAGACAGAAACCATTACCATAAAAAAAGGAATAGAGAACACACTACGTAAAATTGTCATAAAGCTACCAAGATATTAGAGTAAATGCGATAGGAGATGAACAGATTCTGCTGACATTCTACTTCCTTCATTGAAGAGAAAGCATTTCCACATATATTCAGAGAAACATTTGGCAAGTCAGTGCACACCTTCCCCTGCTCAGTGTGTACACAAAACCATCACTCACCATGGAGAGATTTGTTTTCCGCTTGGCAAAGTAGCGCTTCTGGGTTTCCTTCAGGAGGTTATCCCCACCAGCTATGGCTAAGATGATGGCATCAGCAAAGCGCTCTGCTCGCATGCACAGCTCCACTGCACCCTCAAAATTCCCCAACAAAAGGGCTTGGCTGATGAGTCCATCTGTATCTACAGAGGTAAGAAGCAGAGTCAACCCAAAAAGTCATCACTCAGATGCATTGATGATGTTGCTTGTTTTAAAGAGCAGGCAGTAAAAAGCAGTAACAGCTAAAAGTCACCTAAAAGAAAATTTGGAAACTCAAAAAACCGCACTGAATTGACTCTAGGTCTTCCATCATCTAGAAGAATCTTCTAAATTTTTAATGGGTCTCTGATCTGGAAGAAGTATTTCTATGTTCAATGTGATACGCTGCATAACACTTGAAAGAGTCATATGTTTTAAAAGTATCCATCTACTGGAGTGAACTAGATTCTTCCTGGTCTCTCTGAATTTTCTGGTTTTCCTTCCTCTCCCCTTTTCTTAAGAAGGCAGAAACACTCTTTATGTAACATACCTTCTGTGACAGGAATCTCCAATGTGCTCATATTCTGTGGGATGAGGTTATCAAAAAAGGTTGAAGAGGAAGAAACAGCAGCTACATCATCGCTGGAATTCATCAAAAGCTGTGCAAAAAGTGCAAGAGCTTATTTAATTCACTGCACACACATAATCTACCCAAAACAGTTTAGCGGACTACAGGGTGGGATGGGGCTGCTCTCCATTTGGTTGTGCATGTTCATATAAATCTAATTTCAATTTGGAAACTCCTGTCACTGTGCAATTAATCTGCACAGTTTCACAAGGGAAGCAACAAGAGCAGTGCTGCAATTGGCAAAGCTTAGGAGATTGATGGTGCAAGACATGCAATGCCAACAGCACTGCTGGGCAGCATTCATCAACTCAAGTGTCAGCCCTTGAGCAAGCTGAACTATTTTGGATGGAACAGAGACAAGAACAACAAGTAAAATCTGTAAATAACAGGTTGGATCACAGCCATGTGTGGTTCTTTACTGAAATGCAGGACACAATTGCTACTCCTAGAATATCTCAGCCAGTGTTTGAGGCTTGTGAAGGTGATTACTAATCAGAGGATATAAGTTTTAGATACCTCAGAGGAGAAAAGTTTACAGAGAACCAGGCCCTGGAAGGCACCTGAAGATGGACATCCCAAAATTATGTGAAAATACATTTCAGAGGATAGAGGTGAAAAAGAAAGAAATACCACAGCAGAAGCTTCACAGAGGAAATCCAGAACAGTAGCCTCAAGTTAAGCTGGGGTGAGGCTAATTCTACCACTGAAGAAATCAACACAGGTGAAGTAAACCTTCTTGCAGAAATAATAGCCAGGAGTCCTTCATTGTTCAGTGGTTAGTTTTAAAGCCAGAAGGGAAAGTTATTATCATTTAGTGTGACCCTGTGAGGGTTTGATAGGCCTGTGTACTGCCATCTGCAATGCCAGCATTGAGCCCAACAAGCTGGGGTTGGAATTAGGCCTTCCAGTTAATTCTGCCCTCCTCTGCTCTCCCAAGCTGGCAAGATGTACAGGACATACCTGATCTGGTGCAGCATTTGTATCACCTGCCTCAGGAAGGGGCTGTTTATCTGGGATCCCATTACTCAAACATGAGGCAATCTAGAAAAGTAACAGACACACATAGAGTAAAGCAAAGTAAGCACCTGGACAGCAAAATTACTAAGAGACTGGCAAGCCCCAGACACAATTCCCCCAACTCTTTCACCTGTTTGAAAACTTCCACCTCATCCTGGCTGGCTGCCTATCAGTGACTATTTATCCTTTCCAGAGCATTATCCATCAGTAGTATGCCAGACTGTCTCCACCTGTCACCTTCTTCCTGGTTGAAGACCCCTGAGACGCAGAGAGCTGAATGCTAAAAGAAGCTCTCACCACGGCACTGTTGTTGAACACTCCCCAGTGCACCAACAACTGAAACCAAGATAACTGGGCTCAAGATCCCTTTGGCTACACCCTTACAAGTGCTGCATTTGCTTTTTCGTGGGGTATACTTCATGTGACTCCCAGCTGAAATTTCACACACTTTGGTCATTTGTGTGCTGTGAGATCACTTGCTCAGTTCCAGGAGGACCCCACAACCCTCCTGCAGCAGCTTTAGTCCTGTAAAGGTTTCCATCTATTGGAAATACCCCTTACCTTTTTTTGCAGATCCTCTTTAGTGTAGCCCAGCAGCTTGAGAAGTTTAGTCCTGGACTCCTGCTCCAAATTCACCTGAGTCCCAATGGATATTAAAAAGACAAAAAGTATGTAATATCATAGACATCTACACACTGATAATAGTTAGCTGCTTCTGGCAGCAGCAAAGTTCAGAGCTCAGTTTATAGATAAAGAATTGAACTATGAAAAGTCCACCTAATAACTATTGCGTAAAAATGTATGGAATTTAAGTTATAATCATGATAAAAGGGTAAAACTCAAGTTTGCCACAGGTACAACTGAGGTACAACTGTGTATCAAGATCACAACTGTATACATACCTAGAGTACTTGGTCATTAATTTTCTGGATAATCTAGGAATTGCCAAGCTAATCTCTTCACAGAGAAAACTGACTGATTTGAATCTGGATGAAACCGGGACAAGGTGGTTGCCTGAACTGCTAGCTGGCTCAATTGCTAGCTAATTCACAAGAATTAGTTAACTGTTACAGAATCTCCCTGGCTGAGGATTTCAGACACTCCCAAAAATTCCCACAGGCTGCACACAGCCTAATTGACAGGCACTATTTATATGCTTTAATGCATGATTTACATTCTGCAATGAGAATCTGTCTGTCTCAGTCAAGTCCCACGCTGCTTCTTCTACACAAATGATCAAACTGTACATGTGCATGATACTTGTAAACAGTCCATTTCAGAAACTGCTCCTGCAGAAACAGGAACAGTGCTGCAGGATACTTTTGTACAGAAGCCTAGTTTGTAGTTTAAGACAATCAATTGTAATATATCCTTTATGTGCTGGAGTGGTTTCTCAGGACCACACACCAGATGGGTTATAAAAAGTGACTCAAAATGACAGTTTGATGTGTCTCATTTAACGCAACCGAAGACATTTTTGCAATGGAGACCACTTTCACCACCTAGATTAATAGCTGGCCATCCTGTTCAATATTCCCCACACAAATATAATACTGTGGCAAACATCTCAATATTTTGCCCTCCACACAGTCTGCTACAAGTGTCTGTAAGCCACTGCCAAGACTAAGCCCTGCCTCTCAGAAGGACGACCTCTTCTTATTACCAAACTCTCATGCTACCAAATTGTCCATGAAGGCTAGTCAGTCCTCATGCCACCATAGCTCTTCTCCTTTGTTCTGGGGTATCTCATTGTCCATTTGGACTTCACCTTGAAAAATAATAATGTACAGCTCCACAGGTTGCAGGCAGATATAGCTTGGCAATATGTTGAGTTGAAAAGATCCTGTTTCAGGAAGCCCAAACAAGTCCACTGAAAAGACCATTCCTAATGAAAACCAAGACAACCTCCAAGACCTCAACTTTCTTTAGGAAAAAAAATAAGTATATTCATTCAATTCCATTTTATATTTTAAAGAACAGGAATATAAAGGGCTAGAGAGGACCATATTCCACCCCAGGACCATAGAAGAACTGACCTCTGTATTTCACCACAGCCATCCTACCTTCAAGAAGTTCCAGAGGTTCTCATCAAATGGCAGCTTGGCTGTCTGGATCTTGCCCTGGCAGTAATCAAGGAGGTTCCCTGACTGCAAGGCCATCTGCAGTTCTTTGGATCGGAGTAGGAATTCAGTTTCAGTAGTGACTTGACTGATGAATACCTGGTGTGGATAAGTCTGCTGCATTTGCTGTCCAGGAGCTTTGGTTAGACCAAAGGTGATCAGTTTTCCTCCAAACTGAGAATGACAGAGGGTGATACAGTAAGTATTCTTATAAACAAAGGTAAAAGCTACTCAGTGCTTCATTTAGCAAGACAGACCCAAGCTCCAGCAGTGATCACAAGGAATCCAAGAGTTTAGTGTGCATGGATGGTATGAGCACTGAGGGAGCTCTCATTACTAGCCCTTCAGCTGAACTGAACACTGATAAACTTGACACTTGTGCATATCCGATCAGGCCTAGCCAATTGCAAGTGCCAGAGAGGCACAGAGGAAAAAGTACCCTTGAACAGAACTGTTAGTTCTTTTGTTACATGGAGAGGCAGACTGGCATGATAAAACCTATCAGGTGAAGAGCAGGCACTAGACAGACAAAGAACAAATCAAGCAACAGGCTAAAAGAACAATTCAGCCATCCAATTTAGGAGCAAAGATGCAAGGAAAACTAAATGCCTGGAGAGGAAAGAGAGAGAGGAGAATGGGAATGCATGCCAGCCTGCAAGGACACCTTTACAAGTTTTTCTTAGATTATATTGACTTCTACTTGTAATCTCCCATTCTCTGCTACAGGACTCTTTCTTGTTGAAAATATATCTGAATATTGAGAGTAAACAAAATTCACTTCACGGGACACTACAATGCAAACAGGTATTATGACAACTAGCAACAGGTTTCTCCAGTCAAAGCAAAGGATTGTGTCACAAGACATCATCTACTGCATTTTCAGCTAAGGATGCTTCATTCACTTACTGCAAATGAAACCCCCACAGGCCTGCGAATCCACTTGGGTGGTTTTTTTAATGGTGGAATCAAGGTGGTCTGAGTTACTTGCTCTGGCACCTGCAGAGGAGGAAGGCTCTGTCCTGTACCAAAGGGATCCAGGTTGTTGAAGGAGGAAGAGATCTAGAATCAGAAGGAAATAGGAAGAAAATATAATTCAATTCCTCTCTGTATGGAGTAACCATGAAAAATGAGGCAAGTACAGCACCTCTTTCTGGAATACCACTGAATCCCTATACAAGAGAAATGGCATTTCAAAACAATTCCAGCAATCGTTTCTCAAGGAAGTTTCACCCTAAGAGATTTTCAAGTAGTTTTTCCTTAGCAAGATGCAATTTCCTAAAAAAGCACTGCTAGGCCTAGCACACAGCTCAAACAGAGGAGTTGCAAAATTACTTGTTTTATGCAAGACAATGACAACATATGGTCAAAAGTTGTCCAACTTATTTCTTGTTTTTCCCACAGAGGAATTCTGACTCCCTTTTTGTTGCTGGAGTCTTTCAATTGGGTTAGTTTCAAGGACTGTCTCTATTTATTGGCTTCGATGAGACTGATGAAATAAAACTTTCTTGTCTAGACAAGAGAGTGACAAAAGTGGCCCCTGAGCCAGATTTCTTACATTTAGGGAGTAAGTGAACACACATACAATGCTGTTCACAAGCACTTTTCATTTTTAACATTGTTCACATAGATTTGTTGTTTGCTAAAGATAATCCTGTTCAAGTTTGACTGGACCGTAGGGAACAGCTTTATAATTCAGCTAACCAGCATACCCAAAAGGAAGCAACCTCAGACTGATCAAGCTAAGATTGCCAAATCTTAGAATCACAAGCAATATTTTGTCTTTCTTCAGAGGAAACCAATTCCAAAGAAAGAACGGTTCTTGAGAAACAGCTTATATCCAACAGATCAAACACCCTAAACCTTAAAGAAATAAATACACATAACCAGGTCTGCAATAGAGCTTCTGTCCTGAGACTATTGAATTCATAAGAGAAAGACCTCTTGGTCACGAACTCCCTGTCACCATAACTGTCATTATCTCCGGCTTGTGCTCTTACTTGATATTCAATTTATTCAGGAATTATTCAACACTACTGTTTCCCAATTTTGAACAGTGGAAGTGTGATGCATACACATGAAGAATGCAGAGAGAGAAAATTCTCTATGGGTTAAATAAATCCTTAATCTCCCGCAGCTGTTGCTTGATAAAGTATTTTCTGTCTCTTGCAAATCCTATGAAACTGAACTCAGTCAGCTGTAAATGACTATATAAATAACACTTAAGCCAGTTCATATGTATTCTCTTAAAACCTGTATTGTAAGGCATTTGTTGGCTGGGACAGAGGCAGGGAATTAAAAGACTAGACACCAGATTAAAACTAAAATTTTAGACAGTAGTGACATTTAATCTGTTCAGAATTTGCTCATCTATTCATTAGCTAAGTAACGGGTTTCAGTATGAAAAATATTAACATGCTCAAAGTCAAAAGACTCGAGGAAAATTGCTAATAGTGGTTTATAAGCCACTTCATAAAATTACCTTCTAAACTAATGAAGAATAACATATCCTATTAATTAGTACCAATGTATTTAATATGAACCTAATAACAAGAAAAGATTGTGTACTGCTTTATTTTTAGGCTAATAGTAATAACAATAAAATGTATCTTAACATCACAATTGCGCTCACTCTTGGTTTTCTTTACACACCTTGTCAGAGGCAATGTGGTCTCTCTTTGGGATCTGGTGGGATTATTAAACCCCCACACAGGCAGCTTCTGGTTCCCACACCATACAGCCATAGGTCCAGGGGCATGGGACAGACTGCATCACTTGAAAGTGACCCCGTTACATACGTGTGCTTCCAGCACTCTGAGCAGTCACGAGAGAAACTGCCAGTCTGTCAAGATCTAACGCAGTCACAGGACTTTACCTTGTCAGCCTGTGTCTTCTGCTGAGCTTCTAAGTTCCCACCCATAACAGAATAAATGTTGATCCAGCCATCAAAAGTGGCAGCAGAGAAGACTGAAGGATTCCTAGGACACCACTGGACATCAAAGCACCACTGACTCCGAATGGGCAACTCATACACCACCTATCACAGAAAGAGAGAAGATGGAAGCACAACACAAATAGCCTCCTACTTTCCCCAAATTACTTGCCCACAGCCAGCCTGTCACTTTATTTACATGTCATCATTGCATACAAATCTCTTATTTTTGCTTCTTGAAGGGTACATTTGCAACCAAATTATACCACCTTGAATCCAAATAGCTGAAAGTCACAGAAAACTCACATTAAACTGGATTCTGACTGTAGAACAAAATCTAAAAGTGAGAAGTCACTTTTGCTCTGCTTCCTGAGTACTACTGTATCAGACTATTACAGCATTGTCACATCTGCTGTTAACCAAGGGGGAGACACCAGAAAACAACACAATAGAAACAGAAGTCAAGAACCAAGAATGTGTCATGAGCAAGAACACAAACAGAAAGAATAGCATGGAGTAACAAATATGACAAGGAAAATAAAGAGCCTAAAGAAAAAAAATAGAACAGGAAGAGAGGAATGTAATAACTGCACATGAACTATGAAGGGCATTGCAGCCAACAAGTTTATGGTTCAGCATTCAAAAAGACAAAGTTCAATTCACAAACTTCCTGCCTGATGTTGGGCAACTCACTAACACAGCCTTGACTTTAAACCTCCCATTTGTAAAATGAACATATTTCCTTTATGATTTACAGAAACAAAGCACAGACAATCACAGCTTCATCTTCTGTGAGAACATGATCTGTGTTTTCTGTTTGAGATAGAAGCAAATTAATAATTTGCGTATATTAAAATCTAGATTGCCAAACAGAAAATCTAACAAACAAATCCCAAGAAACCAAACATCCCCCAAACCCAAAGAAACCAATACTTCCCTCAAACTTACAAGATCAGCCATTCTGTATAACTGTATTAATTCTTAATACTGCAAAACTTCCCAACTTTTTCACTTGAAAATTTGCTGTTCATTGGTACCAAGTCAAAAAGAGCCCCCTAACAGTAGTTTATACACAGAAGTCTAATTTGAACTTGGACTCTGCATATCTACAGCAGCATGCATGCCAGCCACAGTAATTTTTTTTAAGTTTTCACTAAAAGACAGTGAAAATATTTTTGTAAAAATTAGACATCAGGAACATTTCAGAGTCTGAATCTCTTCTAACCACTAGAGATCTAGACGAAGCGAGCATCAAATCCCATGAAACTACAAAAGCAGCATTGCATGCATTTTAGGAAAATAGATTCATTGTTTTCCTTGTCTCCAAGGCAAAAGTGGCCAGTGAGTGGTACTGTCCCACAAAATTAATCTAGCCTGGGGCTCTAATCTGGACTTTGCTCAGCATTGTTACAGGACTTTCCCCATGCTATCATCAAGATCAATGTCCAAAGTTCAGTTTTATCCAGGATCTCCACATTGAATGAATGGGTGTGCATAAAAAAAATTTAAACAGGCCCACCTTAATTTAGGTGATACCTAAATATACCAAGTATGGTAATTCTGAGATACATGACTAGATAAGCACATACATGTGAAACCATTTTTCTATAAATAAAGTTTACATGCATTGTTTAACTACACTGTTCCCTTCTCAGTGACCCTCTCTAACATATGCTCCTTGGCCTCCTTCAAATTTCCTCCCAAATAAACTTACTACTCTCGGAGAGGGAAAAAGAAACACATGGAAAGAGAGAACACTAAAGTGCTAGCATAGCAAGAGTAATCATAAATAGTTGAAACTAAATTTTAAGTTAAAGTTTTCTTCCCACTCTGATCTCTGGACAAAGATGTATCTATTTCAGTCTGGGTATGGACCACACTCATTCACTTCAGAAAGAGTGCATAAGACATGCTTGAGGGAATTACATTGGCACTCCACAAGGATAAAGGGAAGAACACACACACAGCAAAGCACACAGTATAAAGCAGACCATGTGTACTGATAGCTGTGGTTACACACCTCTCCCATACTTGGGTTCCAGCACAAGATTCGGTTGTCTTTGGCACTACTCAACAGCAGTTCAGGGTCAGCCTGGCACCAAGAAACAGAGAGAACTCCCCTAAAATAGATCAGAAAGAAATCAGTCATATTTCCTGTACAGTTTGTTCTGCCATCTAGTCACTAAGAAGGCACCATGCACCAGCACCTTGGCTCAGAAATGCAAGTTCTCATCTCTACCTTGAACCAGATTCATATGGGAAAGAAAGCAGGCCCAGGAGAAAATCATAGTTCCCCTAAGTCCAAGTCTCCCAGCAGTCTGCCTTGAAAAGATGCAACACAACATGCAAGTCCTCACCTGGTGTGCCCTTCCAGCTGGCTAAGAGGAGAGGTAGCAAAGCGTAAGTCCCATATTTGGATCACTGGCAAACGGTCATCCTCAGAGGAAAGGACTAGCTGGGTTGCAACTTCTGGATGCCAGGCCATTCCTGAGCAATGCATCTAGGGACAAAAATAGCACAGGCAAAAAATTCAGGAATGCAAGCTGGCAACAGCACAAATGGGCCAAAGCCATGTCATTCTGTACTGAACTCGCCTAGAATGCTTGACATAAACCAAGTCTAGTAATGTCTTGCTCCAAGCAGCAAGCATTTCTACCATCTCTTCACAGCAAAAAAAACCCCACTAACCACACAGAAGTCAAAGTTGACCTAGGAAGAAAGTTGGGAGGCTTCTCATAAATGAGTTGTGAAACAGAAACTGAATGCAAGAGTGCATGAATTTTAAGAACAGTAAGGGGCCTTGTTTCCCCATTTCATTCAGGAAAGAAGAAAAAGAGGTGCTGTGATGCTACATCTCCAAGAGAACTAGTTCCAACAGCTCCTAGAATAAAACCACTTGTCCCAAGAGTCTGTGCCCCTGCTTTGTAGTCCCATGTGGCATGTTGTAAGCTTGTTAGAAATGCAGCCTTTTCTCCACTCACTCTGTTGCTGTGGTCACTGACTTTGATGATGGGCTCATTCTTCCTGAGGTCCCAGACCACAGCCTTGCCGCTGGGGTGAGCGGAGGACAGGATATGCTGCACCTGCCGATTCCAGGACACCACACTGATGTCTTCATGTGGCTGCCAAGACAGGAAAGGCCACACATCCATTATTCCCAAGCTGAGGGAACACTCACAGGAGTCTGTCACTAGTTTAACTGAAGAATTAGGGACTTGATGATACATAGATTCCTCTCTTCAACTGCAGATCAACTAACTGGAAATACCAGCAGCACTAACCAGAAAGACTAGGGAAAGTCCTTTACTCAGAGTACAGTGGACAGTAAAATTCTATAGGGGAATGTCACCTGGAAAAGTACCTCTGCTTTTGAGGAACAGGCACTGGATTCGACATTGGCCAAATGTGTTGTAAATCACTCCAGAGAGAACTGCAGCAAAGCACACATATGTTTCTACCCCATCTTCTCAGATGAACTTAAATGGAAAGATGACCTTGTGCAACATTTCAGGAGTGCAGTGAGATGGAAAACAATGAAGTATTCATGACTAATTGCTGTTATTGTATCTACTGCAATGCAGGAGATAGGCAAGGAAACAAACAGGAGACTTACTGGAGGAAAAACCTGGACTGCTTTTACTGAAGTTTACTATGATTTTTCTACTTTCAGGAGCTGATTGCCCTGAATAATATAATAAGCATGAGAAGATCAGAAACTTCTTCCTCTTCAAACTCAGGAAAAATTATCTGGGAGCAATAGCCAAGATGCATTTAATGGCTCACTGGCTCTGCTAGGGATATGACTTTCATGAGATATGAAAAGCCTCAGTTGAAGCCTGAAATAAATTCATTCCTCAGAGAAGGTCCAATAAACCTTCTTAATCCATCACACATGCCCCAGCTGGATCACAAGATAAACTGGTCAGTTACTTGATTCAAATCCACAAAGAGCTTACCCATCCATGCAAAGTGCATCCTTCCAGAGCTTGCCAGTCTACCTCCCCTCCCTTTACACCACTTCTTCTACCCCCAAGAATGAAACCAATCAGTCTCTTCTGATTCATCCCTCTCCTGACAGACTTCAAAGTCATTCCCCTTTCACAGACTGACTGACTAGGCTAGGATGTCTCCACACACATCTTTTTGTCTTGCCTACTGAGATACAAAACTGCACGAGTATAGCCCAGAGGAAAACTCATTTACCTGTGATTTAGTCCCCGGAGTCATAGGCACACTGAAATTATTCAAGTCCCAGATGAAAATTTCAGAATCATTGGCTCCAGAAGCCAAGAGATTATTCTGTAGAAAAAAAAAAGGAAATGCTCAGTTGAGATTCCTGCTCAAAGATTTCTTAAAAATAAATGGAAGCAAAAACCCCAAAATCTTCTATAGTGAGATGAGAGCTGTATTTCACAGCCACTGGCATGCATAAAGATACTAACTGGACTATAAACCAAGCCCATCTCTGGCCTCTGTGCCATCCACTGAGGCACAGTACAGACACATTTAAAATTTGTCTGTTTTGTGCAGATGGCAGCTGTTAATCACGATGCAATTCTGCCACAGGCCTTGAAGCCACCGTCTCTGGCCAGCTGAGCCTCTGCCCGGCATCAAGGACATTTCTTCTGAGGAGATTCAAGTTTCTCACAACTCATTGCAGACATTTTTCCATTTGCCTTTGTGCTACCACAAGAAATATGTTCTGTTCACTCCTCATTTATGTTGCAGTCCTTTCAAATGTGATCAGAGCCCCACTGAATTAAACACCAACTGAACAAATAAAAAAAAATAAAAGTTTTAATTTTGAAAGGACAATGGTTTGACATGTAACAATATTACAAGACATGTTTTTATAGAGGTAAGTGATTTGAACAAGGTCACAGGAGAATTCAGAGGCAAAGCTGTGAAAAGAACCCAAATATGAGTCTCAAACTAGCCTTGTGCGACAACTACTGTGCCTCTTAAGTTAAAACTTGTCCCTTCACTTCATGAATCTATACACGAAGGAACGCATTTTCTAACATGGAGATTAACTTTCCTTTGGTATCTTTACGTTACACACCTGGAAAGGGTTGAAGTCAAGGGCTCGAACAGGCCCTGAGTGCTTCTCTGCCTGCGCAATGACGGGGTCGCCCTTGGAAGCCAGGACGCGGTGCACGCTGTACATGGTCAGCACTCCGTTATCCCCCCCACCAATGAGCACTCCAGCGGACTCTGCAGACCCATTGCCAAAGTTCCCCCAGATCAGCTTATGAAACCTAACAAAAGAAGAAAATAAAGCTGGCATAGGCCATGATGTTTGGTGGAAATCAAGACACTCTCTTCATTACCAAAACTCACATCTCTGTTTCAACCTATGAAACATATCCATCAGTCTGCACTTTAAACAATCATCTCCTTTTTAAGAGGGCTGTGGCTCTTGCATGCAAAAAAAGAAATAAGCTTCCTTCCAATGACTTTTCAAGGGAATTCAAAAAGGCAGAGCCTGTCTCTATTTTTTTGATGGTTTTGCTGTTTGTTTAAAACTTTTAGGACCTCACATGGGATTTGGTGAGTGCAATCCTCTAGCCTACACTTTATTGAAAATTAGTTGAGAGATCTACGTGCCTTCATTTCCAGAGCTGTTATCTGAAAAATATGTTTACACCCTTTAAAATCTGCTAGTTAGAAATCCAGGCTGTGTTTCACTGGGGGCAGACATCACCTACACTGATAAGCCTAAGAAATCATCTTGCTTTAAAGAGCTGGAAAGTAAGTTTCACTCTCTCAATAGTCTCTTCAGGGCAAATTGTTAGCCCCAGCAAATTCACACTATACATAATGTCTCTACTGACTGACTACCATACAAGTAATTTCAGATTTCTCTAATAGTCCACCTGCTTTACTTTTACACCCAATATGGTCTCTATCAAAAAAAATGTTGCGTTTTTGAAGAGAGGTCAATTGATTCAAAAGATCACTTTATATGCTGTAAACATTCTCCTGCTCTCCTTTCTTGCACCAGAAAACCCTTTTCATTTTCATTGATTGATACATCAGTATGAACCTCTAGTACCTGTTTGAGGCAGGAAGTGCTCCTTTCTGCTTCATATCCAGGGAGGGATCCCTGAAGTCAGCCTCAAATATTTCCAAGGTGGCATTTGTACTGAAGGATGCATCCAGTTGTTGGGCAGATGTTCCTAGTGGACATTTTTATCAAAAGCACAAGACACAAAAAGAGTAAGGCACTGAAAATCTATTCTTCATAGTCAACACAGCCTTGGTGTTGTAACAGTTCAAAAGAGGACATGTCTGAACACCTCAGAAAAAAGAATCAACAATTATGACAGACTTTGAAAGAAATTAAAAGTTCTTCAGGAACTTGGTCACCAAAGTTACTGTTACACAGATAACTTTCTTTCTTGGGTTAGGTGCAACTCATGCACCCTCCTCCAAGCAGCTATGGCTTTTGATATTAAGTTCTTCTCTAAATTACAAAGGCACTGACATAATGAAATCCAGCTACAGTTATGATCCCAAGTATTTCTGCATACTGCTCCTCAATCCAGACCTTGTAAAGCTACTCTACAGACTAATTTCTTCAACTGTAACCTACTAAACATGCCTCAACAACCCACAGACGGCTAGCAATCACAAACTGGTAGCTTCCTTTTTTCTCCTTATTCTTATGGAATAAAAGCTACAGGTTGATTTAACATTGCCTAGTGGGACACTGCCAGACAAACTGTCCCCCAGTTACCACAGGGATGCTTACAGCATGGAAAGTGCCCAAAGGAATATTAAAAAGCAGTACAATTTATGAAACCACACAGCTTCTGATCTAAAGCAAACTGAAGCCAAGACCTTTGGTTCAACCAAAACCCTGGCCTTGTTCTCTGAAAACTTCCCCAGTGCAAATCCTTCCCAGAGGCTGCAGCTCTTCACAGGGGATCCAGTGTGGGTCCCCTCTATGGGGTGGTCTTTCAGAACAGATTGCTCCAACCTCAGTCCCCCTCAGGGTCACAAGTCCTGCCAGCAAACCTGTTCCAGCATGGGCTGCTCTTTCCATGGGGCCACAGGCCCTACCAAGACTCTGCTCCAGCGTGGGCTTTCCACAGGGCCACAGCACCCTTTGGCATTCATCTGCTCCAGCATGGTGGATTGTAGCTGGGTATCTGTTCCCACCACAGATCTCCATGGGCTGTAGGGGTGAGAGCCTGCCTCACTAAGGTCTTCACCAGGGGCTGCAGGGGAATCTCTGCTCTGGCACCTGAAACACCTCAGCCCATCCTTCTGCATGAACCTCGGTGACTGCAGCATTGTTTCTCTCCCATATTCTCACTCCTCTCTTGTGCTTCAGTTACACATGGCATTTTTTCTCCCTCTTGTTAACAATGTTACCCCAGAGGCACTCCCACTGCCAGGCTCGCCCTGGGACAGGGGTGGGTCTGTCTGGAAGGCGGCTGGCACCAGTACCAGCAGGCACAGCAGGAGCTCCTGGCAGCTTCTCACAGGAGCCACCCCAGCTACCAAAGCCTTACCATGCAAACCCAACAAAATCACCAGAGCTGTCGGCTCCACGGACAAACTTGCCTGCTGCTAACTCAGTGAACACACTCACTTTCTGCTTCAGGAAATAAAACTGCTATAAGAATAGTGATTAATTAAGAAAATCAACAAAAAAAAATTAAGGTTTTGCAAAAGTACTGAAAATGGAATGTTAACCAAAACAGGCAACTTTACAGATAAGAGGTTTATAGTATTTGATTGTCAAGCTACATGATTATGACTGAAGACAGACAAGTACAAGTGATCTTAAATGAATGTAACTTGAACTAACTTTTTTTCCCCCACAGGCATGGGACATGCAGAATGTAATGCAGAACATCAAGCAGTGTTGGAGTCTTAATAAGAAATCAAAAAAATCACGTATTCAACCTTTGAAAAATCACTCACGTTTAAAATGTCAAAGTTGGGCACAGAAGTAATTCTCTACCAGTTACTTTAAAAAAGCATAAAAGCTGTAATGTTTTTGGCATATTGGTGCACGTTTTCCAGGGACCATAAAGGTGGAAAGTGTTGAAAGCTAAAACCTGTACAACTCTACATAAAATTTTTCTATGATTCATACTTTAAAATTCACAGACTGTGAAGAACTTTACCTGTTGCTAGGTAAATAGGGTGGTTGTTTGCCGGACTCCATGCCTGCACAGCTGTTCGCTCAATTTCTTTTAGCTTCATTTTCTAGACTCTGAAAGAAATTTCACACAGAGTTTAGAACAGAGAGACATAGTTGATGTGAAAATATTCACATCAGAAACATGATGAGAACACCCTGCTCTCAAAAGAGTGAAGTTAATTGCTACTTCCTGAGGCAGTGAATACTGGAATAAATCAGGATATTTAAGAATTCATTAAACCTGACCCAACCCCCATCAAAATCCCACTGTCTGACCCCAGATTTTCTTTCATATATAGCTCTCTTATTGATATGTCCCAATTACAGGAGAGTTTCAGAAAAAAAGAAGGGGGTCTAAATTAACATACTCAAGTCTTCACTGCAGGCTGGCTTAAATCAGCTGCAGAAATTAATTTAAACAAATGTATTTTGATCTAGCACTAGTCGCTTTCTCCAAACAAGCTAATGTCAGTATATACATAAGCAAAAAGGGAGCAGAAGGAATCTCAGGGGAGGCTAAATTCCAAGCAGAAAAGTGACGTGGCAACAGAAAACAAAGTGCAATGCTATCGTGCGCCAATTCAGTTAATGTACTTTGCTCTTGCTCCTCCAAAAAGCAAAAGGAAAATAAAATTGACTTTCTCTTTGAGCCAGCAAATGGCAGAAGGCGAGAAGAAGTAATCCACAAGTAACTACTGGTTTCAATCTCAGCACTGACAACAACTCTTTATTTACTCAGGACAGATTGAGCGACACCTGTAAAACGGGAACCAAATTTCCCCGTGTCTCTGGAGAGAGATTTGTTGGGCAACAATGTAGCAGGTTAACTGAAAATCAAACATCAACAGCAGGCAGGTAGGAGGCTGCAAAACTGAATACAAAGACAATTGAATATAATACAAATAATTATTGTTCTGAGCAGGATCCCATTCTTACTAAGGAGAAAGCACCCAGCACTCCATTCCTGACCACAAACAGGCCTTCTAAGCATCATAAATGATGTGTGCACATTCACAGGCTAGTGGGGTCACTCTCATGAGCACTGCCTAAACTTTTCAAGCTTGGCTGCACTGCAGTCTTTTAACTTCAGCTAAACAGAACTGTATGCTTAGATGATATCATGCTGAATAAAGTAAAACTGTCAGCAGACAGCACAGAAAAACCCTCTGCATCTTGTCAGTTTGCTGTCATTAACCTCTCCTGGTTACTTGACACGGTTTGTGTAAACCACAACCTGCATCACATGGCCCTCTGTTCAGACGCAGGGCTTATGAGAAACTGTGGCCTCCTGGGGCCCACACAAGGGGGAAGTTTGGTCAGCATTACCTCTTGGGCTTGGACCTCCCAGCTAATAATTCTACACCTCTTTTTAGGGTTTCTTCTGCCTCAGGAGTCAGAAGTTAAGGACATCCTCTCTCTCTCTCTCTCTCTCTCCCATGCACTATTAGGATATGCTGATTGACTAGAATCTATTTAATGCTTTTTAGCATTAGTCTGCAGCAGTATCTCCCAAAACTCACACTGCCAACTGCTATTTGCACATTAAGCTTATCCCAACTTAGCTGAGGCCCAACGGAATCTGAACAGAACTCTTGTACAATTAAAAAAAGTGCAACTGTTTCTTCATGCCCCCTATGAATAGAGGTGGAAAGGTCATCTCCTCATTACCATAACAAATCTCTAAAGCTTACTTTCCAATCTTCCAGTACACACTTTGTGGGGTATTTGTTAGGGGTCTACCGCACTCTCTCTGTGGTGCATCTCTCAAGATGTTCCAGTACCTACTCATGCCTCCCACACTACTGCAGAAACCCTGTCCAGGTCTTCTCCCTTCACTGGCACAGGCGAGTGAAAATAGCCACAGAACTTGGGTGAATCTTCTAGCAACAGTCTATTGCACAAGGCTCTAGCTGACACCACCACTATGGGGGACAGGACAGCTGGTGTGCTCCTTAGAAGTCCCTTTCTTGCCTCTTCCTCCTCCAGTTACAATCTATCAGTTGTAGGAGCTGGCTGTACACTCAGCCCTCACTGCTTCTTGGCTTTTGAGAAGGCAACTTCCCTGTGAACATTAACAGACAATGGCCAAAAGACCTCCTCCCTACAGGAAATTAACTGGTAAGGAATCAGTGAAGAATACAACTATCACAAACTTAGTTGGGTAAATGGTACAAGCTCCCCCTCCTTAACTCTGTGCTGGACCAACTGCACGGCTGAAATAATTTACATTTAATGTGCAAATAAAGATAAGCTGCAAAAATTGGGCAGAACAGTTTTGATCAATTGTTTGGCTTTTCTTGTCAATAAAGCGTTTTACATAATAAAGTCAATTACTGCATCATTAGTGTTCTCTTTTCACAAACTTAAGTCAGGACAGAATGTGAAGGTAAATGTCTTGGTCATGGTAACCCACCCAAATGGAGGAAAGCAAACAACACTCCATTTAGAGTGGCTCAATGTCAATAGAACAACTGCAGAAGTGCTGGATCAGAGGTATGGAAGAGGTTCACTGTGTCCCTGGCCCTAAACGCAAACCAGCAGGGGTTCCAACAGACTTGAGAAGGCCCCCAGAGGATGCATAAGAAGCTAAAAGATCACAGGATCACACTGTCTCTTAGGAACATCTGAGCAGTTCAGCTCCACTGCAGCTGAGGATCTGCAGAGATACAGCAGCACTCCTTCCTTAAGTCAGTGAGCTCTGAGTTTGAAAGGGGGAAGAAAAAAGCCTGATTTGAGTCTTACTTTTAGAGAAGTGATCCTTCTATACACTATGCATATCTGTACCCAGGAGAGGACTCATAACCCTTAAAGAAGGAAAAACCCCAAACTCTTCTGGCTGCCTGAGAAAAATTTGCAGGTGTTGAACCCTTCCACAGTAGAATTTTTAGGGAGAGGTTGCCACCTGCTGTCATCTCTCAAAATTGCATCTAAGATTTACAAGAAAGCTCATGCTTTTCTCAGGACTTCTAATTAATTAATCATGACAATTCCTCATCCTTCCTCTACAGACATCCATCTGATTACAGATCTAATATATTAATGAATCTCAGCCCCAAAGGGAGTGGACAGAAGCAGCAATTCCCCACAGCTTTCCTCAGACATGGCTTCCTGCACAGACCTTAAAGGGTAACAAAGCAAAACCTGACAGGTCAAAGCAAACCTCACCACTGAGAAATAGAGAGCATGCAGCTAAACAGTGAACATTCCCAAATTACTTTAGACCATGCAACCAGTGCTGTCAGAGGCAAAAAATTCTCACCTTTGCTAGCCTGAAATACTTATGGGTTTACAGTACACTATAATAAGACCAAGGCTGTTACTGTATGAACTAACTGACTCTCAAAGCTGTCATTATAATTATCCCTGATAGCACCCTAGTGAGCTGTTCTCTCTCCTGCACCACCCAAATACTGTCAATCAGAAATCCCCTCCCACTGACTTTCCCAGTCCTCCTCCTGCCACTGGACACCCAACCGTTCCCCTCTGTTCCTACTGATATTGGACTTCCAGCACTGCACACAAAGGACCTGATAGGTTGATCTCCCCACACTTAGCTAAAAAGTGAAACTTGGGCAGAATGAGATTTGTCCAAGGTCACCCGGATGACAAGTAAACACCCTAAGACCTGAAAAATATCCCCCAGCCATGACACAATGGTTAAGACACAAACTGTCCCTAGAGTTTCCACATCCCAGCATTGATTTAAAATCTCTGTACTGCCCCTTCGCTTTGCACTGTCCCGACATGACACACTCCTTCTACAGCTCCCCACAGCCAGGCTGTTCTCGTATGTGCTTATTATAAACCCCGATTACAGAAGGCAGAGACGCACTGAGCTAATCTCAGCTAATCACTGCTGTGTGCAAGGTGGGGTTGTTGCAGGGCAGGGCTCAGCACATTCCTCCATGACAGCTCCAATATAAAGAAACTTCTTCTGCTCTGCGCAGTTTCAGAAGCTGTTGCCCATTGCATGGCGCTGCACACACGTCCCAAGTGTGCTTGTCTGCACAACAGCATTACCCCGTGGGATGGTGAAAAAGAGCAGGGGTCTAGGAGGAAAGCATTGACCTCGGACACCGGGTGTCAGACACAGACTCCGGGCTACGCCAGAGGCCTCTCCGCGGCCCAGGTCACACAGCTGAGATCCCCGGCCGCTCGTCGCCC
>NW_005054300.1:10880996-10885241 GCF_000277835.1 Geospiza fortis
GGGCTCTGCTGCGGCTGCCATACCCCTCTCAGAACTTTGCCTTAGCTATACATGTAACGTATCCTGAGGGTGTGCAGAAAGGAAAGGAATGTATTTTTCTGAAAGTATTTTAATTGCCAGGAAACAATATGCAGAAGGACCCAGGTCTTCTTCCCATACATCTCTCCTGCTTTAAGAAAAAAATTGCCTACATTACAAACTCAATTTTTTGGGATTTCTGAGCCCTATCTGCCCAACCCATTATGCCGTCCCCATGCATGAAAACCATAACGAAGCTACTGTTTAGAACAAACTGGGAAGTCCCCAAAGCAGGCAGCAGCAAACAGCACTGGAACGCTGCACAATGAGCTGGATGGGCCCAGCCCTGCCTCATTGCAAGTGCTACACTGTCACACACACCAAAGCTCCCATTAGTGCTCTGATCACCTGCATTTTACTTGAGACTTACAGCTCTCATAACATTTTATACAGTGCTGCTTGTAAGTGCTGTGGAATGGTAATTCTCGACTCAAGTATCCCTAAGGAGTGTTTTGCCCTGCAAAACAGAATGCAGTTTTAAGGTCCCATAGCTCATAAAAAACACTTGAAAACCCTTCTGAGATAAAGCATAGCTGACTATAATTTAAAAGCAAGCATTTCTGCAATGAGAAGAGAAGGTGCCAGCTAACAAAAGCTATGGGGAATGTTGACTGTTCAGCACCTCCAAAGGAGTCATATTTAGGTGCAAATAAAACTATGTCCTAGCATTCAATCCTATCATTTCCTTGAACATATCCTTATAAAAACCCCTACACAAAAACCAAGCTAACAGTCCCTTTAGAATTTGGCGTTTAAAATCTGTACAGATGGAAAAACTGTGAATCACTGTCTTTATATACCTGCTTCTCTTAAAGCACAAAACTAGAAGTTCTGAGAGGGTGCTGGGAGCAGAGCACAGCACCCAGTTAATAGGAAGCACCTCGAGTGGCCCAAGCCTTCAGCCTTCTGTGATCACCCACTCCTGCAACTGAACAGTGGGGTTAAGGCATAGCATGGCAGAGTTGAGAGAAGACTCGCTGTAAATTAGTACAAAAGGTACTGTCTCCTCCAGCAACAAGAGGAAAAAACCTTTATGTTAGAGTGTAGCTGGACAAATTTAGGAGCTTAATATAACTGCATGTGTAACTTTCCCAAGCAAACTGTTGCTGAAGCTATAGGAGGTCCAAGACCAGTGGTTTGCAGTAAAACAGGCAGATGTCATGGGTCTGATGTAACTCCAGGCCAGGTAGATGAACTCAGGCCATAAAGGAACAATTATGGGCACGTGTGTACTTGTATCAAAGCAGACCTGGCCAGAGCTGAACTTGCTCAGTAGCCTTTTCATACTGCTGCTGTCCACGCAGTTCTGCTGTCAGCTTCAAGCTACACACTGCAATGCTCTGTGCCTTATAAGTGCTTCCTACTGGTTATGCAAACTTCACTCGAGAGGGCATCTAGACCTGGAAGAGATCAAAGTCAACTCCCACTAAGGGCAGACACAGTACACGACTCCCAAGGACTGGCACTTGCCAATCTGTTTCTGCCTGTCATTTTACACTATACAGTGACACTCCAGTTCCATTCCCAGCAGCACCTTGCATTAAATGCCTTGGTTACAGGCAGTATTGCCTACATAACAGGCACAGGTGAGGAATGTTTGTGCACAAGATACATAAATGACCAGCAATCCTAGGTCTGCACTCATAATTTTGCCCCATAGACGCTATCCCGTTCAGAAAAATGGCAAAGGTCACTCCATTTGATTAGCTGTAATTCAGCCTTCTCAAACCAACAGAAGAAAACTAGCACAGTAGGTGTCATTGATATATTTCATTGCAGTTAGCAGCTGAGCATTGAAGAACAAGTGTTAACATATGCCAGTGAACACTAGACAAGAATTCTTCCCCAGGAGAACTGACGGAGATGTAGCACTTGAACAACTTTCAAATTTCATAGTGTATCACTGCTGGTGGCTCTTTATTGGGATCTCCTCCTCTCTCCAGATACAGGTCATTGAAGGGATATTGCTTCGGTCCCTGCAAGGAGAGACAGTGGCAAATTCACCAAGCAAATTAAGGGGTAAGAGGGAAATGTCTCATCCCATCCCACCCCTACCCAAAAGAAGGCTTGTAATTTATGACCTAAATTTCTACTTCTTAAGTGCTTCAGCTAGAATACTAGAGTATGAGGAAAGTAAATTCAGAAATATAGGGTTCCTTGCATAATTTTTTTTTAACAGAAACATCAAGGCGGTCTTGCTTTTAATCTTAATCAACATTTTATCTCACAGCATGAGTATAACATATTGCAAAAGCTGCCCGTGTATTCAGACACATTTTTTAAGAGTACATTTCCCAAATGATACAGCTCATGAGATATAATCAAAAACACAGGGCAAGAGAAGACTTAAAGCATCTCACTTGAGTAGATGCACACAGGGAAGGAGAATACCTAGACCAAAGATTGGATACTGTATGAAGCATAGCTCAAATTAGTTCCCTGCGAACAGGAACTGCACACTATGAAGCAGCATCTGTGAGCTGAGCCAGGCCAGCCAAGAGAACAAGTCAGGCTAGATGAGCCCACAGGACATCCCTTGGCCCATCCACTGCCAGCAGTAATTCTGCATTCACACCCATCACTCATCTTCAGCAAAACCACTCTTATGGGCATTGGCAATGACAAGAAATACAGCTACTTTTTCTCCCTTTAACTCCAGGTTTCACTCACCACAGGCCTGTAGGATGGGTAGATCTCTCCAAGACCAAACATGATCAGCATTACGCTCAAAAAGAGAAGGAAGTGTTTGCTCATGGTGTGCCAGGGAACGACAGTGGGGGACGTATCAACCCGGTTCCGAATGTACATGTCAAAATCCCAGTGCATCTAAAGAACAAAGGAAAACAACTGCACATTTACCAACAGTGGTCAAGCCGCTTCTCTCAAGGGAAGCAGCACATTACAGCATTCACAAAACTGCAAGAAGCTGCACTAAAAGGACTTTATTCAAATGGTGGCTTCTTTGCTAAACAATTCTGAACCAGGCTCTCATACTGAGTCCTATCAGGCAAATAAAATTACTCCTGCAGGGAAAGTTACGTTTGTTAAGTCTCCCTTCTGATATGTAATAAGTTAACTGTCCTAAGTACTTTTACAGTATTTACCCAGATGGCCAAAGCCTAATTTTGCCTTGAACTGACTGTCCCTGCTTGCACAGGCAACACACAACGGCACTGGTGATGAAATTACACAAAGGATTCACCATGAAGCACTAACAAGAGGTGCATGTTATAATTTAGTAACAGGAGCATTGGTGAGCAACTTGAGAAGTGGAACTGGTGTTCCTACCGGCTCTCCCCAGTTGTGCCTCATGTCTGGCTGGTCCCACTGGTACCAGGGGTCCCTCTCATATTGAGACTTATTAGGGAGCATGGGATAGTCTCCATACCTATGAGAAACAAACAAAAGATGAAACATAAAGAAATCTGTACTAATTTAGATATAATTTGTAAGAGACACTATAAGACAGGCCTAAGGAAATAGTATTAAATACTACTTTGTTCTTATAGCTTTTATGCATATAGATTTTTGAAATGCATTAAAACAACTAGCACAACAATAATTACCTTGACACCAGTCACCATAACAAATGGCATTCCCCAAACTGGCCTTATTGGGCTCTATTAGATGAAAGAAAATGCAAGCTGAACCAAAATATGGAAACCTAGTTGTCTTGGCACATGTCAAAGTATTCCCCAACATTTAAACATCTCCTGAAACCTTTATTCTAGACATGGCTTTCAGTTCATCCCACTTAGCCTTGTAGTACAGCAGCATATGGAGTCTCTCAAGTTTCTCTCGTGTTTTATTCACACAACCCTCTAACTCATTCCATTCGTTCCTATTTTAAAACACTGAAGTGTCTTAAAATCTCTAAGCTCACAGTACAGCAAAGGCAGGCATTCACCAGGAGCTACGAGCCTGCAGCACGTCCCCACAAAGCCAGGAGCTACTGGCCCCGGCCCGCTCCCGGCTGCGGAACAACGGCACCGCACAGCTCACCCCATGCCATCGTCGGGGTAGGGCTGGTAGTCCTCCACCCGCATGTTGTACTTCTTCGCAGCGGCGGCCCGCTCCTCCGGAGTCCGCGGATACGGCCCAGGCATCATGTCCTTGGACATCTCCAAGGCTGCGGGACAGGAACGCGGCAGAGTGGGCACGGGCCCC
>NW_005054300.1:10885459-10887294 GCF_000277835.1 Geospiza fortis
GGGCCCGGGGCGGGGCCGCTGCCGGTGCGGGTACCGGGCCCGCCGGGCCAGGAGTTAACCGGCCGCGGGTGTAATGCTGACACGAGGGCAATGGACGGAAAAGGCAGCGGTGCCATATTTCGCTTTGTCTGTCACTGTCTGACAACACGGGGCAGCGGGAATGTATGGCAGGAACTGCCTTCCAGACGCGGGGAGCCTCCCGCGGATCGATGCTCCATCGGATCGATGCCGTGCCCGGCGGCGTTATGCAAATCGCCTTCTTTGTATCACTATCAATATTATTAAAGTCAATACCCAAATGTAATCGTCTTATCTCCATGGAGCCAGAGGAAGGTGGACAGAAGAAATGGCATGTTAATTTAGCAATGTGATTCTTCAAATGTAAGCAATGTATTATTGTAAATAAAATCAATATGAGCATTAAAGGATTTTGCAGTTTACTTCATTATGTAAACTCTGTGGTAGTTGAACTCATTTTCCTTCAGTTATTCACATCAGCCATAATGGGTAATGTCTCTGTAACGATTTACATTATAAAGCTTTGGGGTAATGTCTCTGTAACGATTTACATTATAAAGCTTTGCAGCTCAAAAACTATCACAGACAGTTTGTCATTAAAGCCATTCCTTCTAATAACAACATTAATTTTAAACCTAATAATTGAATGAAGATAGTGATGAACTATAAAACTATATCTGAGATACAGTATGTCTGAGATGGGGGCTTTGTTGCAGATAAAGGACAGGATCTTTTCACTTATCCGAAATAAAGCCTATTGATATCATTTTAGGGATGGTATCTTAATTCAGCCAGCTCTCTTACAAATGAGTATGCAGTGAAGTTACTCAGTAATCTAATAAAGTTCTTAACTCAGAGCCCAGCGTTCTAGTGCAGATGCTGCTGCCGTTTTCCATGGAGCAGCATTTGGAGCCTGTCCCACCTCTGCAGCCCAGAGAGCTGTGGGGACAGCAGTGTGGGGATAGCACTGGCAGTGCTATCCACTGACTTGGGCTCAGGCTTGGATTGTGGTCAACTGCTTCTTACATCAGCTCTTCACCACTGGGTATTTATTTTCTGAATTATGTTTGAGTTTTTCACAGCTGTGTTTCAAGTTTCCTAAGCACCCAAATATATTTGCAAATACACTGTAAAAAATGTTGTTAACCTGTACAGCGGAAATGCTGTAGATTTAAAATGTGAGAGGACATTCATTTTCCCAGAAACTAAGTATATTAATAAATTTTGGAAGGACAAAGGGAAATTGCATTATTCTCATGAAGGCAAAGTTCTGTGCAGGCAGAACAAATCCCAGCTACTGTAAGATGAAAACCACTGTATGCCTGAGACCAAAATATTCTCCAGAGCTGATGCCTAATGTGGCGCACATTCATGGGAAATAGCGATCATCATTCTTGCTGTTTGCAGATTAAAAGCCAAATGTAGACTTTGTCTCAATAAACATACAAGAAAATAATTCAACAGCTCCCGCTTCAGTCACACAGTTCATGAAATCCTGCTAAAATGATGTAGCCGCCACCACAGGCTGGGTGTTAGTTGCGCCAGGCAGTGCTATATTGTTTTTTGTAGCCAGGTTAATTACGGAGCTGGATTTCAGGCGCAGAGCTCCGCAGCGCATTTCCCGCATTTCCCGGGCAGAGGCAGCGGGCGCTGCTGTTTCCGTGGGGCAATGGAAATGCCCGAGGGCAGCGCTGGCGCCCGCTCCGCCGCCTTTCGGGGGAAGAGGAGGCAGGGGGCCCGGCCAGGAGGCTGCAGAGCCGATCCAGCTGTTTTCTGCAGCGGGTCCTGCCCTGGGGCGCGCCCAGCGGGGCCCGGGA
>NW_005054300.1:10887619-10909925 GCF_000277835.1 Geospiza fortis
GAGGAGCTCATCGAGAACGAGGTGAGGGGGGTCCCGGGCGCAGTCACCGCCTCGTCCCGGCCCTGTCCGTCCTGGGCACCGCGCGGGCTCTGCTGTAGCCGCTGTCCCGTTCCTCTTTGCCGTAGTGGACGTTTTTCTTGGGTGCTACAGCGTTGAGTTGTGAGATTGGCAGGAAACGCTTGTTTTAAGTCCTTTGTTATCGGGATGGAAGTTGTGGGAACGTTGTGTAAACCCCTGGGCACATACTGGTGGTTTTTTAAGTGCCAGACCACAGATGCAAAGGTTCCTTTGCAGTGGTGGCTCTCGTATTGGTTCTGTACCAGCTCAGTCTCCTTTTCGTAGGTTTGGTAGTTGGGTTTTTTAAGGAAAGTCTGCAAAAAGTTGTGTATACGCAGCTTGGGAACACAGTGCTGCCTTGGTTAAGTTGCTTACTACTGGTAGGTGAGGTAGGTGATGTACTTTGTCTTCCTTTTGTAAAGGCTCTTTTTTTGCTGTAGAAGACATGGTCAGTTTTTTTATGGGGGTTATTTGCAGTCCTCTGCAAAGAGAGATGAGCTCTGTTTCTGGATTCAGAGGGATCTTTTTGCTGGCACTTACTCCTTCACAGCTGAGGCTGGAAGTGACCAGCCAGAATCCACTGTGTCTCCTGGCTACGTGGCAGGACCAAGCAGGCCCAGAAGTGTTGCCAGCTAGTGTTTGTCTAACCTTGCTGATAGAGACTGGCTAAGTAGATAGTGCAATCTGTTGTCCCATTGCTACCAGGAGCTTACTGTAGCCCCAGGCCACCCCTTTCTTAGAATTTCCTATCATGTCTTGCTTGGTTTTCTCCCCAGAACAAATATATGATTACTTCAAATGCCTTTTCCAATTCCCCATTTTGAAAGGGAGTTTTTGTGGGTGCAATAATGAATGTGTTTGTTCTTAAGTTCAAGAGGTCTTTGAATCAATAAACTTCCTGTTTCTCTCCAGGAGCCAGTGGTGCTGACAGATACAAATCTGGTTTATCCTGCTCTGAAATGGGACCTGGACTACCTCCAGGAAAACATTGGCAATGGGGACTTCTCAGTGTATAGTGCCAGCACACACAAGTTTTTGTACTATGATGAGAAAAAAATGGCCAATTTTAAGAACTTCAAACCCAAGTCAAGTAGGGAAGAAATGAAGTTTGCCGAGTTTGTGAACAGACTCAAAGAAATACAACAAAAAGGGAGTGCTGAGAGGTAAGTGATAAGTGGAGTGTGGAGGTTTCTTTGTTTCTTCAGACCTAAGTAGGAGCTAAGTTCTCTTCAGTGGGTGTTGATGATTAAAGTGTCATGAACTTTTTGGAATTTTTATTTGTTTGTTGTTAAGAATCCTGCTTTTTCTGCAGGGCTTCTAGTTGACAACAGCCTTGTTACCTTATTAGAAAAGTCAAACCAAACAAACTGTTCACACTGGCTGTGGGAATTTATTTATTTTTTCCTCCTCTGCGTGAGGCAGGGTTTGTATAGAGAAAGTATTAAGCTTTACTTTTTTCTGGCAGACTGTGGTATTGGTAGAGAAGCTTGTTGTTTGATGTAAAGGTATAGGCTGTGGCATTCAGGCTTTCCCACAGAATCCCAAGGCAGCTGGAGCTAACCCTTTTTGGGAATACAGGCCGGGTTGTGCATGTGCTGTGTACTGGGGGTGATGGCCTGTGCCACTAACAGAGCTGTGGGTCACTGAGAGGAGCTTCAACTGGACATGGAATATAACTGTCAGCAGCTGTACTTAAACCATTAGTGTTTTCAGTCACAGCCCTCTAAAAGGAATTACAGACGCTGATTGTGTCTTAATTGGAGGCAACGCCACCCATTTGTCATCTGTGCCTTTTTCTTCTTTTTAGCTTTGGGTGTGCTTTTTCCAAGAGAAAAGTCAGTCCTTGCTCTTGGAAATGCGTTTTCTTCCAGCATTGCAGACAGCAGTCTGTAATACTGTGATTGTTGGTACAGATGTTAGATTCCTCTGATCCTCTATGTTTAAATGTAAACATGGCTTTAAGTAACTTGATACTGAAATGTGCAGGCTCTCCTGAGACCTCTTTTTCCCTCATGTAGTTTTGCTAGAAGACATAACTGACATTGCAGGTGAGTTACAGGGGTGGCATTCATCTAGGGATTTATTTGATAATGGCCAGTCTGTTTAGAGTTTCCTCCTCCTGCCCTGCGAGAGGGTTGTTCTTCCTTAAAATTATGTTTTTCCCTTGTAATTGTTCAAGTTGAACTAAGATCTGTTCTCTTGTGTACTGGGAAACCTTACAGCAAAGTTTGCAGACTTTTTGAAACTGTTTCCTTCCACAGGTGCTGAAGCTGTGTAGTGATAGAACAGAATCTCTAGGAAGTACTTCTCTGTTTTGAAATCTTTCTGAAGAGACAGAGTATACGTGTGCTCATGACAAAGTTTAATACTTGGTTCCTGCTTTCTCTCTTGGCCAATTCAGGCTATATCTACAGCAAACATTGAATGACACAGTTGGAAGGAAGATTGTAGTGGATTTCCTTGGCTTCAACTGGAACTGGATTAACAAGCAGCAAGGGAAACGTGGCTGGGGTCAACTGACTTCTAACCTGCTTCTTATTGGCATGGAAGGTAAATAGCTTCCTCAGACTGAAGGAACTGCATCAGCAGTTCTGTATTTCAGTTCCAGAAGGTCTTTCAAATGGATTTTCCCCTAGATCTGTGTGTTTCTTCAGAGGAGGTAGTGTAAAGCTTTGTGCTGGGAGGAGACTGTTGTCACACCTTAACTTGGGAAACAAGGAAAGGAATAGTCTGTATTTTACCAGGGATGTACTGTGAATGCCTGAATGTCATGTGCTCATGGAAAGGCTGTGTGTGATGCTGGTGGGACTGTGTTTCTAGTAACTGCTAATCATATCCTGGGATCTGTTTACTGTTTGCATGCTTCAGGCACTGTAGATTTAAAAAGCTCAAAGCCTGCAGATTCAAAGTGCAGAAAGGTTTGCAACTTGAACAGTGTTAGACTTCTAGGCTTTTCTGAGTATGTCCAATGTCTGCCCAGAAGGAAATCTGGTTATTTCGTGAAAACTTTTTTCTTATTTGAGCTAGTACACTGTGAGGAGGAATTCTCTTTTGATTAAGACCTGGTTTTTTTTTCTATTGAAAGCCTATAGGACAGTGGGAAACTTGAAGATGGATAAATTCTCAAAGTATTTGGATAGAATAGAGTTCCAAATTCATGTGGAGCCTGACTAAGAGGCAAGTGCCTTAGAAGACAGAGGAACCACTAGGCTGTTGATAAGGAGAACATTCTTTTAGAAAGTAATCTCAATAACTGGGGAAGAAATGTACACTGTTCTGTGAAGTGGGAGAGCCTCCTATAATTAATGTGGCCAACATATCAAATTATAGTTGTTCAGTTACACAACCTGGATGGTTTTTTCCTCTTTGCACCAAGTCAATCTCAACCTACAGTAGTTTGTCTTTGCCACTTGTTTAACTAGCTGAGAGAACATAATATAAAATCAGTGGACCAACACTTCCTTACAGGCTATATAGTCACTAAAATTCTACTAACAGGTTAGCACAAGAACCAAGGAATTGTCTTGAACCAGCATGTGCTAGAAAAAGGAATGTCTTTAGAGTAGCATGTGTGCTGCTCTGTTGATCTATGTAATGAAGTTATGGGGTTAACTGTTATCTTAATTCTTGCAGGCCAAGAGAGTAATATCTGAATTGGCAAACAGCCTGAAAAACCGTTTTTTGTGAGGAGTACAGTTGTGAGGAGTACAAAACAACCCACTGTATTTAAAGATTTGATTAAACTTAAGATCTAGTGGCAACAGTCAAGCACTGTTAATCAGACTTGAGCGGGTGCTATTGGGAGCTCCATTGACAGAGATTGTTTACTTGTTTTCTTGAAAAACTTCTGGGACTTTTTTTCAAATCCAACCACTGAACTCCTTTTCTCTAGACTAATAATCTTTGACAGTCTGTTCTACAACTTGTCATTTAAACTAAGTGTTTTATGAAAAAGCTTCCTATCAACATTCAGCATCTGCTGTTCATTGGAACAAGCTGGAAATCCTAATCCTGTAGAGCATAAGTTGCTGAGTATGGATTTAGAATGGAAATTAAGTGGAGTAGCAGCTCCTCGATAAAGGCTGATGATAGGGGTTTGTAACATTCCTATTGTCATTTTCCTTGTTTAGTTTCTGAATATGTGGGAGTATATTTTCTGTCTTCAGCGAGGAACATAACTTGCATCTCTTTCATACCTGAGAGTGTCTTGATTTTCTTTTCTCTCTGTGTAGGGAATGTGACACCAGCCCATTATGACGAGCAACAGAACTTCTTTGCTCAGATTAAGGGTTACAAGAGGTGTATCCTGTTTCCTCCTGATCAGTTTGAATGCCTCTACCCTTATCCTGTGCACCATCCATGTGACAGACAGAGCCAGGTGAGAGTTGGAGATCTGTTCTCTGTTCCAATGCAAAAATGTGCATTTGTAAAGATGCTAGGTGGGAGGAAGCTGCACTGGAGTTAAAGCTGCAAAATACTTGCTGAGCTTTTGCAAAACCTCTGCTCAGTTTTCAACAGCATTGGGGAATGCATTGGTGGTTTTCTGTTTGTGTCTGGTTCCAGCTCAGAAGTGCTAGAGCCATAAAAACCTTCTTACTGATACACAATGGGTCTGCAGTTGCTACCTCCTCTGTTCTGTTTCATTGATCACTGGTCAAACACAGATTTGTTGACAGACAAATTGCAAGATTCCTACCTATATGGTACTTGGAGGGTACTGCAGGACCTCACAATAAAGTTAAGATACAAATGGAAATGTAAAAGCCATGTAAGGAAGACCAAGATGATTTGACACTGAGAGCCAATAATGAGGATTGTCATTGCAGGAAATTCTTCTGAGTTTCTTAATGTTTTCTCCTATTAGGTGGACTTTGACAATCCTGACTATGAGAAGTTTCCAAACTTCCGGAATGTGGTTGGCTATGAGACGGTGGTGGGTCCTGGGGACGTGCTGTACATACCTATGTACTGGTAAGAAGGATGGCAGGACTGCACTGTGATAAAAAACAGGTTTAAAATGTTTTCTACTTAGTGTTGGGTTGATTCTTAAGAGTATTTTGTTTTTACTTCTCCAGCAACTGTGATATTTTCTGTGATATCTTGGGCCAGTACGCTTCGAATTCCTGTCTGTTGGATGGGAATAGTAATTCTCCCTAACACCACTTTAATTGTACATGTACTCACTAACATGTGTGAGAAAAGGATCTATATTTAAATAAGGAGAGCTTTCCAGAAGTTTTGAGGTCTTGATGCAGGAGGTATACCAGGCTTGTCTAGTGCTGTATGAACTCATCACCCAAGGTATTTCACTATAAGCTACAGCAATAGTTTCTTTTCTTTTTTTTATGTGATTTCCATGCAGGTGGCACCACATTGAGTCTCTCCTGAATGGGGGGATTACCATCACTGTGAACTTCTGGTACAAGGTGAGTACAAGCACAGCTTGGATAGCTCCATCTCAGAGGATTTTTTCAGGTAGAGATGTACTGGCACACATTGTTGATATGAGAGCTTCGTGGCACCAAGTCCTTTGCTTCTGGAAGCTACTTTTTCCTCTTCAGAGTTGTGTGTGTGAAGAACTGGGTGACTGGGGTACAGGTGAATAAGCTGCTAATACAGGAAGCATGCCAATGAGCTTTTTTTGATATTTCAGGGTGCCCCAACCCCAAAGAGAATTGAGTATCCCTTAAAGGCTCATCAGAAAGTGGCGATAATGAGGAACATTGAGAAGATGCTGGGAGAAGCCTTAGGAAATCCACAAGAGGTATGGAAAGAACCATGTGGTCACTGCTCTTGAAATCATTAAGGCATAATGCAAAACTTGAGGTGACAGCTACTTGGCTCTCTAGGTGCCACAGTGAGGGTGGGAGAGCAGGATTGCTCTTTTGCTGATTCTTCCTGCAGTCTTCAGAAGGTCATTTGCTTACAAAAACGCAAGCTCTTAAAATTATAATTCTGGAAAGGACCACTACAAACAATGAAGTAGTTGTTCTTGTATGTGGGAAAAAAGTGTACTTTGACTTTTGGCACTTCCAGGAAAGTGTTGTTCCCAAAACTCCTTAGTCTTCTGTGCAGCAATGATACCCATTATTTGCAGAAAAAATTGAAACTGTTTCACCTGTTGAATCCAAGTCTCTTAAATTACAGAAATCTCCTCTATTAAGTCATGCGCTTCATCTTTAACATGTCTCTTGCTTATCTCTGAATTCTTTGCAGTCTTAACTATCTGGTATATCAAAAAACCCCCTCTGAGGTACTAAGTCTAAAAAGACTGAGGTACTAAGAGTATGCCTTTGAAGATCTGATGATCTGAAAGTGGAAATGCAGGTCAAGGATAGAAATGCTTTTCTGGTCTGTAATCCTTACCACTGTGCAGAAACTCCTCTTTAGCCTTTCCCCTGAGATTATTTTACTGCCATGGCATTCTGAACTTCCTTCAAAGATTAGGCAGTCCTGAGATGTGGGAGTGGTCTTGACTGGAAAAAAAACCACCTTAGCAAAATCATCAGTTGTAGCTCCCCCTCTTACTGACCCCAGGGACCAGAGAGGATTCAATGAGTGAGAATGTTCCTTCTCTCCCTGAAAAAAGCAACCCTTGATTCCCTTTAATAGCATCTACTTAGAAATCACAAAGATTAGGTGGGAAGTGAAAATGTTTCAGGCATGTTTCCACTCTGGATGGAAGGTTTTGGTGTCACCTGAAGTCAAGTGTTGACAGAGAACTCTGCAGTTTCGGTAGGGTATTTTAAGAATGTGTTTGTGTGTGCCCCAGTGTTTTTCTAGAAAATGCTTTGAAAGTGATTAGGTATATCTTGGGCTCTGTGATATGGAGGGAGCAGGCTCTGTGCTGCCATTTCTGTGTAACTGTCCTGGCTAATGACCTGTTTTTGCTTTGAACAGGTGGGTCCCTTGTTGAATATGATGATTAAGGGCCGGTATGACTAATGCCTGATTGATGTTGGAGCTGCTTTGTTCACAAGCAATGGAAGATACTGAGCGCTAGTATTGCACGCAGCACTTAACAGACTGATGGGTTTCCTGGCCTGTCCTGGCCCCACTACAATAAAGGGGCTACTGGAACTGCAAAACCATTAGTACCCTATTCATCCTCCACTCTCATCTAACTGAACCTCCCAAGAAAGAATCTGCACTTACTGGAAGCTGGATTCATGCTCACTAACTTGTTTATTTTCTTCCCTCTGCCCTGTTTGCCACAACAAGGAGCATGGCTTCTGGCACTTGGATATGTTACTTCAGGATTTTCAGGCATATGAAGAAGAGCTTGGAGGATAACCAGGAGCAATATTGTTGCCTCAGTCTGATGGGGTTTGGGCCTCTTGGCTGGGTTTGTGTATTGGTGGCGGCAGTGGATATAAGGTGGGGAATGTTAGGTTTCACAGTCCTCTGTTGTTAGAGGACCTGTCCCTGCTCAACTCTGGCACCTTTTTGTATTAATGGAAATGAACACGTGAGATGGCCTGTGTGTATTGAGCAACTGGACAATTGATTCAGTTCCTTCAACCTAAGACATCTATGCTTTGGATGTAGTACAGGGTAGAGATCAGAATGAAGTTATCTAGTGTGTGAGCACCAAATCCTATGCTGTCCAAATAACATCTGTCTTGTATGAGTCTAGATAAATCTCCTTTTCTGACAGCTTTTTCTGGGGAGTGAAGGCTTCTCTCCTGCTCTTTTGAAGCTGCAGTATGGTTAAAAGGGGATGTAGCATTATGAAGGGAGATGCATAAATGCCAGGGCATTCTCCAAGTCTTGAATGGTTAAGCCACATTTTTAAATTAAATTTCCAAGGGATGCTGAGCTCAGCTGTCAAAACACAGTGTCAGATAGGTACAGAGCCTCACTTCTCCCCAGTAGGGTGCTGGCTCCTGAGACTAGCACAGGAAAGTGCCCTTTTTACTGAAACTGCAAGAACTCAAGTGTGTGTGGCTGTGCACAGGTGCACACGTTTGTGTGATTTTGTGTGGCTCCTGTCCATCAGTTAAATCCATGCCAGTGTGTGGTTCTCTTCCTTGTACAGTCATGTGAAAGAGTTCAGGGCTTTTTGTTTAAATGTGATTAAGTTTATCCTGATTGTTTTTGTGTTCCGGGACTTGACATGGCAGACTGGGAAGTGACAAGACCAGAGCACAGGAACCAGATAAGCCTCTGTCTGAGTCCTCAGTAATCACTCTGAAAAATAACATTGCTTTCCTCCTTCTCCTCTTCCATGCAGAAGCCTTGGGCTCTTGTGGAAGCTGGCTTTTTATTCCCTGAGGTGTGCTGCACTGCTGTCCCTGGTTTGCGGGGTGGTGCAAAGATCTTGTACTTGTGATGCGGTTGTAATGGGTTCCAAAAGCTAGAGGTGGGAGAGGCTGTTTCATAGCCCATGTATCTCATCCCAGAAAGTGTAGAACTTGTTTTGTTGAGACTTCCCAGTGTTTCCCCTGGGCTTGTTCTGATGTGGGTTCTGATAAAAGCGTAACATGCTACTTGAGAAGTGCTCCATCTTTGGTCTCAGGTCCCATCTTTTGCTGGGACAGTTCATGCACCACTTGCAGTGGGCTTGTCTTTCACAAAAGTGAAAGGCTTCTCAAACAGGAGGAAACAGGAGGTCCTGAGGCAAGTTTTCTGGCTGCTTTACTGGTCAGAATAAATGAAGTTTAATTGGCAGCTACAGGGTCCTTGTTCAAGAAATGTGTGTCACTGAGTAGTCTGACTGCCATGTTGCAGGCTCTCCAGAGCTATGGTTAGATCCAGACGAAGGTCACTCAGCTGGATGCTTATCAATGCTCAGCCTTTGGACAAGTGGGGAAGAACCTTCTGACTGGCCAAAAGCAAGGCCTTCCCAGGAATCTTGGGCATATGCCCTTTGTTGAAAGATGCTCAAATTAAATCCCATTTCTGTGCTATTTATTCAGCACATGGTAGTCTTCAGTACTGCTTGTTAGACACCATCAACTCTTGAAGCTCAGGGTGGGAGTTCATATCCCATGTGGAGAGAGAATGGTACTTACAGAACTTTTAGGATCCTTTTTTTTTTCCTTTTATTTGCCAAAGGTCTAACTTTTAAAGTGTCTGAACAGGTTTTGCTGCACTTGACTTTGTGAAAGCTCATTTACAATGCACTGATGGACTGACTCCCTCCCCCTTCCCTTTTCACCTTGTGCTTTCAATGCCCCTTGCCATGGTATTGGGAAGCTGTGTGTTCTCTGCTAGGGGTGTGTGTGCAGGGGGTGGGGTGTGACAAACACATGGTACCTTCTGAAGTGTAGTTCTTAAATACAACCAATGTTGAACAACAGAATGGTGTGGCTTTTATTTTGTGAGTGTCTGTGTAGAAGAGCTCTATAAGGATGTGTGTCTAAATCTACTTTTCAGTCTGACAACTCCACTTGTGTTCTTCACTGGTGAAGGCTGTTGGTCTCCAGAACTGCCTTCAAAACAGCAATACCAATTGCATTATTATGTGTCTTCACAACTTTCTCCATACTACTTCCAGAAGGCTGGAAGGAAAGCTGGGAATAAGATGGTGAGCTTGTACCCTGTCAACAAGAAGTGTTGGTGCGCAGGGAAAAATTCCCCTCCCTGCTGACCTGCATGGTGTCACCGTACTCTGACTGGATGATGGAGCAAACTACTCAAGCAGGCCTGATGAACTCAATTAATTGTCCCAGAGATTTTCCTGTGTGTACCTGTGCTGTGTGTTAGCAGCCTTGGGAGATGGAGTCCTCTCTACCTAGTAAACAAAAGTTATTTTACAGTAATATTAACTCCACAGCAATCTTGAAATCTAACCATTGGTGAGATGTTGGCTATTTCTGAACAAATGGCTGAGATGTGGTAAAATACGGAAGAGTTGAATAGTAGGTGAAGGATGTTGGCATTGTGGGAGAGAGAGATGCCTCAGCCTCAGCCACCGCAAATGGCATTCTCCTCACAGCCTTGGGGGACAGGGTGAATGTGAATGGAGTAGGAAAGCCAAGCAGGAAGTCTGACTCTGGGTGCTCACCCTTCCCTGCTGTGCCTGCTGGGATCACCATCTCTGAACACCCTTGCTTGTGTTCCACTGAACTTTGTGATCTGCTATGTCTGATCCTTTCAGCTCTGCATTGCCTCTTGGATAATGTACAGGTGGCATCACAAAGCTCAGAAACGTTTTGGTTGTGCAAAGAGCAGAGGAAACTGATGGATGAGAACTGTGTCATTTGAAAACTAAGTTAGAGGCCAAGATTTTTCACTTGTACTTATAGTCTTTTTCTTGTTTTCTTTTATTAACTTAGGTTTCTTAATACTTCTCCCTTTTTCTCCTCATTTCCCTGCTCCTTAAAAAGTGGGATTCTTCTGAGAAGTCTTAATCCTTGTAAATCATAGCTGCAGAATCTTTCCTGTGTAAGGAGAAGCACGTGGATTTTTCAACTGATCCACTTGTCCACCCCCTTGTTGATCAGGATCATGCTCAGCTTAGGGATATTTGGAGTGATAAATCAGGTCCAAGGCAAAGCCAAGAGGTGAGGAACAGGCCTGGGCTGAGGAGGTCTCAGACACAGCTGCAGTGCAGTCTAACTTAGCTGGAAGCAGGGGGTCACCCTTGGCATCAAAGCAGCTCTTGAGAGAGAGAGGGGCAGGCCTGGGCAGAGACTTCTTTTGTTTGCAATGGCTCTTATCAATGGCCAAGCTGACCTTAAACACAGCCAACTGTCCTTTAAAGCCCTAGAATGGGGGTAGTGCTCTCAGGGTCTGTCCTGACAGGCCTTTGTTAATGCATGGTCTCAGCCCTGGAAGCAGAGCAGCAATTGCAGCAGAGGTATTGCCTTTGCTTATGTGTTTCTACACTTAGAGAAATGCATTTCTGCCTCGTGTGTGTGAGAAGGTTCCTTCACTCCTGCTTCTGGTCTTCATCTTCTATTCCTGTTTCGGAACAGAAAGCAATCTCCCATCAATGTCCTCGGAAGCCCTGAAGCCACCATCTTCCCAGGGCACTTCTCTGCATTGCTGCTGCCTAGACAGAAAGGGAAAGATGCTGTTACTGTGACAAACACATGCAAAGTAAGTTCTAATTACTGCCTCGAAAAGTCAAATATTTGTTGCAAGCAGAGGACTAATTGTGGGGGGAGGGAGCGGAAGTCGAGGCTCTTGGAGTGTAAGTGGAACAGATGCCCGGACGCCTTGGGGAAACGCAGCTTTCCTCTACAAATCAGAGCTTTAAATTACAAGGCTTTTACCAACGAGAACAGTTGTGGGAAGTCGTCTGCTCTCATTTGCGTAATGGCTTCTGTCACTGGTGATTAGACACAGGATGAAGGAAAAGAAATTTGACAATTAGGAATGAGCGATCATTAATCAGAATCTTTGTTAGAAGGAGGCAAGGGGGGAGAATATCCCACAAACAATGGAGGCAGCCACTAGAGCCACCGTGAGGTCCACAAGATGCATAACTAAGTGCTCCTGTTGCTCCACAGAGCCATCTCTGCCTAGGTACAGAGCAGCAAAGAGGGTTTTGTCTGGCTTGGAAAGCTTGGGGAGGAAGGCAGCGTGGCAAAATCCTTCCAGTCCTACTTAGTAAGGGAGAGAGCATATCTGGGAGACCAGTCCTTCCCCCACTGACACCTTGCACTTCCATCTCGATGCCTGGCCACAAACTGACAGCAAACACCACAGAAACAAGGTCTTAATTTTCTGTCTCCTTTCTCCACATGTTGCATGTAGTTTGTGGTGTGGAAGAGAGCAGGCAGGGGCCTTGACTGGCATGCAGAAAGCTTAGGATAGGCAACATGAAAGCAGTTTCAGGCTCTTCTCCTGATAATGTCATTTTCTACAAGAGCGAGGAAGAACCTGATGGACTACATGACAGGTAAAGAAAAGGAGGCAGTGGTGACTTCTCTGTGTCTGTCATTTGCTGTCTTGCCTCATCACCCAGTCATGCACAATCCACTATATGCTTTTGTTTGGGTTTTGTTGGCTTTGATCAAATTATCATGCATACAGAATCTATGTTACCTGATTTTCCTACAGCTGTCATTCATGGTCTTGTCAGGTTAAACACTTTGGTGTAGTTTGCATGAAGAGGCATTGCCTCTGATTAAATCAGCAGCTCTAACCTGGGAGGGGGCATGACAGACCATTTGTGGGCATACAGTGTTTGTTGGTTCATCTGAACACTTAAGCTTACTGGGTCCATTGATTTCAGTGGCAGTTCCTGTCTTTGCAAGGCTGGGTCATTTACTTGAGGTGAAGGTCTCCATCAGGGTGATTATTCTTTCTGTGACTGGAAATCAAAGCAGATACAAAGGTAAAACAGTGGGAGCTCAACCTGTGGCCTACCGGGCCCAGGACGCTGCATTCCAGCAGGGAGGGACTGATAACAGACTGAGTGAGCCAAGCTACAACCCACAAAGAGGACTTTCTGAATTTGTCATCTCTTCAGAGCAGCAAGAGGTTTTGTTGTTTAGTATTGTTCATTTTTGTGCTGGTGAATGCTTTGCCTGTTAAAGAAACAGGTTTTTTGCACTTTTCTCCAAGGAACTATTTTCCCAGATCAGTTGGGGGAGGAGCTTGCTTGAATCTGCTTTCTAGAGGAACCCCTTTAGAGGTTTTCTCCCAAATTTGCCCTAAACCAGAACAAAAGGGGAGAGCTGAAGCCATGCTGTCTCATTCCGAGCTGGCTCTGAGCTCAGACAAATGAATGACAGCAGCTTGGATTTTCAGCCTCTTCCCATGGCTAGTGTTCACCACAGGAACTCAAATGAAAGAGAAAACAGTAGATCTCAGGACAGGATCTAACAGGGTTTTTTATCCAGAGCTCATCATGACAACAGTTAGGAAAATCACTGGTCACATTGCTTAGGATGGGAAGATATGTCAGGTAGTGACTTTTATTCCCTCTTGAACACAAGAGGAAGGCTGCTCCTCATTTACAGCAACACTTTAAATGTGTGCTTACATTTGGAGTGCACCTTGTGCTCTTTGTAGAGGGGGAAGATTGTGATGTAGTAGGCAGTGGGGTCAGAATTCATTTAACAAGCTTGCAGCAAACCCTGAGCAATCCCAGACTTTGACATGGCTGGCCATTGCCCTTTCTGTAAGAAATGTCACTCTACTGGATGGCAGGAGCGCAAGTGCGACTTTTGTCCCAGTGTTGGCTGTGGTTTTTTTTTTTCCTGAATAGTCAGGATTTGCCATTGAGTGCCTTGATGGGGAGGACCTTTGGATGTGACTTAACCTCTTGGGAAGCCAGGAAGGGAGGCTGTCCTGTGTGTAGGTAATCTGTGTTACCAGATCTGCTGCATGCTCTGTGCCCCTTGAGCTGCTTAAGCAGTACTGGCCTCATGCAGTGAGCTGTGTGAGGGCTCAAGCTGAGCTGAAAGCAGCTAAAGGGGTGAGGTCAAATCGTTTGCTTCTATAAAAGGACATTCTCCATGTCCACAGAGAAGGCACATGGGGTGATAATAGCATCCAAGGGGATAGTTTCTGCAGAAGAGATTAGTAGCACAGGCAATGGGCTGATTCTGCTGCAAGTTCTCTTGCCAGGACGTCTGATATTCCGAAGTGCTCCCAACCATCTGTGTTTCATTGGGTTAAAATCCTTCTGGCAGCAAATTACTGGTGCTGGTGGGTATTTGGGTCAAATGCCAGTCACTACAGGCTGTGGAGCTGGAGGCAAGGCCTTGCTTGGTATTTGAGGTAATAAAGCTTCTGGTCTGTCAGCTCATGGGAACTGCAAAGATTTGTAGAACTGAGGTGTCACAGGACCATGTTACTTGGCCTGTCAGGTCTGACACTGCTCTGGTGGAGCAGGCCTTAGTGCTCTTTGAGCCTGTGTTTGCGAGTGGTGCACACCTGAGGAAGAAATCTCCAAGTGGAATTGGGGGCTGTGAAGGACCCATTCATCTGCCACCAGTTCACTCCAAGCACAGCCTGGGGCCTCTTGCTTCCAATTCCTCCCCAGCACAGAAGCAATCCTGTGTCTCCTGCTTTTGCTATTTGTTTATAGCTCTCCCCATCCCATCTGTCTTTCTCTTCTCCTTCCTCCCGTTCCTTTTCCCTCCCTCTCCCTCCTCCCCCTCATTCTCTGTAAGCGATTAATCATTTTGACAGGCTCAGCGATGGCCTTTATTTCCTTGAGGCAGCCAAGAAATGTCTGCGAGCACCTTCTCTGCCACCCCTCGTGTTCCCTGGCCAATCAGATCAGCCACTTTACTTGGAGTGACACCGTCAGGAACATGGAGAGGGGAGCAGGGGGGAAACTCCAGCAGGGTCAGCTGGGAAATGGGCAATGGGGCAGCATCCAGTTGGGATGCCATGTGGGTCCCCATTAGCTGTGATGAATATGTCATTTCACTATAGCTTGAATGTGTCATACTTTGCTCCCTCCCCCTCCTGAGGCTCCCCTTCAAATCTTGGTTTCAGTGCAAAGGCAGATGAGAAGAAATTGGGCTTCTCAGGAATGTATCAGCCTCCAACAGAGTGGCTGGAGGGAAAAGCTGTCAGAAGAGAAAGAAGAGCAGGCTGAGATCATCAAGAGAAAAAGAATGAGGATGATTTTGCAGATGGATGTGGAAGTCTTCCTGGGAAACTCCCTTTTGTCATGTGCAGGAAGGAAGTTGCTTCTGAGTCTCTGTCATGGTTCACCTGGACTTGTCATGTTGTCACGAGGATGCCTTCCATTCACCTGCAGCCTGAGAAGCTCTTGGGCCACAGTACCTGCTCTTGCAAATGCCTGTCACCTAACTAGGATGAAAATAGGGTACATCAGATGTGTGATATTCCCAAAAGGATTTTATCATCTGCTGTTATCAAGCTTTACAGTACCCACTGTCCCATCAGCACGGAACTGAGAAATGCTGTACATATAGAATTCTCTTCCCTCTCATGGATGAAAGCTGATATCCTCCACAGTGGGAATGAGAGGTAATAATAACCATTCTCTTTAGGGGCTCTGGGGATGTGTAGGGACCCTTTGTGCAGGGCGATGGATTGTAACTAACATTTACAGAAGAGGTTGTGAAGGAGAGAAAGAAGATGTAGGTGATGTGCTAGAAGTCAGATGGAATGTGATGTAAAGATCTGGGACAAGGTGGTCAAGTATCATAAGGTGGGAGACTGAATACAGAGACTCAAGGGATCCTCTCTGGTCTCGTGCATTAAACCAGTAAATAAGCCCTGAGTTGAGCCTAGAAGAGAATTAATAGGCTCATCCCAGATAAAAGGCTCTAGCATGAGACTGTTCCAACTCTATTAGACCAAGGAGCGTGATGGACAGAATGAGCTGTGCTTTGAAGTCGCCACATCTTGCAGTGGAAGGGAGGCAACAACACAGGGCCAAACCCCAAAGCTCAATGCAGCTTCTCCTCTGTGAGATGCAGCCAGGCAGGTGATAGCTCCCAACTGAGTCTAGGAAGCTCAGACCCTCTTACTATTTGCCACGTGAGCTTGAGTTCTTGCCGTACATGAAAGGCATGGGAGTTTTAGCAGCAGGCTGAATGGGTTCAGTGAAGCAGCCAAGGAAAAAAACACAATCTCGCTCCTACACCTCTTGTTGTTTGTTTCCTCCTCAAAAAAAGTTGCCTTTTAGGTACAGACCTAAAAACTGATACAACCTGAGTCCCAAGGGAGGGCAATGAACTCATCTGAAATAAATACCTGTGCCCCTTGAGGGCTGACTGCATCAGATGTCTGGAAGGTAGGAAGTCTCAAACAAAAGAGGAGTTAACAGGCACTTTCCAGCAGGCAGTGTGTGCTCCCTCTGACAGACATGCTGCCCCATGTCTTGGGAGTGGCCTCTGCCAGGGTCACTGTTGGGTTTCTCTCAACCAGCATTTTTCTCAAGGAAATATTGATTTTGTGCTGGTGGTGCTAATCAGTGTTGTTGAAAGAGAGGCTGTAAATGCTTGGCAGAACAGTGGTGCCCTTCTTGGCAGCTAGATTTGCTCATTTGCTTTGTTTTCTGCACACTTGTGCTCATGGGTCCAGGGTGAGGAACACTGGCTTTGGGCTGCCTGACTAGTGACCACTAACAGCTTCAGTGCCTCTTCTCCTGTGTAGGGTGGTTATGTTTGCTCCTGTGAGTTCAGTCAAGGATGTTCATTAGCAGCAGACATGCAAACTGGCCTGTCCCTGGACAGTTTGCATCCAGTAAGAGGTAGTAACATTTATTTCTTGGGCATAACACGAAAAACAGTCTGAAGGCAAGGCAGAGGTTATCCCAGATAACCCAGGATGTATGGGAAGTATCAGGTTATTCTATTTCTCTATGTAAAATCTTTTGTGGATGTTGTAGGCTATGTTCTTTGGTCTCCAGAGTCATGAAGAGCTTCCTCACCAAACTAGCCTTATGTCTGTCAGCAGAGCCAGTCAGCAGTGCCAGCTCAAGTGGATGGTGATGGAGTGAGAGCTGTTGATCGTGACATGGCAGATGTTTGCCACTTCCCCACAGTGAGTGTCCACACCAGTCGGTGGAGAGGGTGGGGCATTGCAGGGCAAGGACTGTAGAAGCAAAAGGACTATTGCCACACCAGCACAGTATTGAGGCTTCGCTCACTGCTGCAGCTGAGCCAGCATTCCCTGCTCTGTGCTGTGCTGAACTGGTGAAAAGAACAAGCTCACATGGGGATGCCAATGTTGCTGTGTAGATCACGTTGACTCTCCTCTCCTGCAAGACTGACCTGGTTACACCAGCACTGCTGTGGCCCTGAGCCAGGTAGAGGTAAGGGGACCCCTGTCCCCAGGTGGAGGTGGACCTTCTGGCCAGGATGCTTTGTGCAATTTGAGGTGACAAGGTGACTTGCCTAGTTGCAAATGGGAAGGTGTAGCCATCAGGAGCTGAAATCCCCCACAATGGACAAGCTGGACTATGTCCAGTTGGTTGAAGGCTGAATGAGAACTTGCCTTCACTTTTCGAGGTTCAGGATCTGTTGCAGACATCTCAGAACTTGTCTGTGCTGCATGCTGTGCTGTTGCTGTCCCAGTGAATTTTTTTCAGGTTCAGATGCTAATCAACCTTGTAGCAGCCTGGGTCATCCTCTGTCTCCTGAAAAATCTGAGCTATCCTCGGTTATTGGCAAGCATGTCCATGTTGTGTAGCTGTTCCAGACTTACAAGCAGCACCTGGTGCTTAATGGGAAAGCTGGAGCATGACGTTAACTTTGCACATTCTGGTAGGTGACTGAGGTGCTTGTGCCCTTGGAGACTGGGTCAGTTGGTTTTAAGAATCTCACATTCCGCAGTGTCCATCCAGTGAAGACATTTGTGTCTGGGCTGCTCTGAACATTATGGATGAGACATTTGTGTCTGAGCTCTGTCTGTCTGGGCTGCTCTGAACATTATGGATGTGTTGCTGCCGTCTTTGCGGAGTGGATGAAAGTGTTTGTGGTAAAATGTAATCAAGTGGAAAATTGCAGTGCATATAAACACATATGGCACTCAATGACTGGGCATTAGGCACAGTGACTGCAGGCAAAAAAAAATTATCTGTAAACGTTTCGCAGCAAGTTTCAAAATCTTAAAGAACAATAAGATATTAGCAATTTAATGGGGTGATTCAGCGAGGCAGCGATCCTTGGGTTGGGAGAACAAGGATGCATGCAGCTGCAGTGACGGGAGTGGCTGGGATTACTCAGCCAAGCTCAACAAGCCCTGTCTCCCAGCACAAAACAGCTGCCAAAGGTTTCCTCCACATGGCAATGTGGCTGTGCTTGGAGAGGAGAGAGCCAGGAGGTGGCTCATGAACCTTACCATTGCCACCTTCCAGCCCCCTCCAAGAGCCTGCTGTTTACAGCAGCATTTGGAAGAGGTTGTGTGTGGTCAATGAGGCAGAACTGATGGGCGAGGTGGATCAGGCCTGGCTCAGGTTGGGAGCTGTGAAGGCACTGCAGGTCAGTGGCTGCCTTGGCCTCCCAGAAAGGGAGAGCTGGGTCTTGTTCATCTCCTGTGCCTTCAGGCTCCATCTGCTTATGCTGCCAAGGATAGCACCTTTCCAGCTATGGCAGAAAACACAGCAGCCCAAATCCTTCCTCAGGGCAACTATTTTGCACCTTGCCAAGGAGCTCTGTCATCTACTGGGACTGCACTTGGATCTTGCACATCTAAAACCATGGGAATCACTGCCTGAGCAAGGTGTCTGTCTCCAAACCTGTTGCTTTGATCCCACCACTTACAGAGAACATGCCAGCCTGTGAAAAATATTTTTTCCTGAGTGACAGGAGTACCAGAAAGGTGTTTTTCTTTTCTTGCTATATGCTGACTCCCCTTTTTCTACACAGGAAAAGAATTACCTGTGAGTAGGGGGAGGAAAGACTTTGCCAGTGTCACCTGGCTGTACCTTTCCCAAAGGACATAGGAAAGTAGCTTGAATACTAGGAGGAATACAGTTTTGATGGCTCTACTGACTGCCTTGAGATCCTGGACCTGGGAGACAAAATTGCACAGCAGTTAATGGAGAACAACTTTTGAAAGAGCAAAGAGGGCACTACTAGGAAAACCAAGGATATTGGCAGTTTGGTCCAGCAAAGCCTGGCTGATTCCAATGCTCTCTGGGGAGAAATTTTCTCAAACTAACCTGTGAGTAAGATCTGCCCAAGTGAAATAAAAATAAACAAAATCAGTGTTTCTTGGCCATAAGTGGCTGCTTTCCAGGAATTCAAGGAATACAGTGGGGCCCAAAGCTGTTGCAAGTACAGCAGTAGGTTCCCTTCAGGTCTCTGCACGGGTTCTTAAATTTTCAGACTGGTCCATATACAACCATGAGAACATACGTTTTCTTGTATTCAATCCTGGAAATGGAGACCCAAGTACGTGGATCATTAACAAAGTGTAACTTTGGTGAGATTACAGGCAGGCATGTGATGGTGTCCTTGGGTTCATCTAGCAGACTGCCTAGGGCTGGATTTTGGTAAGACATGCCTGCCTCACTTGCATATTCAACTCTGTATAAAATTGGTGAAAATAATGGTGGGAGGAGCTTTTAATGAATTGTTATTAAAGAAAGTTTATTTTCAGTATATGTTTTTATCCATTTAAGAAATTCTTACTTTTAATCTTATCTCTTTAATGTGGTATATTAGAAAGAAAGCTTGTATTTCTTGCCTTGTGTCACCTGCTGGTTTAGGCAGCTGTGGTGTTTACATCTATGAGCATTCTTGTTCTTTCTGATACATAAGTACCATAGGGAGGTCGTACAACTAGGAAATCAAGCTGATGAGGCATGTCTAACACTACTGAGTACAGATACATTTACCTACAGAATTCCCCTGTCTTTATAACAATCAGATGAAGCCAGCCCTCCAAAGATTGTCCAGGAAACTCGCAAAGCTCTCTGCTGTAGTCAGTTTTGAATGCGAAGTTCTTCTCAAGACATGACCTTTTTCAAAGGCTCTGCATTTGCTTGAACTAGCTCCCTGCCTGTTCTACTCTCTGCTTTATTTCCTATGGGCTGTAGCTTGTTACCACCTTCCTATTTTCTCTGGGTATTTCCATGCTCCTGCAGCACTAAACCCAGTGGGTTTGTCTCCCTCCCTTAGGTGAAAGAAGGGGTTATTAATCCCTGTCCTTTGCCAGCTTGATGTCATCAGTCTGCACATGGATCTGGAGGCAGAGGTCTCCTAGACCATATACCTGTGGTGTCCAGAGCAACAAAGTCTCTACCTACCTACCTACCTACGTCAGCTTCCCGCTGAGAACAGCAGCTCTTGCCTCCTGCAGCTGAGAGAGAGGATCACATCTGCTGGCTTTTGGGTGGAGATGTAACACCCAATTTCCACGGGGAAGGATAGGATTAAAGAACAGTAAGGCTTTCCCTTTCTGGGTTCACTGGTATCATTAGACCCTGCTACCCTCTGCCCTCTTCTCTGTCCACCCATAAATCCTCTTATGAACCTTGCATGCATGGTGCTAGATGAAAACTTATCCTCAGGAACCTGTGGACTGCTCAAAGCTCCCCACTCTGGTTAGTGTCTGCTTCAGATGGATTTCAGATGCATCAGAGGTAATTTCACTCATCCTTCCCTGGGGTCAGATCAGGCATGAAGCCTCCAGATGAAGGAAACAGAGCTGCGGTCCAGGGTTGAGCGGATTCCAGTGCAGATGGAAGTAAATGTGTGATGGCTGGATTTTCTTGGAAGTATTTATTATGGTGTGTTTGCCTGAGGCATGCCTTGGCCTAGACAGAGGTCTCTGGCATCAGAGGAGGCTTCTAGGTGAGCTCTCAGTCATGGAACTGCCCTTCAGCATGAGCAAATGAACTACAGGCTGAGGCAGGACGCTGTGAGCTGATGTGTACCAGTTTCCCCAGGGAATTGCTGGGAAAATGTGGCTTAGTCGGGAGAGCCTTTGCTGAGCTGCTTATGAAGGGAGGTTCTTCTGAGGAATTCTAAGAGAGGGAGGGCTTTATGGTTTCCCATGGACAGCTGGTATCTGCCCTGGCCCTGAAGGTCCTACCTGCACAGGCAGCTGCTTCTGTGCCCAAGGATTACAGTACTGTTGCTGTCACCCTGGTGAAGGTCCTTTGAAGGATGACACATGGATCTGCCTTTGGTCTTATGACCCCAGGAGGGGAGAAAACCCATGAGCAGTTGTGTGAAAGACATTGTAATTAGCTGCTGAACCAGAAGACTGCTCTCTTTGAGTAGGTACAGTCACCTCCACTGCTCCTGTGACTCAAACACTTCTCTGAGACAGGCAACTTATGGTGGTGCCCTTTACACAGGTCAAGAACAGAAAAATACTCCTCAGCAAACTTTACTTGCTTGCTGTAGCAGGTGGTTTGATGCTCAACAGGCAAACTAGAGATGGTAGGGTTGATAGAGTGCATGTGCTGGCTATTGCTATGACAGATTATGAAACCACCTGAGTCACTTGTCCCATTGTCCCCACCCACATGGAGGCTATGGTACTTGAGGCAGGTCTGCCTGTCACACCTGAAAGAGTGGTGCAGCTCAAGCACAGCCAGGGAGAGATTTTTAAGTCAAAAAGCAGCTGTTCAGTCACTTGGTGTAAGCTGGTAGTTAACTGAGGGAATTCTCCTTGTTTCTTTTGTCTAAACCCCTCCTTCCCAAAGGGGCTCCTGTCAGGGTTTGAAGGCACTGGGACAGAAAATCTACTGTTGCTCTGAAGAATTTGCTGTAGAGGTGAAAGGCTCCCATCACTTCATATAAAACCCATCACTGAAAATGGGAATTTTTGACTGAAATTTGTCTGCATTTACTGTTCTTTTTTTTCTCTGTCAGCATCTGAAACTTGTATGGAAAGGGTCACACTCCCCTGGCCCCCAATACTCAAGCTACCTTTGACCTCTGAGTGCTGCTCCAGCTGCTGTGCTGATTTTTGGTTTATTTGGGCTGCAGCTGCCCTTGCTGATCAGCAGCTAGACCCTGCTGGTTGGCCTGGCCTGTCCTGCAGGAGAATTTGCCATCAGGCCAGCTGCTGCCTTTTCCATACCTGCAGTCTCTGATGCTGTGATGACAACCTGCATTTCCCAAAGTGACTCTCTGGGTCTGTGAGGGAGGACTCAGCTCCTCAGGAGCAGCTGTGATAAGCTCTCTCTTGGTGCAGTGGCCAAGGCATTGCTGTCACCTCTGGCAGTTCCTGTACAGCTGTCAGACTCCCTCACTCCTTCCCCAGCAGGATAGAGCTGATGCTGATGCCTGCTGATGCTGGGATTGCCTCCTGCATCCAAGAGACTGGATGGTGGTTGCTGGTTTATTAGATGTTGCCCTGGAAAGGTTCTGTCAAATACTGGTCTTGCACCCAAGGCACAGCCAGACAAACACTGCCCAGCCATTTCCAGGCACTGGACAAAGTGTATCTGCCTGATGCTGATGTGTCTGCAAGTGCCCATTCACACTGGGACTACAAAAAGCAGCGGTGGGTGAGCAAATTCCCATGTTATGGCCCTGCATGAAGGTTACACTGAAAGGGGGTGGCTGTGGTGGTAAATGAAAGCCCTGGGATCTGACAGTGGCAGTGTTTTTCAAGGGCTTTAAGGCAGACGAATAATCGGTTAGTGAATAAATAGAGAGCCATCCTGTGCATCAGGAAGAGGAGAGCTCAGACCTAAAGGGGCCAGGTTTTGAAGTGTCTGGACTGTGCTTTAATTCGGGGACAATGGTGTTGATGAAGGTGTCTGAGGTTAGTGCAGGGGGAGAGCAATGAAAAGGCCCGGTTATAAGCAAGGCAGACGGACAAAACCAGCCCCCTCCCTTGCAGGGATGGGAACGGCAGCTCTAGGGGCACGTGGCAGTGACTCGCGGTGGGACAG
>NW_005054300.1:10911753-10915597 GCF_000277835.1 Geospiza fortis
GGGCCCCGCGCCAGCGGGCAGCGGGGATGCTCCGGCCTGCGGAGGGGCTGCAGGGCTGCAGGCTGAGCTGCCAGCAGGCTCAAAAACCTGATTCTGAGAGACCTTAGGAGCATTTTCCCCATGGAAATCTTCTCCCCTGACACAGAGCCCTCGTGTCAGATACACCAGGCATGAATCGGAACGCAGTTTCAGCCTCAGTTTGGAACCTATCTGCTAGACCTGGGTTGGACTTGCCTCTTCTCGACCATACCTAGAGTTCTGGGGATGTACGTGACACCAGGCGCCTACACTGAGCACTGGCATTAGGAAAGATGCTGTCTGCTGTGCTAGATGCTCTACAAGTACAAGCATATGGTGCAAGTCATATTTTCATTGTGCCACATATGTTGTCATATACCAACACAAACCAAACCTGCTGAGGTCTGTGTGTACTCTAGTCACACTGCCAGGAGATCTTGTATATGTGAACTCTAATTTTGGTATATGTGAACTCTAATTTTGGTTACTGCCATTTTCCTTATTCCACACACAGCCCCCCCCCCCGCTATCATAAAACAAAAGACAAATTTCCCCCCTGTTTAATCCGATTCTCTAGCAGATAAATCAAATCCAGACCTGTTTTCCATGCCTTGCATTGTTTTTTTTCTTTGCCCCACTGGCTACTTTTCTATCTTTCTCTCCACTGGAAATAACACTGGGGTGTACCTCACCTCAGCTTGGAAGAAGCTTCCAGTACCTCTCTGTACTCACAGCTGTGGAATAGCCCAGCAGCCTGTGGGTACACTGGCCTCAGCTGTGATGTCTGTCTGTCCACAGGAAAGGCGGAGGGACCAATGACACGTGATGCCCCTTCCGAAGAGGTGTTGCTCTAACTACTGTGATCACTTTGCAGGGGGTTCCTGCTGTGCACCCTTTTTTTACACCACCAGCAGGATTGGGACTGGCTCCTGGGGCCCCTCTCAGTGCTCCCCGTCCCGCCTCCCTCGGTCCAGACCCAAAACGGGGAGCTGCCTGCCTTTTTCGCCCTGTTCTTCCTCCTGTCAGGGAAGAGAACAACCTATGCCTCGGCTTTCTGCAGGGAAGCTGCGGCGAGGGAGCCGCGGGGCCGGTGCGGGTGCGGGGCTGCAATGAGCGCTCTGGACCCACGAGGGCAGCAGAACACTGCGGGAGAAGCGGGCTCAGCCCGAGGTGGCCGCGGGCTGGTGACAAAAGGGACCCGACTCGGGGCTCTTCACAGGCAGGGGGGTCCGGGACTGCTGCCTGGGACGCTCAGAAGATGCTGCGGAAGAGGTCAAGCACACTGCCTGTCTAAGGAAGGAAGGCCCCGTCTCCTGGGACCAGGGCTCGCCCCAGGGTCTGAGATTCGGGTCATGGGAATGGGGCTGTGCCCCACACAGATGCCAAGGGGATGGATCTAGAAATACACAGCATTACATGGCTGTGTCCTCGCCCTGGTGTCAGCTGGAGCACTTCTGGGTCTGCCCTATGCTTGGCCATCACCCCCTGTGCAGAGGAGGTCTGTCCCAGGAAACACATTGGAAGGAAATCTGTTTTGGTGGCTTTCTCTGCATCTGCATGCCAGGGCTCTGTATGTGGCTCTCACAATGCTCACCAAGCATCACCTATATTTCCCATGGCTCAGAGAAGCCTGAATGCTGTTTTCAGTGCATCTAAGGAGACAGCATCCTGACTCTGGCCAGGTGGTGTGGTCAGGGGCTGAACTCACACCTTCCTCCTCTCTCGGCAGAGGAAAAGCCCCTCAGGTGGAAACAAGGGAGTTCTGCTGAATTCTGCAGTGAGCCACACAGCTCTGGGTCCCCAATGCTCCTGAGACCTGGGGATGCCAGTGGCTAAGGTGAACTCTGACCTAGGCTGCAAATGCAAAGCCCTGAATAAAGCAAAGCAGTGCTGTGAAGAGCTCATACCTTTCCCCCTGCTAGTTATGTACCTACCACTGCAGCCAAGCCATACAGTGGCTGCACCGTGTGACTCAGAGACCCAAAGAGCACAGCCAGACACTGCACCTCCAGACCTCTGCTCACCAGGTCTGTGCTCCTAGCCCTCCTCTGCAGCCCCCTCCCGTTCCCTTCTTTCCAATCCTCTTGTACTGTATTCTTGGCAAGGGTGCTGGCTCTCAGCCCCTGCACCTCATGTGCCCTATTGATAGCTGGTAATTTATGCAAATCTCCTAATATATGGATTCTGGGATCAGGACGGAGGGTTTGTGTGTGAGATGAGATTAATATGTTTGCAGATTCTCTCTGCAAAGAGAATGAGAGAGGCAGGCAGGGCTGGGACGCTTGCCCTAGGTCTCTATTAGTACCTCTGCATGCACTCACCACGCCCAGGCTCTGCCTCCACGCGGCCAGCAGTGCAGGGGACTCTCCCTGCTCTGGCCACCCCAGTCACCCACAGCCATCCTTGTGGGCCAGCTGCCCAGGACTGCCCATTTCTGGAAGCCCACAATGTGCCTGGTAGTGGTTTCTGTCTCTGCTCCACCAACGTTTCAGCATCTCCGGAAGGTGGCCGGGCTGAGCTGTCACAGGGACTGCTGCTACTGCAGGATTGTGTGCTCCCCTGAAACTGCTGGAAAATTGCGGCTCAGCTTTATTCTCACTGTGAGAGTTCAGGGCAAGGGAGGCTGCTTGTAGCCACTGGCCTCAGTGTGCAGCTGGGGTTCAGCCCCTCCTGGTCCAGGTCAAACTTGGGGATAGGGTGGTGCAAGCAGCAGGGCATGGGCTGTGGGGGACCAGCGTCACAGAGGGTTGGCAGCATACAGGGCCTTGGGCAGGGGGAAAATGGTGATGCCAGTTTTGATGGCCACACACTCGGCTGACATGCTGTGCCCCAGCTGAAGGATTTGGCAGTGGGCTGCCACGTGCCCCTGTGCTGTCTCTCCTGAGGATTGCAGTCTCCCGGGTGAGAAGTGCTACCTGTACACCCAGCCCTGTTCAGGGTGTGTGCCTTATCCATACACATCTCCCAGCCTGGCAGCAGCACCTGGCTGCCTGGGCTTGGCCTGGATGGGAAGGCAGAGCCCACCAAAGCATGGTAGAGGCCAGGAGAGGTTGGGGAGCTGGGGAGTAGGTGGCAGGGAAGGAATCCACCCTCTGATTCAGATGTTCCTGAGGAGTTCCCGTTCTATACCTGACATTTAGAAACCAGGAATCCTGCTGATGGATAGGATTTGATGTGGTGGAGTATATTTCACACTGTGTCATTTATCCTGGTGCTGCCTCATGTGAAATGTCAGCCGTCCAGGAGGCTTTTCTGATCGCTCTTTGAAGTACTGGTTTCTGATAAACTCAGGAGAAAGAAAGGTGCTTTTACCAACCCAGGTCAGGAACCAGGAGTAGGAACAAGTTTTCTCCTCTCTGTGCAGGGTCCCTTGGTAGGACCTTCCAGCTCAGCCTGACTTACTGAGGGGTCACAGGGGGGGTCCTGCTGCCCCTCCTGCCCCTGGTGTATCCCTTGTCCTTTTTGGGCCCTACAAACCCCTTTCTTCCACCCCAAATCTCTCTGACAGCACCCTGCCTCATGCTCCCTCTCCCCGCCTGTGTCTGGATTTGCTCCCAATACTCTTTTTAGCCTTTGGAGGAATATTTTCAGGTCTCCTGGGGTTGCTGCTGTTGACAATGGAAATCTATTGTGTTTTATGTGCCTGGAAAATGAATTTCCATGTCAGAAGAGGAGAGCAATTACCACAAGCAAGAGAGATCAAATTGGGTCTTTAAAAAGAAAATAAAGTTCAGATCTTATCTGATTAATGAGATTTCTTCCAAACCTTAACAAATCTTAATTACAGTGACTCTGCTGGAAGGGATGAGGTAAAGCTAGGATTGGG
>NW_005054300.1:10915607-10942648 GCF_000277835.1 Geospiza fortis
GTTCCGAGCTACAGTACATCCCTGCATGAAAGCAGCAGGGACGGCCATTGAGTGTGGAAAGCTGCTCAGCTGGAAATCAGCAAGGGAGGATTCTCCATGGAGCCTGAGCAGCTCCTTCCCCAAAGGCTCACGGTGCTTCGGGAGAACACCACCAGCCCTGACCAGCAGTGAGCCCTCTGCTTTGCTCTGCCCCAGATCCTGGCATCCTTTTTGCTCCAGATCCCTCTGCTTCTACAATTTTTTCACCTTTTTATTTTTCCTTTTCTGTAATAAGAAAAATGATTCCATTGATGAGGATTTTTATTCTTCCTTCCCCAAATTTTAAAAAAGAAGCCTCCTGCTTAAAAATAAGCTGAGGGGTGCTAATTGGTTTATTCAGTTTAAGCTCACAAAACATTTTTTGATGATTTGACTGGATTGCCTGCATAACACAGACCAGAGATTGTCCCCCTGCTACCCCTTTATTGAATACAATAACTTTCTTCCCGAAAGAATATGAGTCTTGAGCTGAAGATGTTGAGAAAGGGAAACTCCAGTGCTTCCCGTAACAGCTGCTCTGATGGTTAATCACCCTGACTTCCTCGGACAAAGTGAAACAAAATTTAAAAAGGTCCAGTACTTTATTTTTAATTGGACTTGTCTGACTTCAGCATTTATCCATTGGCTCTTGTTACAGATTCCTCTGGCAGATTAAAGAGATTTTTAGTATCTGGTATTTCTTCCCTAGGAAGAAATTTATATACAGAAGCAAGTCACCTCTTGATCCTTTTAATAAACTCAATAAATGGTTCCCCTTGGTGTAGTGCATTTCCCCCCCAGTTTTGGGTAGTGTTTGGGGTTTTTCTATTCTGTTACCAGAATACAAGCTGAGACAGAAAGAGTGGGACATAGGTATGAGCCCAAACCACTAGAAAATCAGACAGCCAAACCTTTCCTTCTCTTTGTCTCAATGTGTATGGACACATTGTTTCCCCTCACATTATCTTTGGAACAAATTTGGGAAAATATCACTCATCTAAAATATATTTTCTCAATCTCTATAATTCTAGACTAATTATTAATAGCCATAACCAGAGCTAGAACTGGCTGTCAGAGTGAGGGGTAAAATGACAACAAATCAGTGTATTTAGGCACATGTGGGTATCAGGTACTGGTGGGATCTAGGGAGGGCTGGAGAGTGGCCGAGCCTCCCCCATGTGCGGCGCACGGCAGAGCCGGCTGCGCTGGGGAGCGAACGCCCCACCGGAGCTTGTTCCCTGCTCGGCTCGGGGAAGGAGGCAGCCCGAGGAGCTGGAGCTGTGCAAGAGAGGCAGACACAGCAGCATCTGAGCGGAAGGAGGAAAATCAGGCAGCTACCAATGATGCACATACATCCTCTAAAAACTTTCTGCTCTTGGACTTTCTAGATCTTTACTGAGTGCATTTCCAGCTTAAACTGCAAAGCACAAATATTGCTTGTTTTCCTATTCACCAAGATTTCGCCCTCTGTTCTCAGTCCAGCAAAGTTTCAAAATGTGTGAATAATTTGAATTATTTTTGCCTCATTTCCACTGCCTGATAAGATTCTCATCTGCCTGTCTTGTTTGCCTGATTTATGAAGGTTTGGGTTTTCTAGGCATCGCTTCTAGTTTTACTGAGGGAGAGATTTTTTTTCTTATAATAAATTTTGGGTTTACTGTCAGCTTTCTCCTCAAGGCCCTGATTTGGTGGACTCCCTCTGCAGTTACTCCACTTCAGGCATGTGCTTAAATCTTCTCAGAAGAAATGATCTTGGGCACAGAATTTAAAATAAATATTTTCATAAATCGAGAGTCAAATCTTCAGCTCATATCAAGTTTTGCCTTGCTCCTAGCTGTGATTACATTTGCAACTTTTAATTTCTTTCAGGACAGTGAGTGGGAGAGGAACAGCCACAAATACATTTAGCAAAAACTGTTTTTCTCCTTCTGTTTCTTTATACTTTACCACAAAAGCTGGTTTTAGCTTTTAAAGAAAGGACACTTCTCCCCTAGTATAGACAACTTTAACTGCTCAAAAATCACAGAACAAGCCCTCAAACCAGGAAGATTTTAAAAATAACATAGTTGGGATTCTTGTACTGGCTTTCTGTGTTAAGGGGATGCATGCATGCATCACATTTTCAAGCCATTCTCTGCATTGTCCAAGGTTAGAAAGTTACTTTTTAATTGAAGTTTGAATTCCTGATCCTAACATGTACTCCTTTTCTTCCTGTGCCCCCTTCTTTCCCAAACTCTGCACATTATTTTTAGCCTAAGGATCTAATTTCTGTCTGTGATACTGCTCTCCCAGGGCAGTGCCACTGGGTTAGGAGCAGGAAAGTGGACACTGAGGCTCACCAAGCCAGAGTGAATCTACAAGCAGAGCCTGGCTTGACTATGCCGACTCTACAAAAATCATGGGCTTGATCCCCATTCACCTTTCACAGTTGCAAAACTGGCTTAAAAATCACCATGTTAAAAAAAAAAAAAAAAAGGGGAATTAGCAAGTGGCTTCTTTTCTGATGCCATTGTGTTGTGGAACAGCAGGCCAGCTTTCAAGCTTTTTGCTGCACCCACAACAAATAGTTATTTCTTAAGAAAAAGGATTAAAAAAGTCTGCTCAGAGCTTTGCATATAATCCTATGACTCCAGGACCCAAGGCTTTGAGTAATATCAAAATCGAAATAAATTCTCCCTGTGAGAATCATAAGAATCTGCCAAATTAGTTCACAGGGGTAAACAAACAGCCAAATATTAGTATTCTACACTAAGAGCTAAATCCTATAAGTGGGGCCAGGGTTGCACATGGATTATCCTTTTATAGTTCAGGCATGGATTTACCAAGGGGATTATAGGCCTTCCCCTCCCCACCCTCCCTTCCTCTCCTCCATCCCTGGTGCTGCCCAGTGCTGCACACTCCCACTGCACCACAGAATTCCTCCCACTGCCCTGACACCCTTCCCTGGGCACAGGGATGCATCTGCCCCCTTGCTCTCCCACCCCAGCACCCTGGGAGCAGTCACCCCCCTTCTCAGGATAACAAAGGCAGGACAGGGAGTGATGCAGAAGTCAGTTAGTTCCAGGTCCTGAATGGGTGCAGAATTCCTGGGGGATGGGGGATTAGTCCCCAGATGTCCCAACCTCCTTTCTTCCTGTGACTACTTTGCCTTGCTCGATGCTGTTTCCTGAACAGGGATAATAACAATTCAAACTGACACTCTGCTTCAGTTTTCCTTCTCTACTGGTCTGATAGTGCAGTCCTGATGGCTTGTCACTCTTAATATCCTGCACACTTCCACTGAGTCCCTCAGAGTGTCAGAAGGCTTTGATTGTGCCCAGGGTAGCTTGCATGATGCTGAGGTGCCACATACTTACAGATTTGATGAACTTATTCCTTCCTTGACTCTTTTGCCTACTGTATGCACCTATATATCTGCATGTGCATGCACACACACATACATTTTATTATCAAGGAAGACATGGGTATTTTTAACTGGAGTTTTGCTGCTTCTTTTAGGCAGAAACAATTCTGCAACATCATTTGTTGGCTCTGATATTTTTATTTGTGCATTTTATAAATTATTACTATTATATAAAAGTGCCCAGTGCTTTACGAGACACAAAATACAGATAAACTCTGTCATGAAGAGTGCACAATCTAAACAAAACAGACAACATAGACAGGGCTCCCTGAGAGGCACAGAGGAGTGAAGATTAGTCCTGTTTCAGTTTTATAAATATACTGCTAACATTTTTGGACAGGAAGTAGGCATGTTTTCTTCTTCTTCCCCTTCCATCATCCCATTTATTAATGCTTACCTCTCATTCACACAATAGAATTATGATGCAACATGAAATAAAGCCTGGTTTAGGCTCCTGGCCCCAATTCAACAACCCTGAATCCCATCCTTGCTCCCTGGTGCTCACGTGCTTAAGATTTCTCTGGATTGGTGCCTTAGATCATGCAGTCTATTGACAGCTGCCCTTTTGCTTACAAATGAAACCGACCCTAGATCAATAAGGAAAAAGCGTTATTCTCTTCACCTGTTTAATGCCACGGCTGTGGGTTGCTGTAAGATTTGTAAACAAGCTGCTGTCTACAGGGAAAGCTGTAAGACAAAGAACACCTTCCCTAGCAAAGGGAGCGGGTGTTCCGTGTTTACATACAAATCACCTTCTGGGGCTTCTTTCAGTGGGCTCCAGAAATTTGCCATGTGGACTGACAAGCAGGGGCTGTTGATTGTCTGGTGTGCCTCTGCCTGTGCCTCTGCACAGACCCGGCACTATAAAAGGGCACTCGCAGCTTGACCAGTTTTCATCAAGGCACATTTTGGAAAGAGTATGCATTTGAGTAAGGGGCATTTCTGAAATACTTCTATGATTCTCTCTCTCTCTTTTCTCTCTTTTTTTTTTTTTTTCTTTTTTTTTTGCCTCCTTCCTCCACACCCATACTTACCTCTCCTCCTAATAATTTAAAGGATGTGAGGCTTGTAGGAGCAATAGAATTGTATGACTCAGAGGACATAATGTGTGCAGTCCTGGTCCTGGACAAAGGCAGTGGAAGAAGGGTTAAAGTCAGTGCCCAACTACATCAGGTACAGGTCCCTGGAGTAGAAGAACTGTCTGGCTGCAGGGGGCTCACCTGGCACTTGGCTGACAGATTTAATTGCATTGTGACCCAGGTCCAAGACACTGGATGTCCTCTATGGCTCAGATTCCTGTATGGAATATAGAGATGCATTGTGAAGTTAGGGAAATTCACATGCACAAAAGAGAATTGAACATCAGGTGAGATGCTCTGCACGTTTCTCATCTCAGCATACTTAGTTACCCATATTTCACCTTTCCTAGATAGTGTCTGGAGGCACCTCTCCCCTAGGCCTCAGTTACAGAGGTTTGGAGAGCTGGGGAAAGTGCTAGGAGAGATCCACTTAGGTATCCCTAAGTGAGAGGAGGACACTTCAGGAAGGTATACTGGAAAATGCAGAGATAAAGCCAGGATGTTCCTGCTTGAACTCACTGAGCGAGACACAGCAAGGCTGGGAGGTTGAATGCTGGCCACAGCTGTGGCTGTGCACTGGCCTTGGACCAGTCACTTACCCCTCTGCTCCCTCTTTCCTTTTTGCTGCTCACGCAGTATTTCAGCATTCTGGGCAGGCAAGTCCTCTCCTTTGGCCATCCACAGTGCTTGACTGCTACTGAAACAACGGCCCACATCTATGGCCCAAGGTCCCCTCCCTCCTCCTCCAAGCAGAGCTCAGTGGGTCACATTGCTGGCATGCCATGGCCATGATTCAAACCCTACAGATGACCCACATTTGCTTCTGCGCCCAAGATGCTCCCTGCATCAGACCAGCCACTTCAGCAGGGGGCTTTGGCTACTGCCCCAGCAAGTGAGATCCCAGACCCTGTTGGTCTGATGCTGGAATCGGGGCCTCCTCCCTGGGGGTGTCTCCACTGTCATGGCTAACCCGGCTGACTGTTGTTTTTGCCCATGCACAGTTTCATTCCCAGCACATTCTTCTTCTGAAACTGATACATCAGTTTTAATTAGTAAGGTTTTCTTTTTCTGTCTAGAGGAGCCTCCTGCCTTCAAAGACCAACTTTCAAACATTAACTCTTCTAAATGTTTCCCCCCACATGTGAACCCCTCCCTATCCTGCCTTGTAAATTATGTCCAGTCCTGTCCTTTTAGCGGGCAGGTACTTAATGTGATAAATTCAGCTTAGTGTCTCCTTAAGTGTATGTATGTGTGTGTTTATCTGTGTGTGTGCGCGCGTGTGTGTAAAGAAGGAAAAAAATAAAATTGTATCAAGGTATAAATTACTCCTCTGGTATCATAAATTGCCAAGGTAAAGCTCAATTTTTGGACTTTTCTTTCAACTAAATGAGATAATGTAAGAGGGGAAAAAAAAAGGGGGAGACCTTCCTCCTCCCTGGAGCCCTTAGCCTTGGTGTTTGGCTATGAAACGCTAAGGTTGCTGTGGGGTGGAGATCTCAGTTCTGGAGTGGGGGGAAACAGTGAAGGAGACAGAGATCCAGGAGGGTGGGGGTCGTGAGGATGGGCGAGTGTTTTCATTTTGCCAGGGCTGTGGGAGGGCCTGTAATGCGGGCTGTGACCCTATTTAATAAAATGCCTAGGAAAGCAAGGGGCCAGAAGGGGGGGTGAGAGGGAGACGGAGTGGCTGGGGCTGGCAGGAGACTGTCATGAGATGAAAGTGTCCCTTCGTCCATCCCTTTCCTCCCTCTCTGCTGTCAGCACTTTTTAATGTCAAACAGTGTGAGTGGTTGATGGGGCTAGCTTCTGTCTCCTCATATGTACTTTTTTTTCACTTTCCCCAGAACTTTGGCCAGATGAATTCACTGCTTGGGAGCAGCTAGAGAGCGGTACGGGTGGCCCTGCAGGCGTTCTTTTCACAAGGGCCTTGAGCTGAACTTTTTTCAAGTCTTTCTCTGAGGCAAAAGCTTGTCAGGGAATGTCTCCTTTCTGCCCTGCCACTCTCAAGTCCTAGACCACCCTGGGTGTAAAGCTGGTCTTACAAAGCTTCCCTTGAGATCAGTGTGGGCATCACACAGTGAATACTGTCCACATGATAATCCAGTTCCTGCACACTGCATTGAAATTTAGGGAACTTGTGTGTCTCTTTGGTCCCTGCCACCCGTCTGTTGGGAGACACTGGGTCATGCATCATGCAATACCTCAGTTTCCCTGCCTTTAAAATGGTGGTCATCATCATTACTTCATTCGTGATCAGTTTGGGGGTGTATGAAAAATGTAGGGTGAGAAACTGTTGCTTTTATGAGGTGTGGTAGTCTGTAGGTGAGCTGGTACCACACAGCCCAAAAATGCCCTGTAACAAGGTGACTGGCTTTGCTGGGACTATGGCCACAGGGTTAGGTCATGAGCAATGCCACAGTCACTGCACACGTGACATCAAGATCTTAACATCTCTGCTGTGCCTGTGGACCTCGCTTGGCAAGCTGAGCAACTGGGGGAGTAGGTTCAATTTTGATTGCCCCAGGGTATTTCAGAAGGCCCAAAGGTGCCAGCCCTTGTGGCTGAAGAAAATTCATCTTTGCAGTGAAGCTGAGCCACAAGGCCCCCAAGAAAAGTGATTTCTGCAGATTTGCTGATGGGAGCTACCTGATTAAAGTGTGACAAACTGATCACTTATGTTCATGAGCCTGAGCTGTGCTTTGTTCTGCAGCTGCAGGTGAGCGTACTTTTTGACACTGATGAAATGAAACTATCACCTTTTTTAAGTTTAAGCTCAGGTAACTCAGCAGAGGCAATTGCACTGTCTGTCATTTGTCCCCATCCTCTCCATAATGTTTAACCTACCTGTCAATGTCAGCCATACTCGACACACGGACAGAGACCACAACACTATTCTATGCCTACAAAATGTGTTTAAATTAATGATGGGGTAAAGAAGCGAAGTTCACATTGGTGCCAGCACCAGGACTACTCCATCTTCTCTGCTGGCCAACCACCCCTCCATGCCCAGTGACCAAACAGCACATGGCTGTGACAGCACACAAGCTGAGAGTCCTCCTGGGGCAATGAGAGGCACCGGAGGAGAATTTGTCCTCTGCAGTTATTGTAGTGGTGATGGAGGGAGGACAAAGGAATCAGGACACAAAGCTAACAGAAAACACATTGCACTAGTCTTGTCAATCCCAAGACTTGCTTTGAATTCTCTTTTTTATATCTATGGAAAATGCTCCACCTCCTGTCTGGCCTAGCCATTGGGTTGCGTGACTCGGACAACCTAAAGCTGCAAGTCATTTTCTACCTGGAAGGGTGCAAATGGGAGGGAGGGGAAGGGTTTGAGATGGGCACCTCTTCTGGGGTAGTCAGAAGTCCAGGTGATCATGGGTGGAAGCTCCGACACCCTTGCCATGCCGCGGTGGTGTGGGGCAGGGGATGGTGCCCATGTCTGGGGTGTGCTGCGCGAGGGGCGGGGGAGCTGGGCTGCTCTGCAGCCTGTGGGCACTGCTGTGCTGCTCACAGCAGTGTGTGTTTGGTGAGGAGCTTTGGCTGTCTTAAGCACCTTTCGAATACATTGGGCACAGCTCATTGAATCCTCTAACAATCCAGCTCCTGTCTTCTCTCCCCCTTCTTCCCAAGAGCCAGTGTCTTTTTTCAAGAAACAGCAGCAATGCCTGTGCCCCACACTCCCATGGGCTCTGTCCCTATTCCCTCCCAGCCACAGACTGTCTCCCCTTGCTGCCCCATGACACAGGGCCCCCTCTGAAAAGAGGATTGTGTAGCTGGCAAATGGTTCCTTGCTGGGGAGGATTTTCCAGAATTCAGCACTTCCCAGGCCCTACTCCTGCATGGAGAAAGCTAGTTAATGAGCCATTAACCAGAGGAAGGGAACTCTCTGGTGGCTGCAAGCAACAATAGCAAAAAAATAACCCAAAACAACAAAACATACCCAAGAAAAATGCACCAAACATCAGGAGGAGTTTCAGGGAAAGGAGAAGGAAAAAACAAAAGCAAATCCAGAGAGATGTGATTGTAATACCTTGGTTAAAAACACAATACTTGGTAAAGTAATTGCCTTCTCTGGTGAAGAGAAGGGTTTAGATTGATTCATGCAGTCCCAACAGCTATTCTTCACCCTGCCCTCTACAGCCCTGTCCCAAAATTCTCAGTTTGGACTGGATGCACAGCAGGAGGACAGCGAGGAATGGTGCCTTGGGACCCAGCATGTCTGCCCAGGGTAGTGGCCCTGCTCTAGGAAAGGTAGGAGGCAGGGTCGGGAGATGAGGGATGGAGTGGATACAGGCTCTGGAATGTGGGTAGTCAGGGACAGAGTCCTCTTTGGAGAATGCAGAGATGTGTTAGAGCTTGGGCAGTGAGAAGCTGGGGGGCAGGGGTGCCGAGGGTGTGCAGATGGAGGCTATGCAGGGGTTTGAGAATAAAGCAATGCAGACTTGGTACATGCAATAGCCACAATGTCCCAGAGCTAGCTCATGCCAGTGGCTGGTAAACCTTCAATGGCCTCCCTGGGGAGTTGAGCTGCGTACCCAATAAAGCTCTCTGGGCAGGGAATGAGCACCCACCTGGGAATTAGACCTGTATTGCTAAACTGAGGCACTTGTCTCACTAGCACAGGCTGGGGAGAAGCTCCTTTGCAGTAGGATTTGCAGAGTGCTCTGCCCAGGAGATCCCCAGGTGCCCGAAACCTCCAGCACCACTCCAACACTCCAAGATATTCTTTCCAGAACTGCATTCACATTTTCACTGTTCTCATTGCAAACTTGCTTGCTTTGCTCTCCAGCTAAATACTTTGCACCTGGAAACATGCGCTTGAATGCCATTTTCGTGGTGCTTGCTGGTTGGAAATCAATATTAATTTACTTGTGCGTGTAAATACAGAAATGTATTTATAAATTTCAGATCAGTTGCAAACACATGCAAATTCTGTACATAAATTCTCACTCATTTATGTAATCTGTTCAGTAATATCATTGAAGAGAGCACATCTACTGCCTGACTAGAGTTACATTTGCAATGTGCTGAGATCAGCTGTGACTATTCACATACCACACTCCCTTGCCCGTGCAGCTCCCAGCAGTGGGTGATGCTCTGGCTCCAGGTATCTTCTGCTGTTTTCCTGTGATGTGTTATTACTTTTCTCAAGGGCTTGGGTTTTGGTTTTGGGTTTTTGTGTGTGTCTGTGTCTTTTTAGCGCAAGCAAGTTTGAGTTATTCTGAGGTTTGTGGCATAGGGAGGGAATTGTGGTTTCTTTCGGACTAAACACCTGCTGCAAAGTGATTGCAAATGCACTGGACTTGATTGCATAGCTGGTCTCCTCCAGCCCTGTGTCTCTCCAGCTACAGATCACAAGAAGAGTAGGAATTATTTACAATTCTACAAAAAAGAAACATGGTCAAGCAAGACATCATTAAAATACACTTTTAACAAGACATGGTGTGTGTATTTCTCAGAGTTGTCATTTGAGAACTGCCCACTAAATTACTGCTCAGAGAAGTAACTCCGAGTGAAAGGAAAAATCGTCTGGTTAAACATATTGTATGTCAGCGCTGAGAAAATCATTAACATATATATGCTGTAGAAAAGAGAATGCACGAGCCAAAGTCTATCAATAAAGATATACCACATTTTTATGATACTGGAATTAAAGAGACCTGATAGAAAAATATCACACTCATTTTATTAAAAAATATGGTCTTGTCAAAGCTGTTTCCTTTCCAGGATAAATGAAACTCAGCCATATCAATATTACTGATTTTAAATCGTCATTTTTAAGCTCAATGCTTTATTATTTATAATTGCTTAATAATTCCAGAAGATGTGAATTGGTCGAACCCCTGATTTCTTATTAAGCCATTCTGACTATTAAAAATACTACAAAAGCAATCCTGAAAAAAGGCAATGCATTTTAAAAGCACAACAATTTATTCCATAACATTTCCATTTTTCACATCAAGATGTTTCTGAAGAAGGCTTTCAGTTCAGTGAATAGTCCTGCATTTAAAATTGTAAAATAAAGCACACAGGAACTAAGACTCTTCCTTGTATGTACCTAAGGTGAAGAAAAGTGTGTAGTGTGTTGAATTATTTGATAGGTAATATACAGTTATAGCAGCTGACAGAGTTTTGCTCCAGGGGAGAATTAAGGCTAAATATTCACTTTTGCAATTTCTATTTCCTGTTGCATAGGAGTCTGCATTGCATGAACATAAATCTTTGCATTTGTTTCCTAGACTATTTTAAAAAAGGAAAAATGAAATAAAGATGAACAGGAGCAAATAAAACTCAAGAGAAAGCATATACTGATGGTAGCTGATTGCAACAAAAAGTAGCTGCTTCAGTCCGTCTGTATTAGATCTAGATACTCAAGCATGTACCTGTGGTAAAAACTTCAGGGTGATTACTTAGCCTGAGGAGGGGTTCCAACACTCCCTGCTTACAGAAAGTTGGAGTTCTCTCTGCTTGCTGTGGTAGGTCCAAGATTGAGCTCCCGATAATGTATCTCTATATAGGGCATATTGGTATTAAAATAACTGTCTTGCAGGTATGTTTTATTGTGCAGTGGATACACAAGATCTTTGTTGCATACATGCTGGCTCAGTTTTTCTGAGCAGAGGACATGAATCATCCTCCAAACTGCCATCAGAGTTGATGAGAACTGGGTGGCTATTTGACTTAGATGTCTCAGTCGATGGAAGTAGATCACGCTGGAAAACGTTGGGGAAGCACGCACACATCGCAGGAGGGTGTTTGGTGCTGGCCTGTGGCTTTGCTCTGGAGCCAGAGGGAAGGCAGGCCTGGGCAGGATGGTGGAGAGGAGTGGGCAGCGTTTCCTCGCCCACACGTCGCGCTGGGGCTGCGGGGCTGCAGGGGATGCGTGTCGGATACACTCCACACGCACGCGCTTGTTGGTGGGCAATCTGACGGCGCACGGTCGCTGGAGCCCGTGTGACTCAGTGACTCAGCACGGGGCTGGGTATTAATTACACGCTTGAGAGCCGTGTGTGTGTGTGTGTGTGTGTGTGTGTGTGTGTGTGTGCAGCCGTGGGCCCGGGGAACACCCCGAGCTTGTCACACACTCCGTGTGCTCGTGCAGCCACAGCAGGAGGTGCAGAGCCGTGACCTTCTACCCGCAACCTCGAGGTCTCACTGGCCCGGCCAGGCAGCCCCTGGTGCCACGGTGTGTGCAGCAGGGTGGGTTTGCTGCCCTCTGCGTGGGCTTTATAGCCTCTGCGTGTACCATCCTGAGCACAGCGCCGAGACTACAGCCAGCTGCTGAACTCTGGTGGTAACAAACAGCCCCATTAATGCAGTGTCACAGATTTCATTAGGGCGTCAGTCCCGACCAACATGGCCATAAATCAGGGAGATGGTACAAGGGCTTGCAGGCCCTGGTTTCAAGGGCCACATAGCCAGAGACTCATAACGCTCAAGAGGAAATGATCATGAATATTATTTAAAAAAATCAGAAATGTATATTAGAAAATCTCTGAGCTTATCAGATGGAGTGAGGTTGGGTAATAGCTGTTATTTATACTGCTTGTGCAGAGTGATAAAGTGGTGCTTTATGACCTGTGGTTTATCACTTAGAATAAGAGTCATGTGACTCCATTAAGGATCCTTCCGTAGAAATGAAAAAGGGTAAATTAATGTGGTTTTTTTATTGTTAAATATTTGCACTCTCCTAAACCCAGTTTTTATTTTCTCTACTTAAGAAGTAGCGTATAAGCACAAATAAGTTTAAGTTTTGATTGATGAAGAGGTGGGGTGAAAACTCCCTTTATGTCAAAGGCTCTCTGGAGTGAGCCAGCCTCCCACCCACTAATGTCTATCAGCAGGGTTGGGTTCAGCGAGGAGGGAAAGGCAACACAGTCAGCACTGTTACACCCTAAAAGTCTCTCCCCTTGGCCTCTCCGACCCATCATCTTCTGCGCAAACACACTGTAGTCCTGCTGCTGCCTCAGCCTCATTGCTGCTCTGGGAAGGGAAAAGGGGATCTGTGGAGACCAAGGGTGGGAGCAACCCTGGGCAACCTGAGCAAAGAGATGAGATGAGACACTCTCAGGAGAGGAGACAGGCTCTGCCTGAGCAAAGAGGAATTGAATTCCTCAATGATGTTTTAAGCACTAGAAACTGTCCTTACAGACCTCCATATGCGCCCTGCCATGGCAATGAGCTCCATGGAAGCCATGGATAATCTGCAGGACAATGCTGTCACTGGAACCTGAATGGGGGAGCAAAATCACAGCAGTGCTATTAAGAGGTCATACAATTGCTGTGGGGATATGCCCCCAAGCCCTGTGAGCTGCAGCTGCTGGGAAGACAGCGAGCACACAGTGCTGGTGGGCAATGGCCATGTTCACTGGGGCATAGGAAAGGAAAAGGAGATGGAGGAGACTAGCAAACCCCAAGGAGTTGCTGGAATGCCACAGGAGGCTCTCCCAAACCTCTCTGGTTTAGTCTGAGATGCTCAGAGATGGGGTTTCAGAAGAGAGCCAAGACTGAGCTGCTCAGGAAGAAAGCACGAGAGCACGCAGATGGAGACAAGGGTGTTGCTGAGGGACAGTGATGGACGCACTTCTCTGTCACCTCTGGTGACTCCTGTGTTCACAGCTCTGCACCACCTACACGGTGCCTCAGGGCACTTGAAAGGTCTCTCAGCTTCTTAGGGGACTCCCTTTAGCGAGGTGAGGAGTGCTGGTCAGCAGAGCAGTGGAAGTGTTGGATTATTAACACCTTTACAGCCCCAGCTATACAAGTTGATCAGAACACACTGTGTAGCTAATTATGGGACTCTGCAGTAAAAAAGAAGATTCCCCAGTGAGTCAGAAGTACTATATTTGCTTTTACCTGTATCTGACTCAGTTTTCCTGCTTGTAAAGTATGGTTTACCACATTTATCTTCATCAGAACATATGTGGAAAGGATTACTAAAAATTACCTGTGGAGATAAAAAGGACTGCAACTTTGCTAAAACTTCTGATAAAATTTTCTTGAATATTTGTTCTCAGAATCTGGATCTTTTTCTGTTTTGAAGAATAAAAGTATTGATGACTTATCAGAACTGGAGAAAAGAAGTTTCCGTAAGCTAAAAAAAAAAACCATGACAAAATTGTCAGCATATTTTTGCCATCTTTTTCCCCTTTGATATTGAAAGAATGAGTTTGGATTCCTGTCTCTTGTTTTAAAATCCAAGTCTGCAAGAGTGCTTGCAGGGAGGAAGCTGCCTGGAAGTGAGAGAGCGTGATGGTTTGGGAAAGAAAGACAAACCTGAAGGAGAAGAGGAAGATTATCACATTATTTTGTTGGGGTTTTTCTTTCAATCTGTTGCTTATGTTTCATCTAATAGTAAAACCTTCTGAAGCTGGAAGTCAAGTCTGTACCCTTAAGGGCAGTTGCTGTAGCTCTTTCCCAGGCTGAGTTACAACTTGGGGTCCTGTTGTGCTGAGAGCAGAGTGACACAGTCATAAAACAGCTCAGATTGGAAAACACCTTCTGAGGTGTCTGGACTCACCTCCACCTAAAGCCAGGTCAGCTCAAAAAGGCAGGCAGAAGAGGCTTTGAGGGCGCACAAAATCAGTGGCATAACGTGCAGGAGGCTGGGGTCTCTGCCTCCTCCTGGCCAGCTTTCCAGAGGACTCTGCATTCAGACTGCACCCTGGATCAGATGTGTCCCCGAGGTGATTCAGTTCATTTTGTTGTGTGTTCTGCCCAGTGATGGGGGTGGCTTTTCTCTCCAGGTGAGGAAAGCGTGAGTAGTGGCTTTCAAGTGACCTTGTGTGTAAGCAGAATTCAACCTAATGTCTAGCTCTCACAGCATATTGCCTGTGTGTACCTCACAGTCATTTCCCATCATGGCTATGTGCTAATTGTCTCTAGGGGAAGTGAGAAGAAGACTTATTAATCTGTGCACTCAGGAAAGGTTGTAAATCACTGTGTGTTTCCAGCGATAAAATTGGCGAAATAAATTAAAACAAGCACTAATGACCCAAAGAGAGCTCTGATGTAGTGGGAGTGGGCTGGGGCATATAGCTGTGCTTGGGTATAGGGTACACCTCTGTCATATACTTTGTTCTGACAGTACTCTTGCATATCTCCAGCCACAGTCCCTTGACCCCAGCCAGTGCATTATCAGTACTGCGTATTGTTCTCTCCTCTCCTCTCTGCTGCAGTGATGGCCTCAGATTTTTAGCTCAGCTGTTCCATCCCCTTTGTTTTTCAGTCCAGCAGAGCTTAGAGTTAATATATGCTGGTTCTCTGACACTTTTCAACAAACACAGTGAACTTTTCTTTAATACAGATATGCTGAGCAGCTTCAAAGCCAACAGAGGCATATATCCATTAACAACTGTACAACTTTCCTTTTAGATATTAGTGTAAAAAGTCCATTCAGAAAGATTTCATGCAGTAAATAAAAAAGCAGGTTTGCAAACAGCCTTTCTGGTGATGAACAACCAGGGTGGAGAAGCCACCCCATAGTCCTGTTTTCCAGCAACCTCTTTCATCTGGGAGGCCCACAAAATCCTTCAGTGCCTATTCATCAAATGCCACTGAACTGTCTGATCTCTCTCTCTCTAGAGGAGATGTTAGTACCAGACAGTTCTATGTTTTCTATGCAGCAACTGTCCCTACAAGAAATCTTCTGAGAATATCCTCCAACATTTTCTGGAATGATTAAATACTACCTGTTTTGCCTCACCATACAGCTTCAGCCTCTGGATATTAACCAGGAATGATTCATTTTATACCCACCAATGTAAGAGCTACTTCTCAAACCAGGAGCAGTCTACTACTGCTCAGGATTGCTCACCTGCTTGTGGATGTACCTTGCTACCTTCCTTGGGGACCATAAGAGATCATAAGGAAGAAGAATTTTCTTGGTATGATCTTCACAGTGGATTCACTGAATCAGTGTATCCCTCAGCCCCTGTGAGCTCACCAACCTTCTGCTTTTTCCCCAGAAGATGCAGGTCTCTGGATTTTCCCTAACAAGCGAAAAACTGAAGGAGTGCTCCTGCTGCAGTTGGCTACCTCTGCTGGGATGTGCACAAAGGTCAACAGCAGAACTGTGGTAAAGTGAGGAACATGCAGCACTGCCATGTGAAGTCATGGTCGTGAGCAGAGCCTCCTGCTCCACAGTGCACTTGTTATATTCCAGAGTCCTCTGTTCCCAGGACCAGTTCACACAAACCCCTCCTCACTTCCTGCTGGACTTGGTCCTTCTAGATATCACAGGCAGAGAGGCAAGACAATGGAACCAAGGATGGCAGTACCTGAGCAGAACCTTGTCTGCCTGAACAGAATTTCTCCAGGAGCTGAGTCCAGCAGCATAACTAGACATCGATTAAAACTGCTTTCAAGGAGCTCCCTAAACCAATGTGTGCCTCTGTCACACAGGAGGGGAGAGCACCAGCTGTCCACTAGCCTGAAGCTGTACTTGGGCAGCACCTCCAAATTAACAGTATTTATCTTGTATCAGTTTCCTGAGTTTTGTGGTGCAAGCTCTGGTTTGTATTTTTATCTTATAAACATAAGAACTGCTAGGAAAAATGTTTTTGGAGTGGTTAAAAAAACAAATTGTCTTTCTTTTAGTTATGCTTTCTGTGACAAGCGTATAAATGGATGGCACCAACCCAGCCAAGCTCAGAAGTCTGAAAGGCTTTTATTCCATGTGGTATCACCACTGCACCAGTCCATGTCAGATACCAGCTCAGTCTCTTGGACCTTACTAGAGCTACTTTCTGTGTTTCTCTGCCACAGGTTGGCTCACAATTTGTTCTTGAAAACACAAAACTTTTTGCAAACAATTTTCCTCTTTGAGGTTTTTCCATATCCTTAACTCAAAATATTTTCTCTTTTCATTAAATATATTTATTTTTCTAATTTTTGATTTTTGCCTACTTAACATTCTTGCCCCTTTTCCTGATTCCAGTCAAAACCAGTAGTGCTAAAGGATGGTAAAAGAGAAACAGGAGAGATAATCTCCTAAAAAAAAAAAAAAAAAGATCCATTCAGAAAGCCAGGAAACAAAATCAACAAGGAGAGCTTTGAATGTTCTGTTTTGCTCGGAAAATTGTCGATTCCTTTTGCCTCAAGTGCTGGACCTGATTCTTCTCCGACAGAGTGCAGCCAAGAATTACAAAGCGAGTCAACAGACAGTGGAACTGAGTTCATCTGAAAAGTAGCCAGAAAAAACCCTCAGTCTGTGTTTGAGGTGTCCATTTTTAGAAGGAAATTTGCTTAGGTAGAGGAATACCAGCATACTCAGGGTGAGTGGCTCTGTGTGTGTGTATGTGTTTTGGATCTTAGCACAAGGAAGGGATGTCTTGCCACCCCCAGGGGTCGGGAATAGTGCATGCATGGGGAGGACCTATTATATTATTTTTCTTCCACCTTAATGAACTCCTCTCATGTCCACCTCTGATCAGTGGAGTATGACAGAGGGTGATTGAAGGCCAGTCTCCCAGGAAATGAAGTTTGTTCACACAGCCCAAGTATGCTGGCCCTACTCCTGCCTGCCTCTGATTTATAGGACCAAAAATTCCTTCCTCCGGTAACAATAACGCTCTTAAACTCCAGACCCCTCTCCCTCACAGAACCTCCAGACAGGGCAGCCTGAGCCCAGGAGAGACGGGAGGCACCCAGCAAATATATCCATCAACACAACTCAGGTTTCAAAGGAATATGAGACCCCACAGGGTTAGGCTCACAAAGGTGGAGAGCAGAGGAGTGTGGCCACCACCCTGAAGCACCTCCTCCTGGGAAGGGGCAGCAACAGGAATGATTGTGCCATGGCAGGGGCAGGAGCCACATTGTGCCAAATAAGCCAGATGGCACAAGCCCAGGGTAGTATTTCCAGGGGAAATTAAGGCCCTCTGGTTGATGCTTGATTCTGGGACTGGGAACAAGTCTGTTCTCAGGTCTCCTAACATCAGAAGTTTCTTCCTGCAATGTCTCCTCTGGGATGGAGCTGGTGGCTTGTGTGCACTCCAAATGCTTCATCTTTCACATTGTACTTGGTTTTGAGAGGTTTCCTATGAGTTCTGTGTGTTTTGTAACACTTAAAGACAGCAGCAATGGCTGGGACTGCTGGTTCTGCAGCACCTGGCTCCTGTGTGGCACTGCATGGCTCATGCTGAGAGAGGGCATCACAGGAAAGTGCCACACTGCACCTCAGGAGCATTAGATCGTGATGGGGCCCCGAGGTGTGGGTAACGGTGTCCAGGGGTGCAAGGCATGGGGATGGGGCTGGAGCTTTGGTCTGTGCTGTCTAGTGGGGCTGGTTGGTGTCACAGGCTGTCGCCATGCAGTGTCTGAGAGACAGAACCTTCCCCCAGCCAGGGAGCCGGTAGTTAAACAGTGGGAATGATCTGAGGACATATTGTTTCCTTTGTTCTGTTAGTAACATAGACAGGGAGATACAGCAGGGCCATCAGGGCAGCCTCTAAACTGGCATACACACAAACATACACTCTTTTTGGAGCTACAGGTCACATGTTTGTTCTTAACATTACAGCCAGAGTTTTGGGTCAAGGAGAGATAAAAAGAGCCTTTTTGCAACAGGACAGTTGTGGCTGCCAAACTGCAAGGCAAGTCCCGGAAAGAAACAAGTTCATTCTGTAACTTTTTTTTTATCATTTACTTATTAACAGCTCTCTCTGGCTCTCACCTGAAGTTGCTGACCTGTTCCTCCTAGACAGAGCAATTAACAGGGAGACAATGATCTGCAGAGGGCAAGGAGCAGCCTGTGCTGGGGAGGGGGCAGAGGTGGGGAAGGGCTGCGGGAGGCCGAGGGTCACAGAGGATAGAGCTATTTATGGCCTTAAGAGGGAGGATCAGTAAAGAGCCATCTAGCTTGACTTGACTTCCTCCTGACCCATCACTTCTGGGAGATACTGATGCAACTCCCTGCCCCCATGAGCTTCAAGTGTACCCAGCGCTTAGGTACCGGGATAGACTGGTGAAGGTGGTAGTGGGCAGAGGAAAACGTGGTGGACCATGTATCAGCTCCATTAAACTTGTGAAGTGGTGTTTTAAGTGTGAAGGAAGAGATCTTGCTGATGTCTTGTAGTCTTCTCCAATAATAGCCCCTGTAACTGCTTCTGGAAAGAGAGACAGGAAAGCTTTTTCCTCTGTCCATTGGCAAAGCACAGTTTCCCCTCCCAGTTTTTGCTGTGGTTATTTGGACAGAAGGTCTGTGGGACAGTAACTCTGTGTTCATGCTGGTAGGTAGCACAGAGGGCTCTGATCCCTATCTCACAGTCTGTGCTAAACACGGTGCAAGTAATTGCTTGACAAAGACAGAGCAAGTCTGCCTCACACTAGTATCTGACCTCCATATCTGGGCCAGCCCCTTGATGTCCTGCTATGAACACTGTTTTGGAACATATCCTTGTAAATTACAAGTCTTTGCATATTTGTGTCCTTCAGACCACCTTTCCTTCTTTGCTGGAATGTGCCAAGACTGGTCACAACTTCAGGGGGGATTCCCTGGTGACACCTTGTCAAGAAATAGCTGTGTTGTAGCTGAGTGACATGATAAAAGAAGAACCCTTCCTCTAAGTAACTGTCTCCAGAGAAGAGGCTTAAAGGCATGATATTATGTTAGATAACCATGTTAAATTGCATCTAAAAAGGAAGTTGGTAATTCCTAATATATTTTTGATGAAACATGAGCTTTTATAAAATGAAGAACATTTTTATGGAGCAATCCTATGAGATGCCAAATGTTTTGGCCCTGATCTAGCTAGATATTTAACCATGCACTTAATTTCTTAAGCTGCTTGTGTGCTTAAATATTTTGCTGGATTGAGTCCAAAGCTCTCAGCATTCTGTGTGGCGTCAAAGGACCAGGTCTGCGTTTGCAGCAGCACTGCTGAACTCAGCCTATAATGAAGTAAATCTTCACAGAGAATGCACTTTCAGTTAGTGTACTATCCAACAAAAAAGTTAAATTTCCTTGGGATTTCTCTCTTAGGTGTGTGTTTTCTGATGGTGTTCTAGTAGTCAGGTTTGCTAGTCAGAGTATTTGTGGAACAAGACACTTTTAAGTAAAATTTAGTGGGATCTAATGGAAAATTGTTTTGTTCTAAAAATTCCAGGATTGTCACCCAAGACCTGAATTTAAAAGGAACTGAAGACTCATGGGGAAAGAAATGGAGTGTGTAACCACTCCATCCAGTCAAAGCTGACCAAGATAGTTGGAATCATTCACAGAAATGATTTAAAAAATAATTTCAAACAACAGATGGGGAGGAATTATCACCTGATGGCAGTCAACCGGTGAGCAGAGACCAAGTTCTTGAGTAAAGTAGCTCTCTGCAGATGGCTGGGTTCAATAAGAAAGAATAAAAAATGAACCTGACCATTAACAAAAAAGTGAACAAGTGGGTTTCATTGGTCCTACTGAAGGGAGTACAAAGAACAAGAAGAAAACAGCCCTAGGTGGGAAAAGGTGAGTCTGATTTCTAATCTTGTGTGTTGTAATTATGGTGTTAAATGTGCAAGTGTAAAGTGAATAGATGAGATGGCATAACTAGAAAGAATTTGTGGAAGAGAGCTGAGCAGAAAAAGGCTCTGTCAAAGCCAAAAAGGATGCATGCCAACGTTGTTTCTCTTGGCATAGGTCAAAAAGCAGACTGTGTGACAAGAGAGAAATTTGAGAAGACTGAGATAATGCCCAATTAGATCATGCAGTTCACCTCCCTGGGGCCTGTGACAGACTGGTAAGGAATTTTTTTTTTCCTGAGGAGGGAAAAAAATTGTCAGAAATTTGCATGTTTTGTAAATTCTTTCTCCCAAAAACTTAAACCAAAACCACACTGAAAAATGCCCCTTTCAGCTTAATATGTTCACTTCCCTTTACTGTCTTATAAGAAAAAAACATCAGATACCTACTGTGAAAAAATGCTCAGTAAGTCCATGCTGCAATTTCCTGCAGCAACAAAATTTTAGGAAGATCTAATCATGCCTTTTGTTATCATTGAAATCCTTCTCAGTCACCTGTAATCCTGAGCCCCATTGCATCAGACCATCACAGATATTTTGTTCCTTAGAGTGCATAGCCAGAGCAGAGCCTGACTCACCAGTTCCTGGGTTAGCCCAAGCTGGGATGAGCCATTCACCCCACAAAGCTTAGCTGCTTCATTCTTGTGGCTCCTTTTCATACATATTATGTCTGCCAAGAATTCTTGCAGCTCTGGAGGGAGGCTGACCACCTCCACAGCAGCTTTCACGTGAATTGTGAGCCTGCCTCCATTTTGAGAAGACTTTGTGGAATTAACATTCTCCTGAGCCCAGAAATCATGATGCTTAGGTTACCTCTAACTGAAAGCCTGACTGGCTCTGCTAAATTTGGCAAGTGATTTCTGTATGTTGGCAATTGGAGGGATGGGAGCATTTTCTGAACATGTGCCGAATTTAATGTGGTGAGGCTGTACTCCAAACTGGTATCAGGACCAAGAATAAAACTGTGATTCCCCAAGCTCTGTGTTCTACCACAATATCTGCTCAGGCTCTTCTGGCACCCCTAAAGCCCTTTTCCTCAGTGAAATTTTCTTAGGGCTTTAAATAGTGAAGATTCCTAGTGAGTTTCATTGACAAGGAGTTTCTCCCTTAATTTTATTCTGCTTCATTTTCATTTCCTTATCTTTATAGAGGAGTCCTTGCTGTTATTGTATCATACTACCTAACTCTGGTTTTGTTATTATCTTCTACCCAAACTAGGCTTGTCTCCATCTTTAGCAATGTTTTTAACACTCCTGGGATGTAGGACTGAAATTCTGCACTGTGGTATGCTGGTGGGGATGTAAATTCAGTTTACCAGAGAGTAACAATCAGAACTATAATTTATTTTGAAAACATGACTATAAAGTATTTTCTTAGCATTACCATATTTCCTTTTTGCCATGTGCAATAGGCTAAGCTGGCGATACCTGCTGCAGGGAGTGCCTGGCTGATACATACACGGATCTTTTCTCAGAAGAGGAGTGATCCTACTCTTCATTATGCTCTATGGATGGGCTAATGAGTACTGGTAGCAGCAGTATCTACGGTATGACTGGTGGATTTGAACCTGAGCTGGTCAGATAGCATATGCAGCTGGAGGGAGAACGCTGGGGTTTGTGACTGCAGCTTCCAACAGAAGGAAGCAGGAGAGGTGCAAAATCACAGCAGCATTACATGTTTGTTAGGAGGTGTTGCAGCTGACTGACCTCTGACTCATCCCTCCAGCTAAGTGTTGAGGAGAACTCCCAGATGTGGGAATAGCCACCCTCTGGGACAGAGTTCTGGGTTCCTCCTGTATGTGTGGTACCAGAGGGGTGGATGGCAGAGGGGGCTGCTCTGACATTTCCTCTCCCGTTGAGGAAGGAACCTTGTCCTTGCGAGGCCGTTGACAGTCAGCTCAGCCCTGTGTGACCAACAACCGCCGCTCCTGCGTCCTTTCCCCTCAGGTGCTGCCTTCATTAGCTGAGGCCTTGGTTTTATGGGAACCCTCCCACCCAGCTTCCTCCTGCCTTAATGACAGGCCCATTAAAGAGAAGCCAATAAAGCCACAGTGCAAGAACAGCATAAGGGACGGCTGCCTGCCCGTCTTCTTCATGGGTGAGCCAGGTCTGAGGGCAGGAGGAGGCAGAGATGCTCCTGCCTTGTGCAGAGGTGACCCCTGGGAGCAGGCAGAGGCCGCAGCCGGCAGGACAGCTTTCATGCTCCGCCTTGGGCTCTCTTGCGTAAACTTTTCCCAGTGTGGGGTTGAGGGTTTTTTTGTGGGTTTTTTTTTTTCATCACTGAGGAGGGAGGAACAAGGTCTTTTAATGAGGGAAGGATTAACAGGCCATAAGACTCTGCCCTGAAAGAGCCAGTCTGTCTGTGGGGCCGCTCCGCAGGACGCAGGGTAATTGGATTGGATCCCGAAGAGCACCTTGAATCGGTTCTGAGGCGGCCACAGCGGGTTGCTCCAAAGGGGGCCGGGGGCCAGGGAGGAGGGGAGCGTGTGGCTCTTTAGAGTAGCCAGAGCCAAGATGGGGGATCAGCTGGCTCATTAAGGGATTAGAGTGTTTGTTCTTCTCAAGACTTTTGTTGCTAAAACACTTTGCACAGCATTTTCTGGAGCCTGGGGAGCTTAAAGAGCTTGTCACAGCCCTGCTCCTGTCTCCGCACAGGAGCAGAGACGCTCTTTCCTCTGGCCTTCCTGCCAATGCTTACAGCAGCTATTGCTGGTGACAGCTCCTCTCTTCCAGCCCTTCCCATCTCTGGTCATAGTGCTTCTGTCTCCGTGGCGTTTGAGGTAAAGGGGGAGGATGACAAAGAGGATGAAGCAAAAGATGCACCTCAGGAGTGAGTCCTCTGACAGTGAGGGACACTTTAACTTACACTTTTTCCTTGGTATTTGTAGCACGGACACTGAAAGACTTTGCATGTTCTGTGGTTCTTTGCAACCTTTTACCTCCCCATGGACAATGTTCTTGGTTACCAGAACTTCTGGTAGCAAATTTGCAACACAAACTACTTTAATTTGTGTATCTGACCTTCATATGAATGCTATGGCTAGACATTATTACATAGACAAATTTCCCTAACAGCATCATCTGAAATGGGCTGGCTGTTGAGATGCAGTGCCAGAAGAGGCTGGGCAGGGAAGGAGTAGTGCAATGAGACCTTGCTTGAGAGCACAGCTGGCCAGGAAGCTTGGTTCTCCTCTGGACCAGGGACAGAAACTAAATTTCTGAAGTCCAAGTAAAGAAGCACTCAGATAGCAGTGGAAGGCTATTAGAAAGTGTCATTGGGGTATGTGGATAAAGTGCAGCTGTCATCAGTTCACCCATCCTCATAGCCTACACAGAGAGACTGTCTCTTGCCTGAGCTGCCCTGAGGCACATGGCTCTGGGCATGAATAGACTGTCCTGGCTGGCCAAAGGTGCAAATCCCAAGTCACTGGCAGAGCAAATGCTAGAGGTGTTAGAGGAACTATGCATCAGTGGGGATTATTCAGGTTTTTAGTTTTGGAGTGAATTTGGCCATCACCTTCAGAGAAATACGGGGGCTGGGCAAAGTGGGGTTTTTTCTGTTGTGTGGAGCAGCATCTCCTATCTCTGGTGAGCATGAATTTCAGCTGGGGAAGGAGGGAGGGGGGAAGAAGGAGACAGACAGGCAGGCAGGGGAGGGGTAGGGGGGAAGAGAGTTACAGGGAAAATAAATGAGACTCCCCTATAATTAATTGTTTGAAGGGAGTTCCCCACTCGGCTGTGAATTCTGAAATGATTATTGGATTTGCAGGCAGACGGGGAACAGAACGGGTCGGGTGCACGATTAATATCTTATTGATAGCGGATTAAGAGAGCGAGATCAAATCTTTAACTGAGTGGAGATGCAGTTTATCAATTTGTCACAAAAAATGTAGCAATCAGAAGTGGAGAACATCAGGGGCGATTTACAGATCAATTCATGTCAGTGCCTCACAGTGTGGCTCCAAAAGGAGACCAGCTTCCCCCAGGTTCCCAGAGAGCTGGGCAAGACTGGCTTGGTGCTGGCCATGCTGAGAAGGGTGGGCCCAGAGACAGATGGGCCCCCAGGTGCAGAGGCACCACCAGGAGAGCTGCAGGCAGGCGATGCCGTGCTCCACGGATGCTGCACAGCACTGCTCTGGTGTGGGGTGCAAGCACAGCAGTGGTGCCCAGGGAGCACAGGTTTCCTGAGATGCTTTCAGTGGGACATGTGAAGGCTCAGCCGTTAGTATGGCAGTAGATGGGCTTGCAGGCAGCCAGGGCTCACTGTGCTCCAGGGCAACATGAGGAACCTGCTAAAAAAACTTTTCAAACTACTTGAGGTGCAGCTGAATGGTACTAGCACCAGTGTTAGCCCACAAGCTGTTGGGCCATATAATGCAAAGTGGTGGGTGCTGCCTGCATTGCCAGCTGCGAGTTTCTCACTCCTGCAAGAGACCTCATGTGTTGCTAACATTGGGATGTTGGTATTTCTGAATTCTGCTCACAGTTTTGCTGTTTGGATTCTGCTGATGAGAGCTTTCCTCTGAGCAGCCTGGCATTGATGAGCATTCTGTGTTTTAGTAGCCCACTTTGTTGACCAACTCCTCAGCTTTGATGTGCCAGTATTGATGGCTCATGCATGGAAGTTATCTGCAGCTATGGAAAGCATTTCCACAGCTGGGAAAAAGGCAGGAACCCCACCAAAAATACTCACCTTGAAAAAGTCCCTTCTGCATTGTGAAGTAGTTCTGTGATATGAAACCCCTTTTTCCAGCTCTGAAGAGTGTATTGGTTACTTGGGGCCTTCTCTAAAACCTGATCTCTTAGAGGAAAATCTACAGCTCTCAATTAGAAAATAAAAATCACTTCTAGTTCCTGTGGCCTTAAGCTTTTCAAAATAACTCCTAAAGGCTAAGAGCAGAAGCCAAAGGAAAAAGAGCCTAAAGTCAGATGGCTGGTAATATTTGTTTTTATTAAATCAAACTTTTGATTTGCAGCCCTCTGTCATAGATCTTTGTTGGGAATGTTTGCTTTTAGCAAACAGGGAAACAAACCTAAGGCAAATGTTTAATGAGCACCTCTTTCCGAGCAGGCACTGTAAGCAGCTGTGATGTCTCTGCAGCAGAGCCTGGCACCAGACTTCAGTCACCAGTTGGACTCCAGCATTTTTTATTTTTTATTGCTAACGTTAAACTTCCTGCTATTCCAACAGATGGGGGATGGCCTGTAGAAGCCAGCAGCCTCCTTGGTGGGCTATGGAGTCAACAGGAGTCTCTGATAGCAATTTCCCTTCTCTTAGGGCCTTACAGAGCTGTTGAGTCCCTTGGGCCTTTGCAAAAGATGTTGTGCACCTGGGTGACGCGTGTGATTGTGCAAAGGCTGCACTGAAGGCAGCTTCTCCTGCCAGCACTGCTAGCTCTGGAGGCAATTACATTCTCGCTAGGGTTGTTGGGTTTCTCTATGAGGCCTCCTGGCTCTTTGCAGTTGTTCTCAGGGTCCTGGGGTGCGATGCAGGCCTCTGGGGCTTGGGGGGTGTGTGTGGGGGGGTGTAGGTGAGAAAGCAGCCCCAGCTGGAAGCGCTTACCCTTGAAAGCTAGAAAGAGAAAGAAGAGGAGGGGAGAGGAAGGAGCAAAATCAAAGTCGGTTAATCCATGGCCTTGGTTTACTGCCTGCTGTTTACTCCTCTATACTATACTGCTTTTTCCTTACCAGCGTGTCAGAGCCTCTGAAAGGCTTTGACTACTGCCAGGTTTTTGGGGTGCTTGAAGGTCCAGGGAGGGACACCACACTGCTGTGAGGGCTGTGAACATCATGAGGGATGGTCTTGGAGCTGATGAATCCTTGAACTTGATAGCACACCCAGCTAAATCATGTGATTTGGCTTGTTCTGTGTTGCATCAGGACAAATGGCTGTATGTCAGTCTGGTTTAACTGGTATGTGTTGGCTGAGTGAGACCAATGCACACTCACTGCAAGAGTGTGAGAGATCTTGGGGTCTGCTAGGGTGCAGATCCCAAAAGTGAAGGGAAAGTATCGCACAGAAGTGTAGGTGTGCACTGAGATGCCCTCTGTCCCAACTGGTTGAGGAGACCATGGGAGGACAAATTTGCTGGCCACCACCTTTGGGCTTGTGTGGGGAGTCAAATGGGACAGGGATGGGCAAGTATTCATGACACAGCCATCTGCCTTGGTCTTCATGAGTGACCTCCTTCTCCCCTGCCTTTTCCCTGATCCTACCACTGTCACTAAGGTCACATATTGCTGGTGGCCTTCTTGCCTCTTTTTGTAGAAACTGCTTTTGTACATGTGATAGAGTGGCTTCTGCTGAGGCTTGAGCTGGATGTTGTTGAAATCCAGGGGAAAGAAGGCAGAGCTAGAGTGGACTCTTCCCTTTGTCAGCAGCAGCTTCCTGATGTGTGCTGCTGTACTAGATCTCCCACAGCCATGAGCTTCCTTGTGCTGCGTATCCCCAGGTGGGAGCACATATGGCATCACAGCCATGGATGCCTCACAGCGAAGCCTTGAGAAGTCTGTAGAAAGTAAAGCACGTGTGACGTGGTAGTAATGCATGCGTGGCATGGTTAAAATAAATCAAAAAGTGAATTTGTAGAAAGAAAGCATCTGAAGAGAAGGAGACAGTGGTGAAGATGTCCCGAATGTGTGGGCAGGGAAGGCAAGGCGGAAACAGATAGGGAGGGGGCCCTTGAGATGACACTTCACTGCTTTTTCTGTCCACTATTGTGCAAACATGTTCAAATCCATAGAAAGCCTTTGTTTTGGAATTAATTGTGATGTACTGTTGCCCTTAGACAAGTTCCTCGGTCCTTGCTCATTTCTCCCCACAGCCTTTCAGAGCATCACCGGCACTGCCCCCTCCACCTGCAGGGCCAGCACCTGCTCTGAGCGCCGCTCCAGGGGTGCCCGCACACAGGAGCTGGCCCCGGCACCCAGCCCCGGCCTCCCTCTGCCATGTCCCGCCCTGCGGGGAGCACCGGGGCGCGGTGACGCTCCCCGAGGCACCTCGTGGCGGTCATATGAGCGGTGTGGCCG
>NW_005054300.1:10943174-11003886 GCF_000277835.1 Geospiza fortis
GGGCTTCCTCCGGGGAGCCCCCAGGCACCTGTCGGCCGCCAGGGCTCTGGGATGGGTAGATCTGGGGTTAGCCCGTGAAACGTGCCTGAGACGTGGTTTTGTTTTTTGTGAAATCTGAATCATACTTCTCGTGCCAGAAGTTCCTGGGGAGACCTTGCTGGAAAACAGTTTCACATGGGGCAAATGCAAGGGAGCCCTGTGTTGTTAAGGTTTCTGTCTTTGCTTTGGATTGCATGGTGCTACAAGATGGCAATCCAGGAGTTGATGGGCAGCCAGGATTTTCACAGTTACAGCCTCCAGACTTTTCTAGACCTCTGGCATGTTTGTACCCAAGGCAAAGATTTGCATCTCTATCTACACAGAACGCGTTTTTATGTCTCACAAAGATGCATCTTCAAGAGACTTGAATGTGTATGAATATTCTCTTTTGGGGAACAGTGATTTGCTGTTTATGCAGATAAAATCAGGGAAGGAAAACAGCTCCAGGCAAGATTTACAGATCCTTCCCTGACTGGAGCACAACTTCTTGGCTCTTCCATGGGATGCTTGATCTTGAAGCCTCCCTTTGGCTTTTGGTTGTCACTGTTGCCATTAACGCTCTTAGTTCCTTCAGGCTCTCCTTCCTTTCATTTGGTTGAAATGCAGTTGACCCCTCACAAGCAGCAGCTCATGCCTCGGTAACAGACGGAGCCCTCTTGCTCCTTGTCCCTGTGCTGTCCCTGTGCAAGAGGCCACCGAGCCTCAGGGCTCTGGAGTGTGATGCCCCTCATGGGTCCTTTGTCTGCATCCCCTGCCATGGGTGGGCAGAGAGGAGTTTGGATGGGATAGAGTCCTCACGCCAATTGCTGCCGCATCTGCTGCTGGATGGGTTTCTGGGTGACCATGGAGAGTTTACAGGATAGAAACCTCTCCAGACTGGGAGGGGTTTAGGGGATGAAGAGCAGTTCCTCTTGGTGTCACAATTCTCCCTCTCCTCTATCAGCAGCTGTGGGTCGGTGTGAATCACAGCTCAGCCATGCACCATGAGCGCTGTCTCTGTGGCTCCAGCTGCAGGAGCCCCCCCAGCCACCTGCCCCCAGCACGAGGCAGCCCAAGGGCACCACGGTGCCAGCAGCACTGGCCGTACCTGCGCAGCCGAGCCCGGCTGCGGCCAGCCCTGCGCCAGCTGGGTTTGCGCCATGGCGGCAGGGCCCGGCAGGCGGGAGCTGAGCAGATGCTGAGGTGCGAGCCAGGGTGGGTGGTACAGTTTGGATGTTTCTACCTCATCTGATACAATCAGCATTGCTGTGCACATGTGAGGAAAGTTGTTCGATAGGAATGACCCATGATGCTGGGTTAATTCTGTTTACAAAAGAATAAATATTATAGCGGTGTCTTATAAAAGAGAATCAATAGCTTCCCTTTGCTGGGTGATCCCTTCATGTCTTCGAAAATCGATTCCCCCCCCGTTCCCCTCCTCCTTGCTGCACAGCTATCTGTTTTTCGGGGTGACGGGGGGGTCAGGCGATTATTGAAGTATATGTGAATTTACAATATTAACGACTCACGACGGTGTGTCCGCAGGTTCACGGTGAATTAATTATCTGTTTAAGAAGCCATGAAGAAATCAATCAATGAAAATTTCTCACTCTTTTGAGAGTGAGGGAGCTTGTCAATTTTTTTTCTAATATGCACCACATTTAAAGGAGCAGTACATTTCTTTTGCATCAGAGAAGGGTCAGGAGGAAGCTGGTTTGGGGCTGAAGGAGGCCTGTTCAGTTTTGTGCACTATTGGCAGGAGCAGCAGACTCCTTTTCTGGTCTCCCCAAAAAGCAGAAGACACTAAGGATACATCCTGAGGTGGTTTTGTCCTAGAGTGAAGCCAGTAGTGGCCTTCTCTGGAGGGGAAGGCATGGTGTTACATAGTGTGTGCAAGCTGTGTGCAACCCACTGTTTTGGTGGGTCTGTCACACACACGACCTTTTCCAGCTCAGCAGGTCAGGTGCCCCTCTCCTGGACATCCATTTGCCATTGCTGAGCTGGCAGAGACCAACACCTGTCTGGGCCTCAGCTGCTTCAGCCTGCGGGCAGTGGGACATGCTCCTATGAGACAGGGAACAGCAAAGAAAGAAGAGCAGCTGAAAGCAGCCATCTCTCAAATCACCTCAAGATGTGCTGGAAGAAGTTTGGCAGAGTGCTTTGTGTCTCAGCCTTCAGCATTGACTACCATGTCTAAACTTGGGACAGGCACTGGCGAGCGTGCAGCTTTGAGGCATAGGCTTGGCACTCCTGGACACAGCCTCTCTGGGCCTCTCTGCAGAGGCAAGGTCAGGCAGCTCTGGGCAGCAAATGGCATAGGACTGCTTATCTGTCCACCTGGTGCTGAAGCTACAGCTAGGGGAAGGACACCCTTTTGTTCATACAGACCTTATAACTAGTACCACATCCCCAGGGGTCTTGGAATCATCCAAGGCATTCAGGAGGACATGGGGATGGAAGTCTGTGTCGTTTATAGTGTCTGGCTGAGGTCCTTATGTCACCTTGATGGCATTTTTCTGTTTGGATTGAGTTTGATGACATTTGAATACTGGATATGAGTGGTTTTGCTGCATTTCTGCCTTTGGCAGGCAAAACCATATAGACTTTGATGCTGGTTGAAAAGCTGGCAGGAGAAGATGGCTCTCAGAACTGCTCAGAGGGTGAAGGGGTTTGTCTGCAATTCCTTATACCTGTCCTGACCCTCCTGAAATCTGTCCCATCTCACCTCTTGTGTCTGTGAAGGATGTAATTTATTGACACTTGTGCAATGACTGATATCCCAGTTACAGGGGGAAAAACTGAGGCAGGGTGAGACCAGAGGAAACTGAAAGGAGAAGGGTGCATGATGTATGTAGAGCCTTTGACAGAAATGAATTGGACAGTGCCCCTTTCTCTCCTCCCTAATCTCCAAACAGGCAGCAAGGGAGGGATCTTGCAGGGAGAAAGCTACAGTATGTGAGTAGCAGAGGACAGAGGGAAGAGTGTGGGGATGGCAGGCAGCTGAAGATCCTGATAAAAAGACTGGAAGAGGGGAATGAGCAGGGACAACCTCTGAATCTGCTTCTGCTCTCCAAGCCCAGGCAGTCGTGGCCCCTTCCCAGCCCCATAATCCTACTGGCCGGTGCTGAGAGGAGTCCCCGCCAGGCACACCCATTGCTGTAACCAGAACGGAGAGAGGAGCCCATATTGACACAGGAGCATCTGTGTCAGTAATTGTCATGCAGCCTGGCAAATTGCTTCAATGTGCCATCCCCTTCAGCCGCACAGCTCGGCAGTGGCAACAGGCCTGGGGGGCTGTGCTGTTGCCAGAGAGACAGGAAAATGCCTGGATGTGGTGGAAGGGATCAGGACCCACAGGGACCTCCCCTGTGTCTTGACATGGTCTTGCCTGATGGCTGCTTGCTGGCTGCTCTGGCTGCAGTGCTCTTACTCAGCTTCATCAGCCTCCGTGGAATATTCTCAATTCCAACCACAGTGAGAGAGGGGGAAAAATTCCTGTCAGCCTTTAAGGCTGACATTTATACCAACCAAAAAAGTATGAGAGAGGGTCATGCTCTCCCTCCCTCCAAGCTCTTGGCTGCTGGGACCAGGCGATCCTCACGTATTTACTCCAGATAAGCACTCAGCTTTTCTTCTGTCTATATATGCAGCTGCCTTCTGAGTCTAGACAAAGCCAAAACAGAAACAAAAGGTGAGGTTTCCCTAAAAAATTAGGTACTTAGTTTGAGGCTGCATAAACCAGAGTTTTCAAGATGATGTCACAAATTGGAGCTATTCAGTGCTCTCTCCAGGTTGACCAGAGGTGCCTGTTTTCATTCCCATCTGTTCTTTTTCAATAATCTCTAGTTCTGTATTCCTGTGCTTTTTAATGGCAGTGTGGTTCCAGCAGAGAACATTGAATTTGCCTACACAGATCCAAGCTTACAATTTTGACAGAAGACTGCTAGCCGAATCATGAAATTCTGAGATAAACAAGGTCTAGAATTTGGTTAAGTGTAGGGCACCATTTAAAAATGCAGTTATTTGTAAAATGTCATGATTAAAGCCAGCCTCCTGATCAGTTGCCAGTGGATATATGCTTCTTCATCTAATAGATGTCCGGCCTCTCTTACACTCTAAGTTCTTCAGTGATTAGATAACCAGCCAGCAAGGTGAAAAACAAACCAAACAGTAAACACCCCCAAGCCCAAGCATATTTCATACTAATGATTTTACCAGCACTCCTTTAATGGCTGTTTTACCTATCAGTTGGAAAATATCTCTGAGATGAAGAGTCTGAGATGAAGTGTGTCTTCCAGAGGAGAGGGTACTACTGATCAGAGTTGTTCCCAAGGCATGATATGATGTAGGACTGGAAGGTCTCCTGGGCTCTCCCAGTACAGTCTAGTTGGGGGTGCAGTTAGTATTGTGACAGGGGTAGTGGGTACAGACATCCATCGTGGAGCCTGTGAGGAGTTAAGAAGCAGAGTGTTAATGCCTTGCTGCTTACTGTCAGCATTGGTCCAGTGCTTTGATTTCCTGCATCTCAGGTGTCTCCAGCCCTGGCACGGTCAGCATGGGGATTTTGAGTGTCTGGGTCTCTCCACTGCTCACAGGTAGATATAATGTCCCAGATGACAAATGGATGGAAGTGAAGGGATCCATGGATTTCGACTCAGTTGGCTACTGAGACCAATATACTTCATTTCTCTGCAGACCTCCCAAGGAACCATATAATAGCTTACTAATGGAGCAGTTGAGTCCCATGTTAGAATGTCTGTATGAGAGAGATGAGATGACTTCATAAACACAGGAATTTCCATGTATTTTCCTGTATCTACAGAAGCAAATCAGCTTTGTGAGATAGTTCTGTTACACTCTTGGAAAATGACTGATTCTGATGGTGCTGTGCTATGAAAAGCAAATGGATATCCCGTGCACAAAGGGTGTAATCCCTGTGAGAGGCATGTGTCAGATGAACCACACTTTGCCCCCAGGTTTACTAGGAAGGAAAGCTCCAACTGCCCTTTTGCCACATTCCTAGCAGGTCAGAAATGCCATGCGAGCAATCAATGGAAAAGCCAAGCACCACAGCTACAGCATTGATTGAAAAGACCTGAATCAAAAAGGCAGGACATGATGGTTCAAAGCAGGGCTTCTGTGTTTCATATTACTGGACAATATTATGCAAAAGGGGCAGAGAAGCGTTAGATCCTAATGCACTGCTAGAAAATAAAAAACAACTGTTCTCATGGAATGTATCTATGATCCTCACATTGCAACTACTGCCAGAGTACCTAACAGGATAGCTGGGGAATTCATAAACTTGTCCAGTGTGTATCTGATACAGGGCAAATGTTTATCTGAGGCTACAATGGGCTTGTGTTACAAGATAAAGGTTTTTCTGCAAATGCTTTAGAGCCTAAAGACTTTTAAAATGGAATGTGTCTTTCTGAGATCTGACTTCTGCCCCTTCCTTTCCTGCTAGAGACAAACTTTCGTGTGTTTGACTCCTAGAGTCCAGATAATAGCTAGGAGGTTCCAGTCAAAGTTACATCCATTGTTAATCCGTTCAGATACAAGCCCATATTGGGGCATATTTGCCCTGCAGAAGACCCCAACCAGAGGTCTGCAAGGAGAGAGGTTCAGCCTGTGCCAGCTCTCTGTGTCTGCATACATTCTTCCCAGGCTACACATGAACAAATAAGCCATGCCTCTTGAATCCAGCCAATTCCGACCTCTCCTGCATACTGCCATGCTTCAGAGCTCAGTTCTGAGTGTGCCTGCCAGCCCAGGCACACCCAGAGAGAGACAGTGCCTTCTGTCAACTGCTGATGCTCAGTGGAGAGAGCTGGCCAAGGACACAGAGGAAAGGAGTAGAAGAGTGAGGGCTTGAACCTGGATCACAACCAAGCACACTCTGTTTATGACTGAAAGCTTGAACAACAACAACAAAAAGGTTGTTTTTTTACCAGGGAAAGCTCTGTCACTGCCGACTTGCTGTGGCCTTTCTGACCTGTTGGAAGAGGATGTTCTGCCAGGCAGCCAGCCTGACTCCTTCAGTTCTGCATGAGGCAAGGAAGGAAAGTCCACTTCTGCCTCTGAGCTGGTACTCTGCGGCAAATGCAGTCTCAGCTATACTGGCTGATTCTTTCCTGGGAAATTTGGCAGACCTACACCTAAAGGAGGAGTTTCCAGAATAGAAATTTCAGCTGGCTAGCTGGTGGTAAGAACTTGGCCTCTGCTATGAACCAAGGAGTCAGGGAGGGGGCTACATATCCAGTGCATTACTTACATGTGTTTTGATCTCAAATTGCTCCTACATTGGCTGGCATTCCTACCAGCAAGAATCGATATTTCTGTATTTTCTATTCCTTTTTAATACTTAAATCCCAAAGGCTGGATTCCTTTCTTGACTATGCCAATTGGAGAGAAAATCACCTGCAAGAAAGATCTTCCAGAATCACACTTGAGTGATGAAGGTCAAGATCATTAAACCAGAGGAGTTTAATTTACAGTTTACGAGTTACTTAATGCAGCTTAAGGAAACCCACTGAAACCCCAGGCTTCCTTCTTGATAATTTGCAAGTTGAATCCAATGTGTCTGTCACCGAGTGTCACCTGTCTGCCTGTCCCCATACCTCACTGTGGCAGGAAATCTTAAAGCAATCTACTTGCACAGACTTTACCACTATTCAGGTTCTCAGATGTCCTCTTTCTCAAGGCCATGATATGCTGGTGACAGCAGAGGCATCAGCCATTGTGTCTTATGATGAGAAAGGGCTGTAGTGCTGAAAAGGATGGGTTTTGGTATGCCCCTGGTATCTTTTGTATGTCTTTTGCCCTGCTACAGTGCCAAGACTCCTTCTCATCACTGCTGAGGAATCCCTCTGCAGCCCTGCAGCTTAGGGACATGTCTGAGTGGCTGCATGAGGGCCAAGCAGAGGGATAACATGTTGTGCAGAATTCAGACCCAGCTGCTGTGAGCTGCAAGGAAGTCAGCACCTGCAGGGGTGGCCTGCTCAGCTTGTGAGATGCTGCACCCTTTGCACGTGGGTGCAAAGACACCCATGTGTCTTTGCAAAGAGACATTGCATCTTTGTATTAAACCAAGTATTAAACCACTGATCACTGGGGAAAAATTGAACAGGTTTGGCTTCCCAAGGGTGGCTGCAGGAGTGACCTTAATGGGAGAGCTGCTGTGTCCATTACTAGGGGAAGGGTTGGTCATTTTCTCTACCCCCCTGCCACACCTCAGGTTTCCCATCATCTTGCCCCTTGATCTGCCAGTAGTGCTTGGAAGAGAAGGCTTTGTAGCTTCCTGCTGTCCAGATGTCCAGAGCCGGAGAATCGGGCTGGCAGTTCCACACTGTCACTCCCTGTGAGTCTTTGGGAAACCTGTGTGAGTGTGCAAGTGAGGCACACATGTCTGGGAAGGGGCGTTGTGTACACACTTCTCCATACATAGTGGCTTAGCTCAAGTGCCCCCCTCCCTCTCCAAAGCATCCCTGACACTCTAGGTGAATATTTGAAAGACAGGATCGGGCTTTGGTTCGAGTGCTTCTTTGTACAGTGCTAACTGGTTTCAGGGCTGTAATTATCTCTCCAAGAGAAGCTGTAAATTGGATTAAGGCACTGAGTTGCAGCTGAGTGCGCTCCCTCCATTGCCCCACCTGGTGGGCTGCTGAGCGATAACAAAAAATGCCGAGAAATCGGATTTGGATTCTGCTTCACACTCATGGCTTCCTTCTGGAAAAAATGAAATTTTTCCGGCAGAAAGGGCTGGCATGGGTTTGCTGGCAGTATCAGTCCTGGGTTCGTATCATCTGCTGGCACTCTTCCGGAAACGCGATCCCCTCCGTTATCAGAGAGAAATAAATAAATAAACAGCAGGAGATGTTTTGGCAAGGAAGGAGGAATCGCACCAAGAGGCGTGCACATGCACGCGCGCGCGCGCACACACACACACACACACACTCACCTCGGCACTGTGTCTTCACAGCCCGAGCTGTCTGTTGCAGGCAGAGGTGGCAGCACAAGCACAAGATGTTTTCTACAATTTTTTAAATTCCTGGCCTCTGGGATGAAAGAAAAGCCCATTTTTAACAGCTTATGTTCAAGGCATAGAGCACCTGGGCCTTGTATTGCTCATGGTGCAAATCATCACCTCCCCTTCATAGGATATCTCCCCGTGCCCTTGAATAAAGTGCTGTTCCTTCCCCATGAGTGCTTTCAGCCCAATATGGGAGCCACCAAAACTTACATGGAGAGGCAGTACAAGTTCCATGGCTGATTTCAACATCTGTCCAGGACAGACTGACATGAGGCTCATCACACTTGATCCTTCCCTTTTGACATAGGAGACGCTTCCTGTCTAGGTTCCTTTTCCTACAGAGGCATGTATTTCCCTTTGGAGACACAGGTGCACTGCACTGCAGGTGCCTGTGGGGAGCAATGAAGGCCCTTGAGCAAAACCCTCAGGTTACACTCTGAGGTTGTGGGGCCCATGCAAAGTAACGTGGCAGACTAAGTTTATGATGGAAATTTCATGGAAGAGCCAGATTAACCCAGGTTTGGACACAGTCTAAAGCACTGACTTGTCTACACAAGTAGAGATGTCAGGACCATCTTTTCAGGTGAGGCTAATCAGTAGTTTGTCCATAATCAGATTTATTCTGGCTCTTACATCTATCAGTGGAGCTTATGCCTGCAGTCTTTTGCACACTGCGGTCTGCAGGGTTTCCTCTGGCTGCTGGGCAGCTCCAACCAACCAGCGGCTTCCCACCCCTTCTGGCCACAGGGGACACTGGGAAAGGTGTCCCTTGTGTCTGTGGTGGTGTCACCTGTCTCTGATTGCTGCTCTGGCTGCCTCTGCCCATCAGCTGCTCCTTGCCAGCTGACAAGGAAGCACCACTGGCACGGACTGCTATGGGCTGCCCCAGGCTGCATGGCTGCTGAGGGAGGAGGGGTGCCTCTGACAGGAGACACTTCTTGCCCTCCAAATGACCTAAAGATGAGTGAGAAGCCAAGGGAAGTGAGCACCCAGTCAGCTGGCATCTCCCATGAACCATGAGACCAGTAATCCACCATACTGCTCCACTGTATCAGCTGAACCATTCAAATGCTGTGGAGGTGTTCTCCAAACTGTCTCCCAATACAGCTTCCAACCCCTTGTGTCCCAGACATCCAGGTCTCAGCTGAGTCCCTGCAATTCCTCTTGTCCTGCAGTCTGAGGACAGCCACTAGACCATGTCCACATGGGCTGATGCACCCTGTGGAGGGCAGCCCCAGCCCCGAGGCAGAAGAATGCTCTGCCAAGCAAAGCCGCCCTGGACCTGTGCGGAGGAGGCCTTCTGCAGTCTTGCTCCTCATAAGGCAAGCTGGTTCTTGCCTTATATTCCTTTTCTCTGGTCCTGATCTTGCACTATTTTGCAGCACTACAGCAGCACGCCTAGAACAGCCTGTTGGTCTCTCTTCTCTTCCCTCAACCACCAAGAAACCTATTTTCTCCTCTGCTGAGTTCTTAGGACGCCAAAGTGTCCCAGGGCTCAACACTTGGAACTGAGTTCAACTTGGATGTATGCCCTGAAAATAGAAAGGCCACATCCGTTATCAGGACCCAGATCTCCTGAGGATATATGTAGCCACACTTTCAGAATGTCCCAGCAATTGCCATATATCCTACAAATTCCCCCCAAATCACAATGGGGTAGCAAGCAATTTCCTACTGGAAATTCTGCCTTCCTTTGGGTGCCATCTAATGCAGATCTTTATGTTTCTGTCAGCTTAACTTATTATTTGGTATTCAATTTGGCAATAAAATTTTTATATACCAGGCACTGTGTATTACAGATACACAGATAGATACATGTTTATGTGTGTGTGTTCCTGTAAATTATAATAAGAATTTTGTTATTTTGTTCATCAGGCTTAGCTCCATTTTTCATGACTATAAAGCTTCTGTAAATCCTAACATGGAGATAACAAATGCATCTATTCTTATCACTGTAACACTGGGGGGTTTTTTTGCATTTAAAAATTGAAAGACAGTAGTATGAGAGCTGCATATTTAACTCCAATCTTCCAAAGAAGGACTGAACATTTGTAAATTATATTTTTATTTCATTAGTCATGGACTTTACCATTCCTGAACAGATAAGGATTTAAGCACGTGCTGGGAGTTCAGGACATACTTAAGTGCAGAGAACTTAATAAGGAATTTTAATTGCTGAGTGCCTCTAGTAAGTAAGATGCTGATTTTTTCCCCAGAAGTGACTATAGTTCAGTGATGAGATTTAGGTGGTCCTTTCAAGCATTTTGCAACCTCTTCTAAGGTCCCTGAGGTCATGAAGTTTGCATGGCTGTACTGATCATCCCTTCTTGACTGCTCTCCCTGGAAGACTGTTACATGTCCTCCATACAGTTTTGGAAATTATCTTTATTTTCTACCTAAAATGTTGTCTTTGCAAACATTTTCCCTCACCGTATGGATCTGTGTGTCTTTCATACCTTTTACTGTGTGTTTTATTGCCCTTGCCATTTTAAAAGCAGGAACATGATTTATAGATGAAATTAATGAGCAAATCACTTGATGGTGAACTGATCCTGGATGTCGCAGTGCTTTATACCTGATGCTGGTGCAAAAAGAACACACATATCTGGGCTGTTCCAGATACACAGTCCTCCAAATGACAGGTTTATTTACTTCTGTCATTCTATCAGGTTGGTTTTGTCTCTCCATGACTTTCTTACTTCACATACAGGATATAGGACACGGCAGGTAGAATGCCTCGATTGTACCAGTGTCTAACAGGATGACTTTGGCAGAGCCTTTTAATCTCTCTTTCCTTGAGTCCAGCTGCTATTTTTTTCACCTGGGTTGTTAAAGTGCAGCTTCCTTTTCATGCCCCAGACACCTGTAAAGAGCCAGGTGAAAACCTCCCAGGATTTCTGTTGGAGCAGTGCAGGTAGTCTCTGCACCCAAAAGCTTGTAAATTAAATAGCCAGGAGGGACAAGTGTGGAGACTGAATGAGCCAGCAGTCCAGCTTTTAAATGGAGAATTACATTCCCCAGAGTAGTCTCTGTTTTCCTGCAGTTTCAGCCTCCCTGGTTCTTTTTTCCCACACAGTAAATTTCTCACAAACACCTGTTCTTCTCTTTGCTAAATTTTAATGTCTTTTTTTTTTTTTCTCAACAAAATTCAGGCTTATTCCTGATCTTAAAGCAACCAAACAGGAAAAGCTGAGCTGGAAGGAAAATTAGTCCCATTGCTACTCTGAGATGTGCACCATTCTCCCCTTGCCCCTACTTGCCATTGCAGAGAGGCTGGGCTCAGGACTCATCCATCCTCATGGGGCTCTGCAGGAAGATAGAACTGTCCCTTAGTGAGAGATTTAACCATGGTTCCAAGGTGCCCCACAAATGTGTTTGCTGGGAATTTCTAGAGAGAAGGAAAGGCTCACACAAATGGGGCTGAAGGGATGAGGAAGAGAAGGGAAGGGAGAGAAACACTGAATGGTCAGGAGTCCCATTTTGGCTTTATCTGTATAAGAAATTTTAACTGTGGCAGCGGGATAAATACAGTACATTTCCCTCTAGCATTTACCCTGATACAAATAGGCTTTTTAACAGTTTAACTTTATTCTCTTGTAGGCATGAAATTAAGCTACACAGGTATTAGGTACACAGATACAGCTTACTGTCTGAAGGGTTTATACTGATTTAGCCACAGGGGTTTTTAAGCAGATTAAAGAAGTTGCTATTTAAACCATCAGTAGCTGCAATCCTTCTGTTATCCATTTTCACATTTTCTGTACTGACATACATACAGGCACATGAGTTTTTGCATTCCAACCGTGCTAATTGTCCTCTTTATTTTCCCTTTTTGTTCTTTTAACAACAAGTGCATGTGCAGTGAATAGTGTGTGCAGTCTGAAGTTTAATTTTGTTCTTCCCTTCTTTAAAATTTGAAGTTGCTTTTCTAGCTTCAGAGAACTGTAGGGATGACAGAAGGAAGGAAAATAAAGATTTGCTGTTGCTCTGCTTTTTCAAATTCCCTCAATTTTAAACTAATTGCAGAATAACTAAAAGAAAAAAGAAAAGTTTAAAAGCAAACAACCAATGAAAAAAGACAACATTTTCTGCCACACAGTCAGCATCAAGTGTGAGTCGGAAAAATTCTACTGCCTTCTCATCAGCCCCACTTTGGGAATGAAATAGTTTTTCAATTTTTCTAATTCCAGATTTATTTATATATATATATATATAATTTTTTTTAAGAAGGGGAATTAAGGATGAAAACAAGAAAAGAAGAACAAGTAGAGAAAAATATAGTTTGAGAACAAGAGGGGAAAAGAAGGCAAGAACATAGTAAATCTGGAACAAGGGAGTCGGGAGTAGGAAAGTGAAGTTTTGTGTAAAAATATTGTCAAGGTGGAAGGGAGAAGCCTTTGTAGCCCATTTCCACCTGCATCCCAAGCACAGTATATTAAAAAAATATTTTATGCAGCTCATGACAATGCGTGCTTCTGTGCATGCATAAGGCAACAGATCAGGCTCACTGCTGGCTTAAACTCTCTCCTTCAGCCAGTGGTTTAATTCTGACTGAGGCTGAAGCATCAAGTATACACCATTGGCTGCAGCCAGTGAAGTCCTCTCAGCCATATTGACTAGCAAACCCTAGACATGGCCATGAAAAATTATAAAAACCGTAAGTGCTGTTGAAATGATTGCCTCCCTGTGAAGTCTCACTACCATCCCCACTCACCTTCTTCCTCACAGAATTAAAAAAACAAACATGAAACCAAAACAATAAAGTTTTGAGGGATTAGTAATTTACCAGAGAAAGCCCCACTTTTATGAAAGATCCCAATTTAAATAAACCTGTTTGGTTTCCTCTGCAAATCTCAATAAATGCAGAATGGATGGAGCAGCCATGTAGAAAGGCTGAGGGCTGGATGTTCGAAGGGCTGGATGTTCAAAAGTGGGAAGCAGACTTGACTAGAGCACAGGTATGTGGGGCTGGCAGATGGATAGGTGTGTTATAGGTGTCTGGAGGGGTGGCTGAACATGAAGGTGACAGGAATCTACCCTTGTGTGGCTGGGCTGACAGGCAGAAAGGATACTTTAGATGTGCCGAAAACTTCTAGTACAACTCTGTTCTGTGATCACCTTTCAGATGGCCCTGGGTAAAATCACTCAGTCTTTCATATGTGGCAGTCAGTCTCAGTGGAAATCCTTCAGAGACTAAGATATGCTCATATTCTGCAATAAGAGGGCTCAGCCAAACTCATCAGAGGGGATATGGATATGGACAGTGGCCAGGATACTCTGGGAGATCTTTGCAGTGGTGTAAGTTCCCCTCTTGGTCTGCTACCTCACACATTACCCCGGTGATCCTTATTAGAGCCAAGCTCCAAACAAGTTCTCCCAGTGTGCTGGAATGTTGTCACTCTTTGGAAGCTTTGGATCTGCTATTGCCTTATTATTCTTATTGTTTCAATAAAGGTGGTTTTAAACACTATCTAAGGCAGTTGGTCAATGCTAGTAATTCAGACTAAGCAAGAATCCAGAGACAGAACATCTCTGAACTGCTTTTCTGACATGGAGTCTGTAGACAAGCTCTCCAGCACCCACATCAGTGTGAACGTGTCTCTGCAGAGAACCAGTGGGACGAATAGCAAACCATCTGCACCTTCAGTCACTAATGGCTGAAATGATGCTAGGAGAATTCAGCAAGTGTTTTAGTCTACAGAGATTGATAAACGTTTTCAATTTCAGTCTACTGACAAAGTGCAGGTTTAGCTTTATCTCTCAGTGGCATCTGGACTATGAGGAGAGCCATAAAAATGGGGCATTTGAATGATCTTGCAAGAGCATCTTGCTGGTTCAGCAAAGCTCCAAGGATTTTTCTCAAGTGACACCATTCCCAGTTGGAGCATATTTACGTTATTGTGGAAAAGACTTCTGCTCCTGATAATTGCCATGGTTGACTCTGAGGCAAGGTTGCATGAAGCCTTTCAGATAATGCTGCAGTAAGTCTGTCATAAACACCACAGACAGATTAGATCAAAACCTACTGGTGGTAGTCATGGCGCAGAATCCTCTGAATTTAGTGTAGCTGTTCTCACTGGGGTTTTTTTTGTCTGGTGAATCTGTCTGGCACCACTTGTCTTGGCTCTTTGGTAGCTAAATGGGTAACAGGGAACCTCTTATTGCCAGGGGCTTCTATTTGAGATGTCCATCATCTCCAGTGGTCATCTGTGGGGCATAAGAGAATGGGGTTTCCAGATAGGAGAGATGTTCATCCAAAACCTGCAGTTATGCCTGTTCACATGTACCCTGACTGGCTCTGTCAACCTATGTGAAGACACTGACTTCCAGGCCCAGTCTGAACACATTTGGATTTGATTTCCTTCCCTTTTCTTTTCTCCATGGGTTCTACCGAACTCCCTCCCCAGTCCCGGATCCAAAAGCATAATGGCTTTATGTAGCTTGTAAAATTCTATTATCTCTGTATTCAAAACTCAACAACTGGGAAATGGCTGTAATAAGCGTGTTATTAAGCGTGTAAATACACTTTAACTTCAGACCTCCAAAGGAAGTCTCTTGCTGTCTTCCTCACTTTGCCCTCCATGTTTTCACGCGTGTTTGGATTTCATGGATATGCCTACTTTTCCCCTTCTTCCTGACTGGTGTGCTGTCCCATTTGATTGTATTGAGGACAGTGCTCCCCTCTGCTGAGCCTGCCATGGAGTCTCCTGGAGAACCCAAGGTCTTTGAGGGAAGACAGATTCTTGGTGAGGATGGGGGTTTTGGGGAAGGAAGGAGGAGGGTGAGGGTAGGGAGGGGAGGAAAACATTAAAAAAAAAGAAAGAAGCCAAGTGCATTCTTTCTGCAACACTCAGGAAAAAGAATGTTGCACAGGGGATTGGAAAGGCGAAATTTTTTCACATCCAAATGGATTGCAATTTCCCTCCATTTAGCACCTGAAGGTAATTAGCTCGAAGAGACTGTCGGCTGAGAAACACGTTCATGGAACATTAACTCTCATACATTCTCCAGTTGCAGGGAATTAATAGGAAAGATTAAAGTTTAAAGAGAGCAAAATGCCATTACCTCGCAAGCCACCTCTCTCAGCGGCAGTAACTAGCCCTCACTAACCTAAAAGCACCATTGGAGTCCCTGGCTCCTGCTTCAGGCAACGACGGATGAGACGGGCCCACTCTGCCCCTTGCTGCCGGTCTGTGGGCTCTGGTGACCTGCCCTGCCCGCGGGCAGGCATGGCACCATGTGCCCGTCACCTTGGGGCCAGCACATGTGTGCAGGCACCCCAGATGCGCACTCCATGGGTACTGATGGTGTCTCCTCTGTGAGACATGAGCTATGGGCACCCTAGAAATAAAGCATCTGGCAGTGGTGCCTGCGTGCTCCCACCAGTGCCTCAGGTTGGCACGTGGGGCAGCAGGGAGGGATCTGCCATGCACCCCTGGGCAGCCCTGCATAGTCTCCATCCTGCTCCTGTTCCCTGCTGGCACACCAGCACCTGTGCAGGGATGCTGGCAGCCTCCTGGACTGATGCAAAGTCCAAACTGCAGCGCTGCAACACCAGAACACCTCACAGCTGAACTGGCTCTGTGAATAGTACCAAACCTCTCCTGATGAGGGATTGTGCCTACTCCTCAGATGCAAGACAAAAAAAGCATTAAAAGATAGGGGCACTATTTTGGGGTTTTGGGGGTAAAGTTTATATAAGCTTCTGCACTTTAAAGATTTCCACGTTGCTTTAGCATTTCAGGGAGAGAGCATGAGAGAGAGAGAGAGAGAGAGGGAGAGGGAGAGGGAGAGGGAGAGAGAGCGAGAGCGAGATGAAATTGAGACATGGAAGAATTTATTGCCCAGAAAATTCCATTCTGCTATCTGATTCGAAAAGTCCAGTCCCCCCAGCTTCGGAAAATCTATTTTCCACATTTTAATACCCTGCAGAACAGTCCTCATAACTCATCCGAGTGTGTTAAGCACAGTTTTATTAGATCTGAAACAAATTTTGGTGGGGAGATACTATAGGTCATTAACCATGGAGTAATTTTATCCTTGTTTCCCTAATGATGCCATAATGGCGAGCGAATTTCTTAACTAAAGACCAAAGAACATTTTGAAGGTCAGTTTCATCTGTGAGCTCCTTCAAGCGCTTCTCGGAGAAGATTGGAAAACTCGCCGATTTTTTGAAGAGTCATTAATAATGTGAAAGCTGAAAGAGCTCTCTCCCATTTGCGTTCCTGCTTTTTACCTTTTAATTTTATATCGCTTTAGTCCCTTTCTTTTTCTTCCTCACTCTCTCTCTCTTTTTAACTCTCTTCTGGAGTGGCCCCTCATGCAGCTGAAAAATGAAATGGGCCATTCCTGAGGGCATCCTGAGCTGAGCTGAGGCAGGGCAAAGATCCAGGAGGGGGAAAGGGCAGCCCTGGCACTGGGTGTGCACCACCACAGCCCAGCACCTGCTGCCATAAATGAACCCCCAGCAATCCTGGGTGCCTGGCTGAGGGGCATCCTGCTCCCCCCTGCTCCTTAGATCAGGAGAGGGGTTGTTTGAGCCTACAGCACTGCATCCCTGCTGAAGGAGGGAGACGGACAGGGTTGTCCCCTCCCTGCCTAATATGTGTTTTTACTCTGTCTGAACAAGCTCACATCTGGACCTCTGAGGGTTGTGCTGGCAGAGTGACCTCTGCACTGGGAATGAGTGTGCCTGGAGGTGCACATGCCTGTGAGTGTGTGTGTGAGTGTGTGAGTGTGAGTGTATGTGTGTGTGTGTGTGTGTGTGTGTGTGTGTGTGTGTGTGTGTGTGTGTGTGTGTGTGTGTGTGTGTGTGTGTGTGTGTGTGTGTGTGTGTGTGTGTGTGTGTGTGTGTGTGTGTGTGTGTGTGTGTGTGTGTGTGTGTGTGTGTGTGTGTGTGTATGAGCTCCATGTGTCGGGGGCCATGCGACATTGCAGGGGGTTGTGCAGTAGTGATAGATCTTATTTTTTAATGGATATATATACACACCTGTGTGTGAATTGCCATTATGGATATATAGATACATTGCAAATGGATAAAATTGTTGAAACAATAAAATAGCAATAACCTGTATAAGGATTACATGTAGCCAGTCTACACACATGTTCTGGGACTGCAGGTGCTTGGGGGGCACAAGGAGTAGGAATTAGGGTGTGCAATATTCAGTTTTTGTGGATTGCTGTGCTCAAGATTAGAGTCTATATGTATGTTTCATACATGTTTGGGGGAACACATAAGGGATCTGATAGAATATTGATTTATAACCGTGTGTCTATGTATGTAGTAAAGAGGTAACAGGCTCAGACTCTGTGTTTGTGTGGGGGGTGTGTGGTGGGGTTTCTGGCTGTACCACAGGCATCAGTGGGAACAAGAAATCTTTTGGTATGTGTGTGGTGCGCTGGAGGCCTGGCACATGTGTGTATACGTGTGCACAGGGGGTGTGTGCCCCAGAGAAGGGTTTGTCTGTGCCTTCATTAGAGAGCGCCTGGCAGTGAGCAGGCCTCTGTGTTTATGTGTTTTCCTCTCCCTGGGTGTGTACGCTTCAGGCGCCTGCATGTGTTGCATTTGCAGATGATATGGGTTACATCCTCAGCTGATGTAAAGCAGCCCCAGAGACTGAAGCAATTTATACCCACTGCTACTCCAGCACAGCCTTAGGCTGGAGGCCGTGGGTCTTGGGGTCTGGGCTGAGATGCTTTTCCATACCATGGGAATGGATGACTCCCAACCTGGAACAAGACCTTCTCTCATCCCCCTCTGCCCCCTGTCCCCCAGCCTATCACTCACATTTGAGGCAAGAACTATGGGGGGATGTGTGTGTGTCTATTTGGGGAGGGAGCGCTCCGAGGGGAGGGGGGCAGTGTGGTGACACACTCTGCTCCCAGATGTGATACCAGCGATAATTTCAATTTTATGCCTTTGTTATGGCTTTAATCACTTTCTTTATGCGTTTTGTTCCAGCGATCAGGGAGAGACACCTGATAGGCAAAAAGGATATCAGGGGAACAATTTTTATTTGGAATGTGGTGAGAAGTCTAATTAGAATTTGAATTCTGCTGAGCCTTGAAATGGTCGGTACTTTATCCTGATCGCCTTAGATATTGTTTCGAGTCAATCATCTGTCATAGTGCGGCACGCTGGAGAGAAAGGCTCTCCATCCAGCCTGGTCTCTCTGTCAGGCTGGGGGCTGCTGCTGGGGAAAGGAAGGGTGACAAGAGGGAGGGCACTGGACTTGGCTCTGCCAGATAGGCTCCCCAGGAGCAAGCACAAAGGGAGAAAACCCTTGGCACAGAGGTTCTTCTTGTGTACTCCTAGCCCTGCTGTGGGGTGCTCGCTGCTGGCCCCCCTATCATCATTGCAGGGCTGTCCCCTTCTAACAGGGGATGAGGAGGGCTGGGGAGGACTTTCAGCATAAATGTCCCACCAGCTGCTGCCTGGGAGAGGAGCACCTTCTCAGAGCTAGTGAGCTCCACACGACTTGAGGATTTTGCCGCTATCTCTGCTGTGCTGATTAAACACTCTGGAAGGTCAGTTCTCACAGAGAGACAGACAGCTAGGCTAGGATGGATGGATGGACAAGTGTGGGTGGGAATGGCCATTCAGATGGACTTGTGTGGGACAGAGGCAGAGGTGGTGAACCAGTGGCACACAGAGCTGGATGTGGAAAGGATGGATGTGCCTTATCAGACTAAGGGCAGCAGGCACACTCGTGGAGGGATTTTTTTCAGACTGAGGTTGATCTTATTTCATTTGTGCTACCAGAACACAAGAAAAACAAGGACCTGGGAACATGACAAGACACACAGCAATGTTTGCAATCCTTTTGGCTTTAAACTCTGTTCTTATTAGTTGAAAAAACCAAAACAAACAAACAAAATACACACACCCCCCACCAAACCCATTATGAGTCCTAGCGTTTCAAAGCTGAAAGCCACTCCAAAGCTCACCAGAACATGTCCAGTAATCCCTCCTCCTTGTCCCCAGTCTGCAATGCCTCCTCCCCTTGGTGAGGCCACAGCTTTCAGTCCTGATCAAATGGCTGCAGTACGGAGTTTGAGATGAACTGCACAATGGTGTGATCCCCACTACTGATGAAAAGGAGGCACACAGGCAGGACTGCAGCATGATCTATGTGCCAGGAGAGATGAACTGAAGAGAATAATGAACAATAGAATCATTCCAAGATTCCTAAACTTATGGAAATTGATGGTAAAGTCTTTATCCTGTGCCATTCCTACACTTTGAGGTGGTGCCTCATTCTGAATGCAACATAAATGTCTAACATGAAAATACGGATTGGTATGGCTGCTGAAGAAAAGACAGTTGAATGTTTTGCCTTCTGAGAGAAGGAGAAAATGACCTGGGACTGGGGGCTAATTAAGAGAGTTGCAGGCATCTGCAAAAATTTGCAGATAGGAAAGCCATTTGAGTAGTTCTTTCTAAAGTGTCAGCTTTAGGTTTCAGAACTGACATACTGAGATGGGTGTAGGCAGCTTGTGCCTTTCTCAGCTACAGTCCAGGCTGTCTGCAGCCTCAGGCAGACATCACTGTAGGTTTTTATGTTCAATTCCCTCTTTAACAAATCAGCAGTGCAATACTTTTTTTTCTTTTTCTTCTGTCCACTTTTTTTTTTTTTTACACTGAGAAAGTGGATAGTGTCAAAGCTTTGTTCTAAGGACTCATCTACAAATCCTTTGATAGTCTTGTTAACAGCCTTGGAATGTCTGACACTAAAGTCAGTCTTTCATTTACACCTCAAAAATGCATATAGGATTGCAAATGGAGAGCAGCAGACATTAAATATACTTGCATATATGTAATTAGAAAATGGTTTAGCAGTGGACTTGGCAGTGTTAGGTTTAACATTGGACTCAATGATCTTAAAGGTATTTCCCACCTATATGGTTTCATGATTCTATAATGTGCTGTCATTTCAAGTCTATTTAGTTTTGGGTCCTGAAGATGCAATTTTGGTAAAGCAGGAATGTACTAAGTAAAAATCCCATGCTACCACACAAGCTGTACCATCCAGCCATTAAGCCAACATATTCATGTGAGGGAGAAGTTTACTGAGCCTCCAGGGCTCTTTGCTCTGATTATGCTTGGTCCCAGGTGTGGGGTTGTCACACGGCAGGAGAAGTGCCACCGAACCAGCCTGCACTGGGAGGATGGGCCTTGTCATGAGGCTGGTTTGACTGCAGGACCTTGCTGATGTGGCAGACTCCCACTCTGGCATCTCCTCTGCCTGGATCAGCAAGACACTACAGCAATAACTCCCTCATTTTGGCCCAGTTTATGGTTCTTACCTCCGGAGGATCTGAACACAAAGTGCTGGAGCCCACTTCTATTGCCCTGTTCCTGGCTCCAAAAATAAATACCACTATGTGCCTCCCTCCTAGGGTTGTGGGTGTTTCTGTGTATGTGTGAAATAATAGCTGATCTGTGCTCCTTGCCTTAAGCTTTCAAGCTTAAGGAGAATGAAAAGTGAAATAATAATATTGTGTATTCTGATGGACCTACCTAAAACAAAAGAATACCCCCCCCCTCAAACCCTTGTGAACACTGAGCTACAGATTTGGCCTGAATCCTCCTTATCTTCACTGAAGACATAATCCTCAGGGTTGTGCACAGCTCTTTTGACTCAGGGGAGGTCTGGAGGGAAGACTGGGCTGGAGGACAGCCTGCAAGGACCTGGATTTTTGTGCCATTCTGGAAGGCAGAGTGCTAATTCTAAACCTTGATTATCATTGAACTCTGCCTTCATGGAGTACTGTTTACTGTGCCAAATGGATCTTTATGCATCATATTCTTTGTTCATGCTCAAATGTCAAGTGCTGGATGTTCAGTAGTTCTTGATGGCCTCCTGGTTCCCACAGCCTGCTTTACAGCCCACTCAGCAACACAGGAAAGGGCCAGGAACTGAAACCAGGGAGAATTGGGTGGGGAGAGCTGCTGTAGGCACTGCCAGCACAGGATGGAAAGGGTGCAGAAGGATTGGAGGAAAATCCAACAAACAGGTCTCACTAATTTAAATCTCAGTTGACTCTACTTGTTCTTATGTTGTGATACTCTGAATGACTACTTTCTTTTTCTTCCCAGGCTTTGGATATAGAACTGTTTAGATGAGGAATACAAACAGCTCAGCCCATATTATCACTACTGTTATCACTATTATTATTATCATCACCACTATTATTATTATTACTACCATTTGCCTCCTAGCACACCTCAGAACAAAGACCTTTATTGTGCTGAGCACTGTACAAATGCACTGGGAAAAAACAAACAAATGCATGTTGACTTGCCTGAGTTTCCATACTGTGACAATGTCAGGTCCAGGAATATAAACTAAACCTCTAAGTTGCTCTTGCCAAGGCAGGGATGGCCATTGTGTGCCTTCAAGCACTTTGAGCAGGTCTTTTGAGTCATGACCATACCATGCAGCTGTCTGTGAGCCTGTGTATGCACAGGTCTTCTGGCTACTGCCACACTACCAGCATTGCTAATGACAAAGCCAGCAGGAACAGATTTAGCTGTATCTTCTTGGGCTCCTGCTGCAATTTCAGTCCAGCTCCAGTTGGGGCATCCCTGTGAAATGCTTCCAGAGTTCCCATCCTCTCAGGTTTTGGCCAAACAGATTTTAATGTACTTCTTGCTGGCTTGGGAAGGTTGGATAACACTGCAAAGTCTGCCCCCACTAGCTGGAGCCAGGGGATTTGTTTTAGACTATTTCTCTGACTTTCTCACTGTTTCATTCCCTGTTCTCTTGTGTTTTTAGACTTATTCAAGTGAAGTGCTGATTTTTCCCCCCTCACTGTTCCTGAACACTCAAATCCATGCACAGTCCCACCTAGCTTGCCAACTCTGGCTGAGGTAAATTCTGGCAGAACGGCCTTAGCCTTTCAAGAAGGCAAAGCTGAGACAGAGGATTGTATCCAGCTCCCTGTAAAGGCAGAGCATGAAGTTGGTCATTCCCCAGGACCAACCTCAGCCTAACCAACTCAGATAAGGAGACCTGATTTTTGGGTTCAATCAAGAGAGCTCAAAAGAGATTATTGGAGAAGGTTTTTCTGGGAGAGAAACAAAGATAAGAGCACTGTACCCTTTGTGGATTCTTTGGGGTCTATGACATGAACCCACACCCCAGTGAAGTGCCTGCTCTGGGGACTGGAGAGTGCTGCATGGCTCCCTTTCCCGCCAGCAGCAGCCCTGTGTCTGTGGCTCAGCTCTGTCCTCTCTTCCAAAATGCAGGAGCTCCCTAACCAGCCCATTTCCCCTGGCATGGTCCTGGGACAATGTGGTGCTTGCAGACTCTGAGGTGTCTCTATCATTGGCTGTCAGGTGAAGCCCTCCCTGAGCACTCCAGCAAGCCCTTCTTTATTTATTTTTAAAATTCCCCTGAGCCTACAAAGGTCATTTGAACAAATTGGAGCCGACAGACATTAACTTGGAAAAAAGCCCATTGCACCATGATAAACTCTGTTCAAAGAGAAGCAAAAGTGCCAGGCAAGGGAGGAACAAATGATGAGAGATTTGTCACTGTTACCATAAGTTTTGGAGTTGAGAATGTCAGCTCTGGCCTCACCTTATCCCATTATGCATTATTACACATTCAGCTTTGCTGTTTCCACTGCAGTAGCTCCTGACAGAGCAAATGGACTGAACTGGGGTGTTGTGCAATGCTACAGGGACAGCCATTCCCAGTGCCAAGGAGATCATGAGGGCAAATTGAACTGGTGGGCCATACACCTAGTGAAGAGGGAGGGAACCAGAGCCCAAAGATGAGGTGCTTCAGTCCAGGTCCCACAGACAATCACCATCTGAGCTGCCAACCAGTCTCAGACCATAAGTGTCCCCTTTCCAGTCCCCAATCCTTGAGCCTAGTTTGCATCTCTGTGTGATGTCAGGAATCCATGCAGGAGTGGGGAAATGAGTGGGTTTCATACCTCAGTGTGTACCTGGCTACGGAACACAGCACTGCCACAGCTCTGAGGCCACTCTCCACTGAGGACACAAAACCAGGTGCCTCAGCCCAGACACGGGTTTATCTGTCAGGGACCTGCACTGCAGAGGTACCCTCAACAATCCATGGCCATTGCCAGCTCTTGTCTGAGAGATTTGGGATGGTTCTTACCCTTCAGCTGACAGCCAGAAGAGCCACCTGAGGGGTGGAGGGAGATGGAGAGGGAGAAATCAGATGTATCAGTCTTAGTCAGTATGACTGCTGATGGAGCCTGTGCTCTGTCCAAAGATATATCCTAATGCCTCCCATTCAGTTTGCACATAGTTTCTTTATGCTTTACTTAATGTCCTTGAAGCAAAGGCAATTGGTTTCTCCTCTCCTCTGGGCATCATGTTGATCCAAGTGGCTCCAGACCCCTGCAGAGCCACAGCAGCTGCCAATTGTTCTGACAAGCCAGGATCAAATCTCAGAGAAAAGCAGGCCTGGGACTGTCACGCTTACCTGGCCAAGCTCAGGCCAGGGCTCCCTCTACCCCACAGCAGATGAGAAACAAACTTCTTCAACTGCAGATCAGCACAGTCAGAAGTGGCAAGAAGTGACTAACACATCTTACAGACAGGAACCAGGCCGTGCTTCTCCTCATGTCTCTTTCATCTGCAAAAATGAAATAGTAGTTATTGTGCTCACATTTTGTCTGGGACAATTACTAGGATTCAGTGCAGTCAGCCCAGACTCAGCACTGAAGGCCTTCTGCAACCACTGTGTTATAAATAGCATCTGGCAAACCAGGCTGAGAATTTAGAAGTGTCTCAACATGGGCACTGCAGCTACTGTCACCATCTAGGCAAAACTGTCAGCTGCAGGAGACCTGTTCCTGACCAATATCCCTCGAGATCAAGAATGGCCCCAAGTCCTGGAAGGACTGGGTGCCTGGGAGGAAAGCCCTATCCACATATCCAGCTGTGAAGAGCACCAAGAAGGTCTCTGCTGCTCACATGTGGCCCTGTGCCCAGCAATCTCTGTCAGGAAGAAGGAAGGCAAGGCTCTTCCCTGGGTTCTTGTCCAGGATGCAGCTGCAGCTTAGCAAACTCTCCTCCAGCCCTGGGTGCACTGTCCCTCTGCAGCACTGGCATAAATGGGATGGCCAATCTGCTACGCATGAGAGAATTCCAGTCTTGGCTGAATGTTCCCGATCCACAATGACCTTTGTTCCAACAGTGAATGGTGTTAACCTCAACTTTCTGTGTTTGGGCTCCCTGCCCAGCTTTATGGTTAAGTGTTACAGCAATGTCTTTCCCACTGCCCAGTTTCTCTCTTGGAAAAGAAGATCTCCTTTCTGCAATGCTGCAGTTAGACCTGTTTGACCTTTCCCTCTCATGTGGATGCCCAGACAAGTCAGAGGGGGCTGGGCAAAGATGGGCAATGTCCTCACACCACAGAAACAGACAATTTACCTGATTGCCTGCACCATTCCACCTATGATTTCAAGGCTTGCACTTCAGTTCTGCCTGCACCCACGGTCAAGGTTATGTTTTCCCTCCAACTCACACTGCAAACACCAGTGGTCAACCCTGAATGACCCATTCAGCTGGTCCCTGCTGATCTCTGGCCATGAGACGTGGCTCACCCCACACTGACCTTCAGAGCCACCTCCCTCTGCTTTGTTGTGGCTTTAGAAATCACTTGAGCATGAAAGCCCTGGGCACAGGAAGTCCATCAGGGCAATTGTGCTCCAAATCCCACGTTCTTCATCTCTTACCCTATGGCAGCCCCTTTCTTCTGAACCATCCTGTTGGGGTTATGCACCTCAGTCCTGCATAAAACAAGGCATCTAATTCTCCCCGTGAGTCTATGCCCTGCCTCTCAGTTCAGAGGATAAGCCTGGTCCTGTTGGTTTTCAGCTATTTTGGTTTAATGGCTGTCTTACACTAGGTGTATGGGACAGTCTTGATCGTGCTTAGGCCTGATATTTCTGATATGTAGGTAAAAGCAGCAATAAGTAGTGACTCTATTACTGCACCTAAACCTTACAAAACAGTCACAGCTGCAAGCAGAACTAGGGCAAGCATTGAGAAAATGTTGTAGAAGTATTCCAGTTTCAATATAATTTCTGTATAGTAGGGTTGCAATGGGATTTCCTGAAGAATGTGTGTAGAAATTAAAGCTCTTCTTCTAATAGATTCCTTCAGCTTTCTAAAGCATGTTTTTATTGGCATTATTTTAGAAGTATTTTTCTCCTTTTAGAAGTATTTTTCATAGAAGTATGAAGCCTCTTCGGTCAATTTTGGTTACAGATAGAAGTTTTAAAACTGGGGTTAAATATGATTGAAAACAGAGTACATTTCTACTGATGGCAATTCTTCATGCAGATTTGACCTTTGGGGGAAGAGGAAGGTTGTTTTGTAACCAAAATATTCTCTTGCCAAAAATGTTGCCCTGGTAACTGATGCTGTAGAGAGCAGCCTGGATCCTTACACTATCCATTAAAGAGAATCTGACTCAGGAGAGCAAGGGGTAGATGCTGGAGAGCTGCCTGGTGATGGCTGAGAGGGGCTGGAGGTGCCAGACATGCCTGTGTGAGGAGGAGGGAGGAAGTGTATGGAATGAAGAGCCAAGAGCAATGAGTGCAGGATGAGACTCACAGGGGCTCAGGTGGTTTGAAAGATTGATAGGGGCAGAGGTGGTGTTGGAGGCTGTAGGAGCATGGCAGTATCCATATGCATGGAGAGTCTCCTGCAATGCCTTCCCCAAGATGCAGTGATGTTTTGAGATTCCCTCCCTGTAAGTCCCTTCTGCACCTTGCTGCAGAAAAGATTGTTTTCTGGGCATCCCCTTTCCTTACCCCCCAGCTGTAGTCATTCCACACCAGCCTCAGCCCCACCTTCCTGGCCCTATCAGCCCCCACCTCACCAGTAATGATGGGGGATGTGTGGTCTGCCTTTCCTGTACTCCTGCGCTTCCCTCTGGATCCCAGCAACAAGTTTAATTGGAAAAAAACAAGGCTGACTTGGAGGCAAGGCAAGGAGGCAGGGAGAGCCTGTGCCAGCTGACACCATGATCGATTACCTGGAACTCCACCTGACACTGAAATTAGGGTTTTTTAATGATAGGCCGACTCTCCCTGGATGTGAAATTCAAATGATCTCCAAAGCTTCCCTGTGACCATCAGTCGCTGCACGCAGTGGTACACGCCACATGCAGGTACTTTGTCTCTGTCACTGCTGAAAGGACATTGTTATTACCAACAACTCTTTGTATTAACCAGTCTCCTACCTAATAGACAACACTTTACGTTCTGCACCGTTACCCAGTCAGGGCTGCTGTGTGCCTGAGAGACACATGCTTCCCCTCAGCTCCCCTGGGGCAATGGAAAGCCAGTGCTTAAAAAGAGACACCAAAATGGAGGATGCACACACACCTTGCTCCCCTGCTGCCTGCTCTCTCTTGTGTTGGGGGTGGTTTTCATTTCTTCTCAGCTGCAGGCCCACAGCACAAACTGGTGGGGCAGGGGCTGGCTGCACTGGGATGTGCCAAGGTGCCTGGCAAGTAGGTAATTGCCTGAGTTTCTTTTGGATGAGAGAGGGGAGCTTTTCCTCCCACGGACATCTTTCCCATCCCAGGGCAAAACTGGGGTAAGCAATACTCCAGGCAGTTTTCCCCATCTTTATCATGCTTGGTGAGCCATGAAGGAAGTGCCTGGTGCACTGGTAGCCTCCCATGCTGGGGCAGGGTGAGAGAAAAGCCATCCCATCCCAGAGTCCACAGTGTTGCTGAGCCCTGGTGTATCTCAAAGCCTTGGCAGCTGGAGGGATTGTCACTGCTGGTGGAGGCTGTCTCCTAAGATATTGTCCCCACCTTTCTTCCTCATCTCTTGACCACTTTTGCCTGGCCCTCTGGAGGGCAGAAGGAAGGTAATTGGTGTGAGTGGGAGAGACCAGGAGCTATTCTGTGGCCACAATCTGAGCACTGACTGTCTTTTCTTACAGGAGATGACAAGCAGAAGGACCAATTTTCTCTTTCTGATGGGCAAGGATGGAAAGGAAGTTATGATAATAAGAGAAGGAGATAAAAAATATTAATAAATGTTAATACAGCATAGAGAGCAATAGCCTGGAAGCCACCATGCATTAAGCAGGATTTCCTACACCTTCTTGCTTTACTGAATGGGGATACACAGAGAGTGCTGTGGTTGTAGAGTCTTCTAACAGCACTGTGAAAGGCTTCATCACCAAAGGGAGTCTTGGGTGTATCATAAAAGTGTCAACAAGGAGGGAACACAAATTCTGAATAGTGGAGATGTTGGGATGAAAAGGGAAAGGTCCTGCCTCTGAAACCGTTCACTGCAAATCCAGATTTCCCCCATGGAAGGCACAGTGAGAAGGTTAGATGGGGACACCAAATATTTCCAGCTCCAGCAGGAATCCTGCCTCTGAAACCGTTCACTGCAAATCCAGATTTCCCCCATGGAAGGCACAGTGAGAAGGTTAGATGGGGACACCAAATGTTTCCAGCTCCAGCAGAATTGCTTTGGGCTGTGTTGAATGAGAAAAGCTGGACACACATGGGTCTGGACAGAACTGCAGGCAGCTATAATTCAGACCTTCTGGTTTGCTTCAGCAAGTGAAATGCTGGGTGATGACACTGACATTTTTTCAAAGACTGACCTCTACAGTGCCCATTCTTCCTTCATTTAGGTACCAGCATTGGCATATTTAATAATATACTCCATGCAGCCTCAGTTTCCCCCTGGTTATGAGATGTTTCCTGTATTTGATAACTTTTGGACATCTTTGACGAGGAAATGCTCTATGAGTTGCCATGGAAAACTCACATGTTCTCTCAGTGCTTCAACTTTCCCTCCCCGGTTTACCTATATTGTTGAAGCTTGCCTTTTCTTAAGTGAATGCTCAGCACCAAGCACCCCTTGGCTGCAGCCTCAGCTCTCCTCTGTGGCCATGCCCTGGGCAGCTCAGACACCTTCAGTCTGGGAGGGCGTCAGTCCTTCAAGGTGGGGTGGTGCAGTGGGAGGGCAGTGCTGTGCTTTGGCGGCACATGGGATGGATGCCTCTGCCCTGTCCCACCCCCAGCCAGCTCAGTGCACTGGTGCCCTCGGCAGCCTGTGCTGATTGTCCTCCAGCGAGGTTCCTGTGGGAGCTGAGCAGAGGGGATGCATGCAGACAATGTTCCCTGCTTTCCTCCATCGCCCGGTGAGCAGCCCCTAATCTGAGGGGCGTGCCAGTATTAATGCCTTTAATAACGACGGATCAGATCGTATGAAGAGTTTTAATTGATGTCTATATCCCTGGAAACATAAAAACAGCCATGTGAGCGTCTTACCACTATTATTTTATCAAAGGTTTTGACGTGGCTGCTGCATAGGAGATGTCAGGGAAAAAATTCATGTCTGCAAGGCACAAACAGGCGAAGTAATGGGATATAAATCAAAAACAGTGAAAGGGGAAAGTGGTTAGTCACAAGATCATAGAGTTTTCACTAAAAGGGAGAGCAGTGAATTCTCAATACAAGCAGCAGAATCCATTCATTCTGTGGTGCCATCAGCTCTTTCTCCCTCCCTGTCCCCAGTACCTCAACCCGCTGCCCTAAGGACACACAGTCCTGGGCCAGGGCTGGCCATCTTGGATCTGCCTCCTGGTCAGAATGGTAAGTAACATTTCCCTTCTTTGTCCCTTCTTGTACAGAAGTCATGGAAACGTAGCCCAAAAGCAGGGTTACAAATAGCAGCCCCTTTTCATTGGCTGGTCAAGAGTGTAGGTAACCTTTTGGTGGGTTTGTTTACTTTGCCTCACGTGGTGGTGTGCGAACACAAAAATGGTTCTCATTACAGAGGGGACAAACCGAAGTGTGGGAGACAAAAGGGGCTGATAGGTTGCTCTAGGCTGGGGCAAAGAGGAGGAAGGAAAGCATTGAGTTCACCTTGTTTGCCTTGGGGCAAATTTAGGACACCACCATGCAATGCCAGGAGGAGATCAGTTGCAGATCTGCTGCTTTTCAGTGACTACTTCTGGCCTTCAGGACACAGGAATGGCTGGGACCCTTTTGATGGCTCATGACACTGTTTGACCAGGTTATCCCCTTTCCACAGCCAAAGCCCCTCAGAGCTGATCCAGTGAGCCAGGACAACCAAGAACCACCTGTGAGACCCTTACAAACAGATCCTGCACGGATACCTTGCAAACTAATTGTTTCTTGTAGCCAGAGTGTCCCACAGGATGTTGTTCTGCCACGGGAAGGTGTTCAAACTGGCCAACAGCTGGGAAGCCATGGGTACAGTGTGAGAAGTGACTGCCTTTTCCAGGGCACTGCTGAGAGGAAAGCTTGCAGCATGGCTTCCTTGTCCAATTGCTTGGGTTGCAAATGTAAAAACCTGGAGAGGGGGGTAAGAGTGGAAGAAGGAGAGGAAGGGAGGAGAGGATGAAAAGGAGGAGAAACTGGTGGATAAAAAGAAATTTGAAAAAAAGTAAGTGAAATATTCAAACTGGAAAGTGATATTATAAAAAACTGCAGGGAACACGCTTGAGTGCATTCAAATTTATTCAAACTCTGCATCTGACATTGATGAATGCAACAGCTTTTTCCACAATATGTAGAGCGCACAGGGCATTTAGGATTGCAGCATCCCTTTCACTGCAGCTGTCTGGGGGCCTGTTCTGAGCGCTGTGGAGACCCCTACTCTGGGCCCTGGCATGCCCCCTTAAAGAAGAGGCCAGGAAGCCATTTGGGAAGGAACAGAAAAACAAACATAGAGGAAGGATTTCAGCAAAAGATCATGGAGGACAGATTTCAAGGCTAATCCAACCTTACTGTGTGTGAGGTCTTTATCTTTGTGGCAGGACTCAGTTTCTCCACTTGCAGTGGTGAAAAGTTCTTTCCAACGTGCATGAATCCATAGGAGCGGGGTTGTATTGGGATGCACAAAGTTACTGTTTTTCTATAGGTCTTACAAAAATTATATAATTTAGTATATCGATATTTTTAAAATAATCACATAAATAATAAAAAATTCCAAAAAAGCACCTCAGTGCAAATATACTTTGCAAGTAAGGACTTCAAGATCCTATTCTCTGGCACCCAGTAGCAAAAAGAGCATGTGGCTCTGGCCCAACATAAGACCATGAATGAGTCATCTTCCTGCAGGGAGCACTCTTGCACCCTCCTTGCACACCTCAGTGGCAGGCTGGCACCCCGAGCGATGACTTCTACACTTCCCTCCATTTTCTTCTCCCCTTGCCTGGGAAGTATAGCAGCCTTTAGGAATAACAGGGTACAAAAGAGCTTGAGTCAACAACCACCTGCGACTGTTCATCTCTAGATTTCATGCTTGCAGGGTTTTTTGGAAGACGGTGGATGGAGTTATCTTTCCGATGGATGATCGTGGAAAGAGGTGCAAACCCACCAACGTGCCAAGCAGGCACTGAGAGAGCTCCCACTTTCTCTTCCACCTCTGTATGTGGACAGAGCTCATCTCTGCAGACTCATAGCACAGCAAGATTTCCATGGACGTGCCTTGTGGTACTGAAGGTGGCAGAAGGCTGGGAGGCAGCCTGGAAGACCTGGCACCCTCAGCAGAATGCAGATACTCATAGAGAGGGTAGGATTCCTTCCTTCCTTCCTAGTCTCTCTTCCCACGGATACCTTAGACAATCTCTGATAATTTTATTTTTTTCTGTCTCCTAGGCTTTTGTATCTTCATGTTAGAAAGAAGCTGATGTCTAAGACATAGGAGACATGAGTTCAGCTCCCAGATCCACAGCAAACTCCCTGTGTGGTTTGGGTCAGGTCACATCAACATTGCAGGCTGAATTCCCCATAAATGATGTAAGAGCTAGTATGTAGCAGCCTGGTGGTTTTTTAAACAAGAGATGTTTTTACAGTGCCATCATTGCAGACTGTCATGTTTTCCGCAGTGTCTTTCTGCTACTGCACTATATATATATAACACCTATAATTTCTGTTTTAGGCTGTTTTGTCTTTCCTTCTCCTTTCCTTTTCAAATCTTATCTCCTCTATGCTACTGTGGCTCCATCTTTTGCTCAGATGGAGACCACTGTGTCTGACACATGAAGAAATTGGGCTGCTCCAAAGGCTGGCCTCCACAATCTGAGTGGGACCCTGTGAAACAGGGGTTTCCTGCTGTTTGCTCTCCAGGGCTCTGCACAGCTCCTGTTTGAAGGGACAGAATGCAGATCTGGCTCAGATCTGGCAGTCTCCCTACCACAGCAGCCACCTGGGAGAAGAGTGGGTGGGTGACTCTATGGGGCAGCACCAAATGCCAGGGCCCATCCTGGTGTGTGCTGAGAAACTCTTGTATCCCAGAATCATGGCTGGACCAGCCTGGAGGCAGTGTGAGCAAGGCCAGGTCCCTACCACAGGTTAGTGCATGGAGTCCTCACCTGAGCCCTGTCATAGAGATGGGCTGGATATCAAGGAAAGTGGAATGGAAATGCTTCAGGGACATCGGCATGACGGGTTTTGAAGAGGGACCTTGATTGTGCAAGGTAATAAAGGAGTCGAAATTTGAGCCTATTTCCTCCAAGTTCAGCTTTTCTGTGGCCCCTTGCTTCTAGCAAGGATCATTTCTAAGTCTTTAGGAAGACCTTTGGTGACTGTTCATGGTGGTCTCAGGAGGCCACTTAGGCTAATGCTGGACAGTCAAAAAGACCAAGTAAGAAGCAAGAAAGTCCATTGTGTCCTGGGAGTAGGACATCCTCATAATGTCTCTCTTAGGGTGGCCTTAGGAAATGACACTGCCTTGCCCATGTCCTCAGAAGGACAGCATCAGAGAGGCCACCTCTCCCCCTCCCACCATTGAACAGTCTCTGCAGATGGACAGGGAAGGCCCTGCCAGCCTGGCATCCTGCTCATGAGGTCCAATAAATGGTTTGGGGATATGTGCTGTGGCCTGACAGGGGAACCGAGAGCTTCTCCCTCTCGCTGTCTCTCATTTTCTCTTTAGATCGTAGTCATGGTGTAAACAAACAAGCTAAACTCTGTGAGATTTACAGTGCCCAGCTTCGGTGGCTTCCAGTGCGGCGCAGTGAGATATTTCTGTACAGGCAGGCTAAGCACTTTCCATTTTATACCTCAGCGGCTTTATAGCATCTTAAGGATTTCTGTGCATGCCTGGCTTCACTCAGAGGGAAAAAAATCAAGCTTGTAAATAAATACTAAATATATATGAACAAAAAAGACAGAAGGGAAGCGAGAGGGACACGCGCACACACACACGCGCACGCACACTTACCCACACTGGCAGAGGGAAGCAGGGAGGAGATGCAGAGATAGAGGGGGCTGAATGAGAGATGGAGAGACAAGAGATAAAAGAGAAAGAGCCAGCTGAGCAGCAAGCTGAGGACAGGCTCTCCTCCACCACAGCCAGATGGAAAGAAAATCAGCCAGAGTGAGCAGCTTTCTGGCAATTTGGGGAATATTAATTTCCCATCGGGTCAGATGAATGGCTGTGCCTGAGGTTAAGCTGAAACAGCAGGTGAAGGTGCTCTGCTCTGTTACAGCCCTCAGCCCAAACTCAGGCACCCCCGCTGGGCTGCTACCCCTCTACTCTGCATCCTTGTCTTTCTGCCTCTCTGCTGTTTGACAAATCCTTCCTGCAGTCAGATCTGCTCCTGACCCCAGATCAGGAGCAAGCTCTCAGGAGCAGAAGCTGCACCTGGCTTTGCAGGGCTCCTGCACTGGTGGCTCCTGGGCTGAGCCACTCTCCTCTGCTCAGTTCCAGTGGGACAAGAGTGGTAGTGTTCTTCCCTCCCATTTTTGTGAGTAACCAGGTTTTCTCTCTCATCTTTGGCAGAAGGACAAAAATACAGCCTTTGGCCTGAAGCAGGATCCCAGCGGGGATCTGGTATCCCCAGATTTCAGTGCTAGTGTAGGTAAGGTATCCCCAGAACCCCACTATATAGCTTCTCTGTCTTTAATATCAGCAACCTTTTCCTTGAACACTTGCTGCCTAGTGAACTCCTAGAAATGAGCTCCAAGGCAAGAGTCTGTGCTTTGTGTTTTGTTTTGATGTTAACGTGCTTAATCCCCAGTCAGGATCTTTCACCTGCACCTATAATAAGGAAAACAAGCTCAAGGGCCAGCTGCATATGGCAGGACACAGCAGCAGGACAGGTTTCCTGTAAGATCCTTTGTCAGTCCCAGCACTTAGCGCCAGCTCCACAGCCCCAGTACATGAACATGAGCCTCCTCCATGCTTTCCAGATCTCAGTGCACCATATTGTTCCAGCACTAGGGTTGGGGCAGTGAAAGAAGTGACTTCACAGTGGTAACCTAAGGAATCATTGCCAGAGATGGGAGCCAAAGTTTGATTTCTGCAGACCTGCTAATGTGTCATCTAGAGGGACCACACCACACACTGGGTGATATGCAAGCTGACAGCTAGCAGGTGTGATAGAGCTGCTGCAGCTCTGCATGGCAAATGGCAGCCTGCATCCAAATGTGAATGTGGTCACCCTCACATCCTGACCGAGCTGAGCTGAAGGAGCCCTGGGAATAAGGGCTGTGGCCAGGGGTTTTACATACAGACAAGGCCAGTGTGAGGATAGTATGTCTGCCATGGCTTTTCTGTCACTTGCCTCATGTGGTTTCCCTTCCTGAGTCCTGGCACATGCTGACCTTTCCTGATGTTGGCTGGCTTATCACAGCAGGAGGTCTGCGTGCTCCAGCTTTTACCCAGGCTGCTGCTCATGTGAGCATCCAGGACAGACTAAATGTGTGCATTTGGAGAGCAAAAATCTCTGTCCACAATGTACAAGGGCATGTACTGCCCCGCTGTCCTGGAGGTGACCCGGATGCCAAGGAGATGTCAATTCACACTTCCTCAGGGAACAGGCTGCATGCCACACAGCAAATGCAGGCAAATGCCTGCAGCTCCCTAGCTTTCCCTTGAATGACCTGCACCATGAAATGCTGCTTATGAGGCTGCCAAATAGTAGCTGGGCCAAATTTGGTCATTGTGTGGTGCAAAAATGCTCATGCGAGGCTCTGCTGGTGTGGCAATCCCAGGCTTGAGTGCGGCTGGCTCCATCTCCAGGTGTGAGCCCACCGTGCTCTCTCCCAGTGCTGGCTCCCTGCTGCTGGCCTCCTGCCCAGAGCAGAGGGGCTGCTGGGCCGGGGGAAGGGACTGCCTCCCCTTGGGTCCCTGACAATTTCTCACCATTCTTTCCGTGCCCGGGACTCGCTTCCCCTTCTCAGATATTAAGTATTCAAACCTCATTTACATCCTTATTTTTCAATTTGCTGCCACAGTAGTTTAATTTATTCTATATAATTTCTTTTTCTGAGGGGACATTAATCATTGCCCTGTGCTTTTTGGCGCCTGTGGGATATGTGTGTGTGGTTTTTTTTAAATCAATAAAATAAAGCAACCTTCCTTCCCTCTACCCACCCCCGCCCAATCCTTCCCACCCCCACAACGTGCCCCTTTGCCGGAGGAGAGAAATATCATTTCTCCATCCATTTTTTTACCCCCATTGTTTCCTTCGATTTCAGCCCAAACAGATTAACTTGTCTTTTTTATTTCTGATGAAATGCTGTGTGAATAGGGTGTCTGGGTGGGGAGAGCTTCTGGCTGCTGCTGCCCTCTGTGTCACTCAAAGGGCGGGTTTAGGATGACGTCCCTGCTGAAGCGCTGAAGCCCAGAGCCTCTGGAAGGGGAAATTTGGAATTTCCAAAGCCAGGCCTTGGAAGGAACAAGCCTGCTTTTGGGGAAGGGATGACTGGGGAGGATGCAAAATCACTCAGCCCAAAGAAGTGCACACATGCAGCCTTGAAGACAGGGCAATGTCTGCCACGACATTCTAAGGAAAAAGAGACATAATCATGGGGAAGAAAGAAGGAGGAGAGAGTTTGAAGGAGGAAGAGAGAAAGAAAAGCAAAAACCAATAAAAAGGAAAGACAAAATAATTTGGGAAAAAGAGAAAGACCAGAGTGCCAGAGCTTAATGGCTTTTCCATTTGACTCTAGCTGATTCAAACACAAGGAAGAGTGGTTTGTTCTCCAGGCTTGGCCCAGTGCGTGGCTCATGGGGCACAGGCTGCTCTGCCGTGGGGTGTGTGACACAGTGGTGCTGCGGCGTTGTGGGGACACTTGTGGGGCCCCCCAGGCTGCACAGCACAGGCCTCCTGCAGGGCACAGCATCACAGGCTCCCCCACCACACACCCCAGGTCTTTGTCCATTACAGCTGCTTTCTTTTGTTGTTATGTAATCACCAATAATGAAAGTCCAGTTTGAAGAGGATGCTTAATGTGGTATTAGTCAGTTGAAATATAAGTGTAAATTACATGCCTGCAGCTAGAAAAAAAATGGTTGCAGCAGAAAACATCCCTCTTTAGTAGCATAGTATAATCAAGAGAGCTGATCAAAAAAGAATTTTGATGAACCAGTATTCCATTGGAAAATGCAGAATCCTCCAAATTGAACCATTTTTGGAAATGTTAAATGTTGACTGGAATTCTTGGCAGAAGCTTGAACTGACCCAAAATGCAATGGATTATTTGGTTTTGCTTTTCTCATTATATTTATAAGCTATTTTGCTTTTTCAATGCTATCAAAACAGAAACTTTAACATTATTTTCATGCCTCTGCATTGAATTTCCTTCAGAATTAACATTCTGTTCTGCCCCATTCTGTCCATTTCATTTTTCATTTCACTTCATGATGAAAATAAATGTAGAAATAACAGAATTTCCTGTAAGCTGGAATTTCTACTTCTATCCATTTCCAGAGATCAGCAATTCTAGGGGGCAATGGAACATTTTCCCCAACATTATGACAAGGCAGAAGATGTTATGTCTATTGAAAATATTTATGTCTATTGAAAAGTGTCTAGTTATTGTAGAATAGGCAAAGTTCTGAACCATCTCCAAAAAATAGGGTCAAACACAGCAGGTTTGTCTACACTGATTTCCAGAGCTACCCATGCAGGGAAGGGAACTGCCATGTAAGTGTATGGTCTCAATCACATCATTTGGCAAACTGCAATCAATGATGCTGGTGGAAGGAGGGGAGAGGCTGCAGCCCTGATGCCCCACCAGTGCACTGCTGTCTGAAATGTGCAGATTTCTGGGAGCTGTGTCTGTATTCTTGGTTTGCTCCCAGCATTTTTCTGTCAATGTCTATCTGTAACATATTTGAAAGGTTTTTATGGAGGTACATGGAAGAGTTTTGGACATGTAACAGAGAAAAGATGAATTCATCCTTGGCTTGCAAGAAGCATAAGCTCCATCACTGAGCCACAATCGGGCCTGCACTAAGGACCATCAGCTCAAATCTAGAGCTCCCCTTCGCCTCCCTGAGGTCTAGGTTCAGGCTGGCAGTGCAGGACTCTGCTGTGTGGTATCAGAGAGGGCACCCTCTGACTAAGGGGTGCACCAGCCACCTTGGAGCCCTCAGGGCCCGAGGGTGGCACAGACAGATGTCATGGGCTGGTTTGGATGTGTGTGCGATGGCTCCGAACCGCAGCTCCCTCCTGGATCCAGGTGATGCTGAAAGAGCAGCATGTAAATGACAGGGAGCTTGTCCCCAGCTCTCTTGTGCACCCTGGAAGAGTGATTGCTTCCAGTCATGGACCATGAACTTGCAAACACTCACACAGTCCTGTTCCTGTAGTTTGGATTGGGCTCAACACTGTCACCCAGACTCAAAGCAAAGACTCTTGCAGGACACCCACCTGAGCAGTGCAGCATGCCCCAGCCAGGGTGGGCAAAGCATCTGGCCACTTGTTCCTCTGAGGAAGGAACTCCTGGAATTTAGCACTTGCATCTGTGTTGCAAGCATTTTCTGTGCCTTTGTAGCTGTGCTTATGTTTCTCGCTGGTGCCTCAGGGAGCACTCTGTGAAGCTGAAATAATGTAAGATCTGTTCTGCTCAGGGTGTTTCACTCCCTGGATGGTAGGAATACTACAAGAAGACCAGATCTTGCAGTATTTCAGCCCCATAAGTGGCTCCTTGAGGCAAAGAAAGACTCATGAAGAAGAAACACAAATACAAATACCAAGATATTTGGTTTCCCAGTGTGATCTCTCTTCCTCTTCTGCTGTTCACATACTCACTGGTATCCATGCAAAAAATAAAACCTACGCACCCTACTCACAAACCAACTCTATGCAAAGCAGATATTATGGGATATGGCTTATGATTTCATAAAATGCTTTCACATACACGAAGAGTAGAGGCATAGGTGGGACAAAATAAATATCAAAATTTGTCTGTGGTTTTGCCGTAAGATATGTGTGAGTTGGGGCCCAAATGCATGATATCGTAGACAAAAGCCAACTCATGTATGTTCATACACAGAATCACCATGGAGCATCTTCACAAGTGTGTCCTGAACTGCCACAAGCATGCCAAAATCAGACTGGAACACCCCCAACAGCTTGGGAATTTGGACATGTATATGTTGGAGTGTGTCTTACAAAATGTGCATAGGGGCATAATGAAATGTGCAATAATCATGGACACGTGTGTCAGAAATCGTATGTCCATGTGTGTGCTGCTGAGCAGGAGGGAGCAGCCAGCAGGGGTGCTGGAGGCCAAGATTTGCAAAGCTACTTAATGTTAACTTCAGAATTTGCACCTTGTATGAGAGAAGAGCCCCATCTTCTTGCCTCCTCTTCTGCTCTGGAGCTGTCTGTGTCAGCCCAACTGCATTTGGGACATCAAAAACACCAATGTGGGTGGATGTGGAGGGTTGTCAGTAGGCCACTTGTTTGGTACAAGGTAAACCCAAATCACATGTTTCTCAATATCCTGGGTCCTTTTTCTGGAACCCGCTTCCCTGTGTTGGGCTGGACAGAGCAAAGCAGAAGTGGGACATTGGGGCAGGAAAGGTACAAGATGAGCATGAAGGTATAAGCCTGTGTCTGGGAAATGGTCCTTCCATGGACATTTCTGAGAAAATGAGTGCATGTTCAGAGACAGGAAGGGACTGGACCTTCTATGAAAAGAATGATGTAAAGTGTTAGAAAAAAGGACACCCTTTTTTGAAAAACCCACATTTCTCATCCAGAACTTCTGTTCAGTGGGATGGCTGGCTTTTTGCCTGGCAGTTTGGCATGCAGAACTACTATGCTGAGTTGTGTGTAAGGTACTGTTTTCCAGCCAGGTTTGTTCCTGGCTGTGCTTCACTTTCATTTGTTCTTTGTCATTTGTTCTTCTCCTCTTTGAAACATTTTAATTGACTAATCAGTTTGCAGAGTCATCAGCATGTGAGTCTCTCACACGGACATGGGCCTTCCTTCCCCAGCATGTCCCTGTGAGGTGAGGTGAGCAGTGGGCACCTCCACTGAGGCATGGAGGCAAGGACCAGACTGCACAGCAGCCAGAGAAGGCAGTGGTGCCCATCCAGACTTTGGACAAGTTATGGATGTGGAACTGATTTGTGTGATGCTGGTGGGACATGGAGCAGTGGGGCACTGCTGTCCTTGGCTGTGTGGAGCTGCACACCCTGGACACCCAACAGGGCTGAACAAGATGCCCTGGCATCTTGGTACCTCCTTGCAGCTGGGATAGGCAATGTGGATGTGTAGATGCCCTTCTGGAAGGAGAAGGAGGGGCTCTGATAGAGAAGCTCCATGCAGGTCTGTGATAGGGATTTGAGCTTCACAGGATGACAGTGCTGGTGGGGCACAGCTCTCTATTTGCACTGGGTTGGGTGTGCAAACAATGATGCTTGCTGCTGACAACCTTGGAAATTTCCTGGAATTCCAGGGTTGGAGCCAGGCCCTGCTCCGGGGAAGGTGGATGCTGCGTCTCAGTCCATAAAGTCCCCAAAATGGGAGAAAGGGGTGAGAGACACACAAAGTCAGTAGTAAAAAGAAATGAAAGTCGGCAGCTGGCCACAGCGGAGTGCAGACTCTGCAGAGCTGCCTCTTTTATTGGTGCCCAGACTGGAGGGAGGTTTATGCTCTCAAACAAGCCAAATTGGAAATGGAGCACGGGCCAGAGCCCTGCAAGCAGGCTGCTGCCTCTGGTGCCAGGAAGGGTATGTGGACACCTGAAATCCTTGCCTTTCCCTCACCCTTCTCTTCTCTGTCCTTCCTCCTTTCCACTCCTTTTTCACTGTCCCTTTCCATGTCTCAAACTTTCCCCTTCCCATGGCTGGGCTTGTCCCTCAGTGCTGATTTCCCAACAGCTCCTGTCATCAGCTGGTACTGAAAGCCCTTTTGGTGGTGGTGATGGGCCAGGTTGCTCAAAGGCAGCCAGTCTGGGTGGCCCAGTGAGTCTGAGAGGAGTTATCTGTGGCCTTCTCTTTCTACTGCTTCTCTGCTAAGTGTAGAGGAGCAATTTGCATTACAGTGACCATGTGTTGCATGCCTGTCCTCATGTTTCTGTCCTGCTACTAGGAGGAGAGGAAGTGTGCGAGACATGGAAGAATCAGAGCAAACAGCAGACATGATGTTGAAGGCACAGAGAGGAGACCCATCACCCAAGGGCCTGGCACATAATCTAGCATGGCCAGTGGTGGTTAGCAGCTCGATGCCAGATATGACATGAAAATAATTTGCTAATTAATGCAAAGCCTAAAGTCATACAGGCAATAGGTGGGGAGAATTGGGTGTTCATTCCCCAGCAAGCTCCCCAAATCTGTGCTGAGCAGGGCATGGAGACCACTGTGATGCTCCAGGATCCAGCTCTGACATGCTGAGTCAGTTCCGTGGCATCCAGGTATGTTAATAAAAGAGCACTAGAGACTGAAGGTGAGAGCTCAGTCACCAGCTACTCTGGGGACCTGAGCTCTCGTCTCCTCTCCAGCTGATTTTTTTTCATGTCATTTCATTTATCCAATGCCTCAGTTTGCTGCCTGCAGAAAGCCCAAAGGGATGATGACATCTGTTGTCGGATTAAAGTGCAGTCTTGACTGTGAGAGGTCAGGTACCATGGTGGGACCGTTTCCAGTGTGAAACCGTGCTCCCATCCCACGTGGTGCTCCACAGCCTGGTTTCATTTGCTGGGAAAATGTCCTGCTAAAGTCAGCTCCGTGCTCATGGACTGTCTTCCAGCCAGCATGCGGGGAAATTGTTTGGTCTCTTTCTTTCCTCCAGTTTTGGCTGTTGAAGCAAAAACACATAATAAAGTAAAGAGGGTTTTAATGACAATCTGCCGGCATGTTTAATATTCCAGCTTGAGGAATGATCCAGTTATGTACTGGAGCCAAGGGAAGGGATGTCATTACTTCCAATGCACACTGAATCAGTGTCTTTGCAAAGAGAAGCAAACATCACAAAGGACCTGGCTGCTCACCATTGACCCACAAAACAAAGCCATTGCTCCAACAGATACTGAGCTTTAGAGTCAGGGCTTGCTCTCCTGTAATCACTGTGTTACAGATCCATAAAGGAGGGAGAACCTGGGTGCTCTATGCAGCTTTATTGAGTGTTTTTTCCCCCTGCAATGCTCAATAAGGTGTTTTTTTTTCTGCTCAGGGAAAGGTACAGGACGTTTTTTGTACAAAACCTTGGCATTCCCCAGTTCAGGTCTGAGAGAGTGATTCAGATGTGTGCTTTTGCTGCACTTCTTTGTAGCTGAGACTCTCGCCACATCTGCTGGATTTATGGCCCCAAATTGGCTCTGTCATCCAGTAATCCTTCCTGTGCACACAAATATTTGGACAACTCTCATTGTTTCAGAAGCAGACTAGCCTGTGTGGCTCCACTGACATTACCTACTCTGCCAGGCAGGTGGCTGCAGAGAAAACAGCTTTATTTATACAGTGCATTGGAATGACAGAAGTGGATTCTTGATAGCAAGGAGGATGAGGGACCTCTGGATACAAGGACCAGTTGCCCTTTTCAGCCCAATTGGCAGTGGAATCTAGTCTGCTCCTGCCACCAAATCAACACCACGTCTTCCTGGGGGAGACCTGGATTTTGAACTGACTGGAGGTTGAATCCAGGGTACTTGTAGGGGTTCCAATGCTTCCAGATACATGGGGGCAGGCAGAAAATCACATGAAGAACCTAAGGGTTGTAATAATGTCACAGAGTGCAAGTAGAGCTTCTTAAGAACCAAAGCTGCTTGTGGGACAGAGTCAGAGACCTCTGAGAGCTGAAAACTTACTGACTGTTGAAAGTTTGCCAGCATTTTGGAGTCAGGATTTGAGAGACAGTGTGCAGTAAAGTTAGCAAAATCACAGCAGGAGTGTAACTGATTCATTCCATTGAATCTTTGTCCGAATGGAAAGAGGTCCACAAGGCCGGATGCTCAGGCTCCAAGTGGTAGCAGGGTTTATAGCTAGGTTGGGGAAAGGAAAGGTCAGCTTGGGGGGCAATGCCAAGTGAACATCTGCTGTCTTTGTACTTGTGGGTCAGAGGCAAAAATATCTAAGAAAGGTGGAAAGAAAGGGTCTAGCTTATGATGCCAGTGAAGACAGGACCCCTCTCACTTTAAGATGAAGTTGAGCATCTCCTTTTGCCCAGGTGCTCACATCAGGCTGTCCTTAGCAGGGCCCAGGCAGTCTGTGTAAGCCACGGCGGCCTGGCTCCCTGCAGTGGCTGTGCCGTCCTGTGCTGGGGACTCAGCCCAGCAGATCTCTCAGAGGCAAAGCTCGTTTCTCTCCTAATCGAGCAGGTGGTGGCAACCTGGTGTTTCAGGCGTGCTGCCTCCATTCCCAAACACAGCTGAACTCCTGATGCAAGGAGACTTTACAAGACCCATGAGAGACACCAAAGGCTGACCCTTGCTGTCATTGGGAGGGAGGAACTTTCTGGTTACCTCTAAGCAAAAGGACAAAGCATTATAAGATATATTTAATAAAACAAAACACACACACACATAGAGGGGAAAAAAAAAGGAAAAGAGGCCAATGCGCAGGAAGGTAATGTGTTCATTTGAATAATGGGCAAAATCAAATTAATTCTACATTAAATAGTTCTGAATAAAGGGTTTAAGTCAGCAGTTTCAAACTTGTTTTCCTTAATTACTTTCCGTGTTTAATGTCATTAAGAAGATTAAAAATTCATTAACAAGAGTAGTAAAGTGGCAAATCAGTAAAGCTATCACTCCAGGTTAAAAACTACGCTGAGGTTGACACTTTGTACACTTCCACAGGCGTTGTGTGGAACGCTCCTGGGGAGCTGGGGTGGCTGTGGGGAGTCCTGCCAGCCCCCTCCTGCCAGGCCAGCCAGGGGGGCAGCCCAGGGGCCAGCCTGGGCTGGAGGTGGCAGCCAGTTTAACCATGAAATTAGCAAGACAGAAGGCAGCATTTAGCAGAAGGGCAGCATGGGCTATGAGGGGTGCAGCAGTGTAACCCCTGAAAATGGCTAGCACCACAGACAGGCTCAACCATGGAGAATGGCAGGTGTTATGGAGCAGCAAGGCATGATGAGGCAATCCAGCTGCTTCACTGGCCTCATGGCCTGAGCCCTCTGAGAGAGAAGGCTCAGAGGGCACTGAGCACCAGGGAACCACCAGGCTGGCCTGTCGGGATCAGGCAGAATGGGGAGAGAGATCTGGGGTATTTTTTCCTCCTTTAGCCTTAAAGGATGCAAACACTTCTGCTCCCTAGGAGTGGGTACACAGCTTGAGAGCAAATAAGGCTGCTTGTTTAGGGAGTGCAACCAAAGCATGCAACTCCATCAGCTTTGGGAATCCTGCCCATCGCTGCTCTCTCAAAGAGCCTCAGGGTGCTGGATGACACACAGACCCCACTGCAGCCCATCCCAGGCAAGTGAGAGATCATCTTCACCCAACAGCTCTGATTCAGATAAGCCAAGCAGGTGAAAGGCTCATGGAGACATGAACCCCAAATCACGCAGCAGGGCTGTGCCAGGGGCAGGAAACAGGCTCCTGCAGCTGGCTGCTGGTGTCGCCCCACAGCAGCACTGCAGAACTGGCCATGCTGGCTTTGCCAAACCAGCCTCCTGCAGTCATGACATCAGCTGTTTTAAAATGGTCTCATTGGGTCACTTTTGTTTTCTATTTTTTGATCTCATAAGGGGTTTTTATTTATCTTTATCTTGAAAAAGCTCCATTCAGGCAAACAGGAGTGCAGAGCTGCTTGCAGCCCAACACTTGGATCGTGGTGGCTCCCAGCCACCTGCATTTACCTGTGTGTCCTGTGTCCGTGATGTGCAACACACAGTGTGAAGGTTCTGGTCTCTTGGGTTTTGAGGTGCAAAAGCTGGGATTGCAGAGCTGTGCCTGGGAATGGAGAGGGAGTCAGAAAGCCACAGAGGTGTGGTGCCATATGACAGAGCAGCATCCCTGCTGCCCTGGCGCCTGGTAAAGCACACAACTGGCAAGAGGGCTCTGCACATTGTTAGTGCCTGTCAGCAAGGAGCTGAGTCCTGCAGGAGACTGCCCAGACCCCCAGAGCACATTATCCCCAGTTATGAGATGAAGAAACAGAGGCACAGAAGAGAGACTGATACGTATTGCTCAATGCCGTGGGGGGAACCTGTAACACCTTTCTGCCTTAACTTCCCCGTGCCTGTTTGCAGCCCATGCTTCAGCAGCATCACTCTTATCTGGAAACTAGCAGGGTCCACTTGGGAAAAACCACTGTTTGAAGTGTGTAAGAAATAACAGAGGCAGTAGAGGGAGTGAAAAAACCCCAAATTCTTAGACACAAAGATGTTACTAAACCTAGGGACATACATGAGATCCCAAGACACGAAGAAGGTGGGTGCAGGAAAAAGGGGTATCCTCAGCTGAAGGCAGTGGGAAGTCTTTTATGTGCCATGCACCAATCCCTTTTGCCTGCCCCTGCAGACCTCCTGGAAGCCACCCTATACAACACCCCAGACCCCTGCTGTGTTGCAGAAACAAATCCCAGATTGTGCTGGGTATACACATGCATTTTTTAAGATACTCTGGTCAGCCAAACCAGGGCAGTAGGGGTCTGTGGGTTGCCCAGTGGCTGAATTTTTCTCTTCTTTTGCTTAGTAGAAAAACACAAAGGTTTGCCTTCTTTCTGCTCAGTTTTGGAATGGAAATGTTTTTGTCTTCAGTTTCCAAATTTTCCTCGGATCAGGAAGTCCTGGTGCTGCTCTGATGATCAGTGAAACAGAAAAACACATTTCCCCCCTATTTTTCCCTAGCTTTGATGAGGGGCTCCCATTTGCAGGGCCACACGTTTGTCCCGCTGCTCCCTCCCAGACACTGCAGGATCAAGCAAAAGCCCATTCTCACCACATCTCTTTGTTCCCCGGGGAAGTCACAGCAGCCCTGTTTTGGGAGCAGGTGGGAGGAGGGAAGGACCTTTTTATTTATTTTTTTGCCCTCCCCTTTTATTCTTTTGCAAGCTTTAATTATCGAAGGACTGAATTTGAGCTGTTCCTGTCTTCTTCCTTCCTTCCCGGACAGCATTTCTAACAAAGGCCTGTGGTTAGAGTTTGAGGGGGTTTTTTCCGTTTTCTTTTCCCCTCCAGAGATCTAAGGCCTGTAATGAGATACCAACACCCTCTCCTTCCTACAGCCCCCAAAACAAACCCTCCGCCCCGCCAGCCCCTCCCTCTGCTCTGGCTCCAGCATCCCTCCCGTGCTCCCAGGGGAGGAGGGCACCCGATCCCAGCGCAGGGCTGTCCGGCCTGGGAGGTGAGCACGATAGAGTTACAGGGGAGAGCAGCTTGCAATCTGCCTCTGCTTTGATGAAGCACCAGTTCATTATCTCCCTCTCCCCCACGGTGAGAAAGGTCTTCTATTGTCGAGGCTAGTTTGTCCCTTTTATTTAATTCCTTAACCTGTGTGCAAACCTGTGGTGACATTACTCTATCACCCGTCTCTCCCCATCTTCTCCCAGTCTGTAAAAAGCAAGGGCAGGAGTCTCTGGGTGCCCCTCTTGCTCCCTGTGCCAGGGTCAAAGCCTGAGATGTGAAGCCAGAGGCATTGAGTACCCTCAGTCCTCACTTCGACAAGGAGGCAAGGTGCCTAAAAACTTCTGGAGGTTTGTCTCCCATGGCTCCATGCCTACCTGAGAGAGCTGCCAGGAGCAGTGCCCGTGCTCCTCACCACCCCAAGTGTGGTTACACAACCTCGGGCAGCTGGCTGGGAGGGCAGAGGGGAGCAGGATTTCTCACTCCAACACCTCTCTGCCTGCCTCTCAAAGTCACCTGTCCCCAGGTCTCTACCTGGAGGGACTTGGTGGTTGCTGAAATTCCTGTTTGGACTGGGAAGAGAGGGAAGGAGCAGCAACCTGTAAGCTGTTTTATTTGGATATTTTCCTTGTATCACAGGAGTGCTGCCTGGTGCCAGATGCTGCATATCCCAGGGCCCTGGGAAGGAGCCGAGCCCGGTGCCTGGGTGTGGCCCAATGCCTGAGCTGCTTGTGCTCCCGCTCTTTCTGCGATGCAGAGGCTCGGAGCAATCGCAGAGGGAAGCTGGGAGGGGAGGGTGTAAGGCCGGGAGCATCCCTGCTCTCACCCTGGCTCTGCAGCCAGGGCATGACTCTGCAGGAGAACAGCCAGGGCTGCTCCCCTGCCATGAGCCCAGAGGCTCAGAGTAGCTCAGTGTGCAGCACAGGCCAGTGTGCCGCGGAGGGGAGATGGGATTCTGGTCATCTGCAGCTGCTCTGGCCATGGATGGGGACTTGAGGATAAAACCACACAGGGAAGCCAAGCCTTTCCCCCTCACCTTCCTCCAGGAGGAGGGCCCTGGAAAAAGGCGTTGAGCAAGGGGCTGTTGTGCAGCAAGGAAGGGCTGGAGAAGAAGAGCTGAAGAGGGGAGGAAGGCAGAGCAGTTGCCAGGCTGCCTTGAGCCAGAGCCTTTCATGGAGGTGCAAGGGGATTGGAACATGGAGGATCAACATCGTCTTCTCCAAAGAAGAAAAGAAACAAATGCAGAAGGAAGACAAAGGGAAACAGGACTTGTTGGGAGGAAAATGGGGATGCTCAGGGATTGAAGCAGGCTGGGGTCCAATTTAATAAGAAGCGAACCAAAACAAAACCCAAACAAAAAGTGACTGGAATTGGCGGTGGGCACCCCCTCCCCCAGGCAGCCATCCCCAGAAGGCAGTGAAGCTGCCTTTTCAAACAGCCGCCTCACAATAAATTCATGGCAGCCAGGGCTGGGAAACAGGCTGCTGCAATTTAAAGGAAGCGTGGATTTGCATATTGAATTAAAATTAAGAGCTAATTATGCAAATAAATTATGACATTTGGCAGGAGAATTTGCTTCAAGATCATTTATTACGTTCTTTTTATAACAGTGCGAGCATTTAACGGTCAAAGACAATATTTTAAAGGAAAATTAACGCAAGATTATTAACCTAAAAACAATTCCACATTAATGAGATGTATTTCTCTTCAACTTCTCACACCTGGCTGCCTATTGATGCCCAGCCAGGACTGTCTCTTAATAATTGGCATTTTTTTTGCAGGCAAATATTGAATGAGGTGGTGAATGTTGCTTTGGACAAACTCACTCAGGAAAATTCCTTCAGGATTTTAGCTTGCTGGTCTGTAAAGGAAACTTGTGAAGGTCAAACATGTCTCATGTTGTTCTGTGCACTTGTACTGACCAGGTCTGGATGTGCTTGGGAGAAGACACTGTGCTGTCTACCCCATCTGCATGAGAGTAAAAGCTCCCCTGCTAAAATGCGCATAATTGCTTTTCCGAAGAGATATAAAGCAAAAGTCTTAGCCATTTGTGGTCATTAAAGATCCCATGCCTTTTTTTCCCCAGATCAGGGTTGTTAACCCCGGTGTTTTGGCTCCTCTCCAGCCCAGGTACTGCTGCCTTCCCCAGCCCTGCACTGGGACTCTCAGGTGGGGCAGACACTGCTCTTCCCCTCCTGGGACCCTGGAGTGCCAGCCACATTCTCCCAGTGGCCAGGAGCCTCCCATGAGGAGAATGGCTTCAGGAACGCCCCATGTTGAGCCCTTGGGACGCCACACTGGTTTTTGCTGGAGCACTGAGGGATTCAGGTACCTCCAGGACCCAAAAGCTGCCCATCCCCAGCCATCACCTGTTACCAGCCTCTGGCCCAGGTCCATCACCCACAGCTGAGGTGGTTGTCTGCAGGTGAGCAGTTGTCAGTCTAGAGGATTGACTCTTGTTCAACTAGGAAAGATGCTCAACCATTTGGTTTTTGATATGAAATTATCTTCAAAAAAATAAATTCTCAGGAAAGACAGGTGGTGCTTGTGTTCCATCCAGCACTCTTGCTTTGCTTCTCTTTTCCAGGCAGAATCCTGGACAACTGGGAGTCTGTGTTTGCAGCCAGGTTATAGGGGCAGTTGTTGGGAGTTATGAGAGAGCTGTAGCCAGGAATGACTAGAAGGGAACAAATTAGGAGGTTTAGGAAACGAGAAACAGTCTTTGTCAAAGGTGGTTCATTGCAGCCTGGAAGCCCAAGGAAGAACAGGGTAATGTGCTACACATCCTTCAATCATTTTCACCCCTGCTTTGCCTCCAGTGTGGCTGTTGTCCACTGTGAACTGTACACTGCTAGGGCAGGATGGGATGTGAGGACTTGATACTGGAGTTTCCTTTTGTTCCATTTCTTTACCCCTGTTTCTCAAATGTTCCCTTACAAAGCCATCTGCCTTTGCTATAGCTGGGTTTTTCAGAATCCCACACCCTGCTAAAGCTTTAAGGGACTTCACCCACAGACTGAGGGGCATTTCTCTTCTGAGGCTGCTAAAAGTCTGTCTTTCATGACTCTCCCACATCCACTCTCAAGGGATTTTTCTCCTCTCAAGTTCAAAGTGGAGAGGACATTCCCTGCAAAATCAGCCCCGGCACACAGCACACAGTGGTGTGCAGAGCCAACCACAGGTAAGAAATTGTGTTGCAAGAAATGAAAGGTTTGGAGCCAGACAAAATGTGTGACATTCGAAGTTCTCAGCTCTCCTTCCTCAGAAAGGCAATCTGTGACTTCTGGACCCTCCTTAATGACCCAGAGCCAGATGGAAAATAATATTAATAATAATAAAAGAAACAAAGAAGGGGCTGGCGCATTTTTTAAATAAAGAAATTTCCCTCATCTTGCGGTTAATTTAAAAGGTTTATTTCTTGAAATGAATCCTCTTCATCAAATCTCCGATCCTTGAAAATCAGTGCAACCTGCCTCTGTGGATAATGAATTGATTTGTAATGTAAATTATATAAAACACCCTCCCCGCCAGCATTTGTGTGTGAGTGTGTTTAATCTAAAGCGTTTAAGTCTGAAAATGAGCTTCTCCATCAAAAGTCTCGATTCCATTTACATTTCTTGCATACGAGTCAATTTGTGCCTGACCCAGTCTATAAATCACTGCCAAGGAGTGCTGTGTCTGTACCTCTCCTCTTCCCCCACTCCCCTCCCCTCCTCCTCCCATCCTTGCACATGCAATGTTCAAAAAGGCATTTTTGGATACCCTCTATAAACAGTAGAGTTCCCAGTTGTCTGGCCAGAGGCTGACCAGTGCAGAAGGAGCCCCAGCTCAGAGGGGTGTGCAGTGTGGGCACTTAGCAGGTGGTGAAGAAGGGGGAGGAAGGGAAGTCCTTCTCAGCTTCTGCTGGCTGCTCTGGGAGGATCTCCCAAGGGAAGGTGCTCTTTCTCTTGGTGGATCCTTTCCAACATGTGTTTGCTTGGCCACTAAAGAAGTCTACGGCTTAATGGCACTAGAGGGTGAGGTCTTCTTCTGGTGCACAGCAACACGGCTCTCTAAATTCCATGAAATGGGAATTACTTGAATCACCAGAGCCTTTAATCCTGTATTTATGTCCCCAGCTGTTTGATCATGCCAAGTTTTATCCTTCATCTCATGCCATTGGTGGTGAGATGACATGGGCCATACCTCCTTATCTCACCTCCAGTGGGAGTATCCTCTGGGAACTGGGGGCTCCCCTTGCTGGTTGGACTTCTGTACAACAAAGGCCTATGGCCCTTTCAGAGAGGAGGGGAAGTAACAGCAGTGGTATCCTCACTGAAAAAGTCTGTTGACCCATCTTGGTACAGGCATTAGAAGGGGTTTAGTAGCAATGCACTTGAGAGAGCTGTTGGAGATCCACATTTCCCTGAATATTTACGCACAAAGATTTACAAAACCACTTAAAACAGTCTTTCTTGGATTCTCTTGCTCTCCCTTTTCCCATAGCAGAAGGATGCCTGAAAGTGTTAAGAAATTAGAACATCAAATCTATCCAGGTCTCCAGAAGAGCATGAGACAAAGAACTGGACCATTGGCCACCTATCCCTAAGGCCACTTTATGTCCTCCATCTGCGAGCCTTGACTTGCCCTAACACAGCTATCTCTGAGCACCCCTAAGAAGTGAACTCCATCCATTGCCATCTGTCTGGTCTGTCACCAGAATGAGAAAGATTGATGTCCAGCAAAACAAAGTGAAAACTCAGCTTGAGTCAGGAAGGCAGTGTGAGGTAAATCTTCCGAAAAGACTTATATTGGTACTTACAACCAGGAAAGGCTTCCTCCCTGTGCCTTGTTTGTTTACCTTTGAAATGGGGTTAATCCTTCCCTTCTCCTGGCTTTCCTCAGCTTCCATATCAGGGCTCAGAGTGTGGGGTGTATGTTACTGTATGAACATGCAGCCCTGAGCATGATGGGGCTTCTGGCATTGGAGGAGTCCTATGAGCTGCTATAATACAAATACTAGGAAGAGTTTTTCCTCAAGATTACCCCAGGGGATTGAGGTCAGACTTTCAGTGAAGGAAGACACAAACCTATTACCAGTTTCTGTGGGGACTAATGCAATTTACACTTTGTTAGAGGAACTCGCAGTGATTTGTACACATTAATTACTCCTTGCAGCATCCCAGCTGGATAAATATTATTACCTTCATTTTACAGAAAGTGTAACTAAGATGTAGAGAAGTTCATTTGTTTGACTACAGCTGTACAGTGTGCCAATGACTGGAGCCAGAAATAAAACATAAGAGGACTGATTGTCAGTCCCTTCCTGCTCTAAAACTGCGGGTTCCAAATATTTTTTTCCCAGAATGTCACAAGCAAAGAAGGCAGAGGTGCCTCCTGGCTGGGCTGGGTACCACTGTAGTGGGGATTGGGTACTGGGGGTGGTGCATGAAACACAGCCTGGGAAGCACCGCTTCGAACCTCAGCCTGCACAGCCTGCAACGATGGGAGGAGGAAATGAAAGTGCAATTAGCTGGAAACAAATGAATTTGTGTTGCATATATTTCCCAGGCTGATGAGTTGGTGAATGAACCACTCGTTATTTCATGGAGCAGCATCTCTAAAGATCTGTAGAACAACTTGGAAAAAACCCAGCTTTTCTGTTTTGACATTTTTTGCAATATTTCTGAATGCTGTCTGTTCTAGTTTCAAGCATAGCTACTGCTGTATTTCCATTTTCTTTTCATGAAAAGGAAATTCTGAAGAAGTTTTGTAGTTTTTTAGCTGTTTAAACTTCTCACTTTGAATTTTTCAAGGTCTCATGAGTGTTATGTTGACAGTATCAGCATATGGCCTACAGAACTAAAATATATTGTAACCCCAATATCAAGCTATTTTTATTCCTGTTTTCCTATTTTTCTTGTACTAGGTGAGTTAAAAACAAGTGATATTCCCCTGTCCAGAAATGTTTAACTTCAGCCAGAGATGCAAAATTAAACAGACAACACAAAGCAGCGCCAAAAATAGGAAATAAAAGTGAATAGTGTATTTGAGCATTAATTTGTTTTTATGGTTGTTGAAGGTGAGGAGAGAGTACCTCTAGAATCAATATCCTTTTTTTCTACAAGAAAAAACCATGTTCAGAAATTTTCCAGCTGTCTATAATCTCTTGCATTTTTCTAATGGGGTGAACACAGGAACTGGATATTATGAGCAGCAAATAAGCCTGCAAGATGGGACCAGAGTGATGAAGCTCCTGTGTGTGCTTCCCTGAGATGGCAAAACAGGTTCTCCAGGAAAGATGGACCTGAGAATATTACAGTAACAATAGTGCCATATTCAGTTGGTCCTTATTTAGTCTGTCTTGGTTACATTTGAACTGGTTTCCTGTAGAATGGTATTTTTCAACCTGCAATGGTCTGCAGATTCCTGGTAGAACAAAGAGGGTGAGTAAAGCAATTTCACCAATGCTCTCCAGTGGTTAGGGCTTGTGAATTTTCTAGGGGGTTGCTGAGCCTTCTTGAGAGATTTTCTAGGGATCCACAAATCAAAGCAAGTTGAAAGACACTACAGTAGCATAATGTTATATTGATTGCTTTGTTTTTGCAGAGGATAGATTTTGTTTAATCTTCCCCTTCCTTATATTGCTTGACACCATTAGTTTTATCTTAACTGATATTAAATTAAAAAAAACACTAGAGAAGAGACTTTCTAATGTATTTTGTAATACTTTTGGGTGGGTAATAACAAGAAGTATTTTCTGGGGCACGGTAGCTCTTTAAAGAAATATTTGCTAAAAAAGAAATCAGGTAGGACAGAAAAGCATGGGCTTGAAGTGAGATCTTATTCAGTGCAAGTTTTAGAAGAAACTAGGATTCAAAACATATTGAGAACTAGAAACTATGGGGCCTGCCCAGAGCTGGACAGAGGGAGCCACAGAGTCCCTCCCTGGCCTTGAGAGCCCACTGATCTGATCCTACTGCAAGATGGGGCAAATGGATGTTACAGGGGAAACCTTTGTTTGATGAGGCTTTTGGTCTGTGGTGGGGGTGGCAGGAAGCAGTACCTCACCCCACCAGGGACAAGGGTGTGACAGAGGCTGTGGTCTTGGGATGGAGTGAGTGGGATGGAGCAGACTTCACTGGGAAAGAGCCCTCCGCAGCACTGTCCCCTGCTGCCTCGTGAGCCCCAGCTTCCAGCCCTGCTCATCTCCAGGCACAGTCCAACCCAGATGGGGAGCCACGAGGGACGCTGGGGAGGGGGACATACGGACACAAACAAACTTCCCCTCAACAAACACAAACTTGTTTCTCCTGCTCTTCCATCCTTCACAAATTCCCGGTGCCTGTCACTCCCTGTCCACTCCGAAGGTTTTAATAACAAGGGAAACCAACATGAGCACAGTAGGGAGAGGAGAGGCAGTGCAGAGGGAGGAGACAGACAATGTACCCATATGGAGAACAGAAGGATGCCAGGGCGGCCATTCAGAGCCCGTCCCTCTCTCCTCCCTGCACCCACAGCCTCCTCTCCGCCGATGTTGGGTTCTTAACATAACAAGTGAGCCGGGGGGCGGCCGGCCCTGTGCTCGGCTAAAGCCCCGGATTCCTCCGCCCGGAGCCCTGTCTCCCAGCTACTGATCCCAGGAATCAATCGCTGGGCTCTTCCCTGCTTCCCGGGCAGCACTATTGTCTGCTAGCTCTGCACTGGGGAAGGATGCCCTGGGTCCTCTCCTGACAAAGACCAATAAAGCCCGAGGGAGAAAAATACATATATAACCATATGTGTATGTATGTATGTATGCATATGCAATAAATAAAGCAAGCCAGCCAAGCCCTTCAGGCAATTTTAGCTCCATGTATTGTTCAGGAGGAGAGGTTTCCTCCCTCCCCTCCCATCTCCTAATGAAATCCCCCAAGCCCTCCTCGTTTCTCCCTCCTCACCCCCTGCTGCCAGAGGGTACTCACACAGGCATGCTCTCAGGGATTTTGTCTCCTGTAGCTGGATAGGCTCTCATGATGGGGGAATCTTTTATTTGCTAAGGTTGTTGGTGACAGAGCCCCTTCAAAGCTCTCATTGCTTTCTTCATTTGCTGGACATTTGATTTGGGGTATCCCTTCACCCCATTTCACCCAGACCTACCCCTGTCTTCTCCTACCTCACCACTGCAGTAACACACATGCACACCAAACCTGGCCATGGCTGGAGGGATGAAGGTGTAAAATTGCTGGATATCCTCTCAGAGCCCCAGGTCCTGGCCGTGAGACCATCTGCCTGCATGTCCATCTGTACAGCTGCCTCCATCCCCTGCCTCTTGGGGCAACCCAAGACATGCTTGGTGTATGGATGGATGGGGCAACCCGCCTGTATCCCCATCGGTGTAGCTGCCTCTTAGACCTTTCCTGTAGTGCTCGTGGTAGTGGATAGAGGCAGGACAGACAGCAGAGGCTGCTGGCCAGTGACTAGACCCTGGGCCTTCTCACAAGGCCTCTGGCCACTCACTGCCCACACACTCCTGCCTTCAGGCTGGGCTTCACACCACATTCTCGCTTGCTTTCCCTGAGCAGCGCTGAACTGACAGGCCTCGTACTCCTGGGCTCTCCACAGAACAGAAGAAGGGCTGTGAAGGCACGGGGAGCCACACAGCTCTGATGGCCACCAGCCCTGGGTGCTCCCCTGTGATAGAAAGTGCAGGTGAGAGGCTTCACCATGCTTGGTTCTGCTCACCTCCATCCCCTGCCCAAAACTCAATTTCTGTACAGAGAAAATGAGTTCTCCTCCACTGTCTGTTTCTTTTTGCCTCCCATTGCACATGAAAATGCTGACGGATTTCCCTGATCACTAGCCATGCTGGCTAGTGGCTAAAGCAGTTCATTTCAGACCCTGTGCAGGTATTTCTTACCATATATTATAGTGAATAATGTATCCCCAGCCATGCAGCACAAGGCTTATAAGGCTATCTCAGTATTCTGGTGACAGCTTTAAACCACTCGACCATTGACCATTCAGGTCTCATGGTTTATAGAGTCACCAGCACACCTTGACAGGGTTATAGCCTACTTATTGGTATAAAGCATGGTTAGGGATACATTATTATAGCACGTTGCCTCTGAAACGGGGCTCTGTGCCACTGGTGGCCTAGAGAGCCCTTGCTGGTGATCTGCAAAGGGCTGGGTGATGTGGCCAGCCCGATTCACATCTACCTGCTAAACCACGATGAGCGATTGCTGCAGTGACCTGAGGGACAATGTTCATTCTCAGATCTGGAGGCCCAGAGGTGCAGGTGGCTCTGACAAGAGGGGGGCTGCAAAGAGCTGCTTTTCATCACAGCTGCACCCAACCATACCTGAAGACCTCTCTTTAGCGCCAGTGATCCAGCAAGCACTGTGCAGGTTGCCACAAGGATGAGAAATTCTTTGAAGACTGCTGCTTCCACACTACATGGTTTACTTCCACCTTCTCTGGACTGCTTCTGGTTGGATGCAACCTGACCGTCTTGCTCCTCTACAAATGCCAATTTGGCCTGGCTCATGCTGAACACTCATTAACAATTACTACAGTTAAGGTAGTTAATCACTACAGCTAAGGTTGAAATCTGACTTTTCTTCTGATTCCAGATCCCAGGTCTGTGAGCTTTTCCCATCTCCCACAGAAGGGTTTCTTCCTTGTTTCCATTGTTTCAGTCTTGCTCCTCAGTTAGTGATTTTATTATAAAGTTTCCAGGGATTGTTTGAATTGCCTTTGAATGCACCATGTACTTGTTCTTGTTGCTGTTGCAGAGCTGCAACAATTTAACAAACAAGTCAGGTTAAAAATGTTGACCTCAGGTTACTTCCTGATCTCACTCGATTTGTTAAATATTGAGCCAAATTTGGAGAAAAATTACCTTGGTACTTTGAAAGCCCTCAAAACTGGAACTCAGCAATAATGTTTTAAAATTTCTCTCCTTGTACTCCCTCTTTAAGTGCTATTATAGGAAATATTTGTTAAGGATATTTCAGCTTTAGGACTAGTTGAAGAGATCCATTACAGAATTACTATATGCCAATGTTCAGGATTCGTCTGGAACAAATGGACTCATTTTCTCAAATGTTATGTTTAAGTCTCAGTGAGCTCTTGACCATAGCCCCAGCTGACATATGCTTCTTTAGTGTCTTCTCTTAGTTTCCTCTGCAGCCTTGATCCTGAAGAGATTTAAGGTTGTGATTAACTTTAGGCATGTAAATGACCCCTCTGATGGTTACAGTTAACACTGTGAGCATCCCCTGATGGGGCTGAGGCTGCCTCAGCCCCACTCTTGTGGGTGCTGCTGCACAGTTTGGGGTCAGCCTGCACAGCCAGCACAGACCTGGCCTAGGTCAGGCATCCTTGCAGCATCACATCTTACCAAGTTAGTCAGAGCACACACTGCACGGCTTTTCTGACAGCTTCAATTTTATTTCAGCTTTCTGCAAGCTACAGGGGGATGACAGGCGATATTTTAAGGTATAAAGTCAGAGCCACAGACAAATAACACCAAATGCACATTGAGTCTGTCAGAAGTTAACCTGTCAGCACTCCCTGAAAGGATCTGCATTAGCAGATCAGCTTCACATCAGATCAGCATTTGTGTCATGTGGCCACAGTCTTTCTGGCCCAGTATTTGGAGCCCTAAAGCCTGACTTTCTCTCCTGTTGAATCCAGGCTTCAGTAGGTTTAAGACAGCAGGGTGATTGCTTACCTTTGCACAGTAAGTTCTGCTGGTGTGAGGCTTTAGTGGAGTTTTTTAAAAAGGGAGACAAAATCCTGTAATGTGTAGATGTGAGGCTATTAGTCTTTCCATAGTCTTTTTCACTTAAGAAGGGGAAGGTACAAGATACTGAAGACAAACAAGCAGATAAGCTTTTGTAGATGTACATTTTTACAGTCTTTTCATGGCTTGCACAAACTGGCAGGTATGTGGGAAGGGGGTCTGAGATGGCAATACAGACATACTGACACTTAGTAGGGATAAATTGGTTGCTTTGCATTCAGCTTCTCAGTTCAGGTTTCCACTTCAAGCACAATAAATCCCTGAGTCCAGAATGGCATCTCTCCTTCCCTTTACAGAAATGACTCTGCCAGGCCCTGAGTTCCAGCCACTAGGTCATGCCACACCAATACTAAAGCAGGAGTGCAAGGGGAGGAACCAGGCCCACCTCTGTAAAAGGACAGACAGATCACAGTGCAGATGGAACAACCGAGGGATACACAACTAATTATATGCACAAGTGTGGGGTATTTATTACTGTAAAATGCTCACAAAATTCATAGGCACCTAAGACTTATGATGGCATTATCCACCGCCACTGGAGAATTAATGGGCAGCCTTTTCCCTGTGCTAAAGCAGACAACAGAGGGGGGTACTCTGTCATCCAGAGGTGAGAGCAGGGAATGAATGCATAGACAGTACTCCCCTCTAATGCTAATGGACCCTAGCACTGAGATTAGATTTACACCCTCCCTCTAAATGTACACCAGGGGAAGGCAGCTCCCCCAGGCTGCCTTCCCAGCAGCGTGGTGCTGCAAGAGCTGCTCTCTGCTCACCCTGCCTTGTCCCCACTGGCCTCCACGCTGGCCAGCACAGGCTGTCCTGCTCCCCACATCTGCCATGCCTGGGCTGCAGAGAAGGAGCGCTCACATTTTCTTCTGGGCAGTGCCCCGTGGCAGTGGGGAACAGGGCAGCACTTGTTCCCCTGCCCGGTCCCACAGGAGGCCCCAGCTCACCCCTTCACGTGTACTCACCACCCCGCTATGGGTGCTGGGCAGCAGCTGGTGGTGCAGTCCTCAGCACCATGGGAACACCACACCGTACTACAGAGGGTTAAACAGCTGTTCTTTAATCTCAGCTCACCCAAAGAACAAAAGCCTGGAGAAATTATCCTTCTCCCTTCCAGCATCTTTGCTTTGGGATGGGAATCAGATTTTGACCTGAGGAATAATAAACCTTACAACAGGCAATGTGTAACTACTGATCCTCAGCTTGTGGAAGGGGCTGGCGAAAGATGTTCAGGAAGAGAAAGACAAAGCATCAGAAAAGTTCTCAAGGATTTCTCCATCATGGCTCCACGCCTGGCCCAAGTCCCTTGAGCAGACCAGACCCCATGTGAGTCCCCAGCACCAGCCCTGGACGGAGCTGTGGTTCAGAAGGCACAGACCTGGAGACGGGGAGGAGCATGGTGGTGCTCACACACCTCTCCCTAACACAGCCGGGAGCACAGGCACCACAGAAGGTGAGAGGAAGGACTTCTGCCACAGGTTTGAGCAGCCCAGCTCTGCAGCAGCCTTCCCTCCTCCCTGGGAGTGGGATTGCTCCTGGACAACATCACCCCACGCGCAGCGGGAGTGACCACAGGCCTGCTAAAGAACTCCCTGCAAATAATTCACACCAACTTGTTTAAAGGAGCAAATGGGTTTAATTATTAGTTACAATCTTGTCAATAATTATCACCCCATCTGTGGGTAATAAATGGCAGCTTCTCACAGACTGCATCATTAGAGTTTAAGGACACCAATGGGGTGCATTAAAATGCTGAGGAAAGCATTGATCTGGTGTAAAAATGCTCTTTACAAATTACAGACACGGGTCAAGCCCGCTGGTGAGTCCTCCCTCTTCCCATCTGATGCCAGCCTGCCCTCTCCTCTCGCTGTGCATCCTCCCAGTACCCCCAGCCCATGGCTACTGGAAAGACAAAGAGGCCAGCAGATCACAAGGGACCCAGCCCTTGCACAGGACCCTGGGCTTTATGGAGTGAAGGTTGTGCACTTATGACAGGGCTGGCATAAAGCACCACAAGCTCCATCCTGGTCAGCTCTGCTGCTTTATTCCCACAAAGGGGCTGGTCGTCTCCACAGCAGTCTTTATCCAATGGGCAAAAGAAGTAGGATGATATAGGCAATGTTTCCCAAAATGCAGCTACTTCTAGGGTGGAAAAGCATTGGTCATCACACAGCAGGACTTCTTGGAGGAGAAATGATAACTCTATAACTGTTTTTTTAGGGGGAGTTCTTTTTTTGTTTTAATTTTTTTTCCTTTCAAACTGCAGGCTTGAATATAGGCCGGCAGAATGCAATTATCCAGGCTGGAATTTGGCCAAAATGCTGAGGCTAACAGTCCTACTGTTTCAAAATATGCCACAGTACTCTAAATGATCACATCTTGCAGAATTTGATTTTGCATTTCATCCAAAACAATGTTGGGAAGTTCATGAGTAGGATAAGCAAAAAATGAGTCCTACTTATCTCTGTACCTGCTGAAAGCTCAGCCCAGAATAGCTCCTGAAATTGCTTTAATTTCTGAGCAAAATATTGAAAGCAGTCTTTCAATATTTTGCCTTTCTTAAATGTTTTATTCCTTTTGCAATTTCTCTGCCACCAGTTTCCATTTTTTTCAGTAAAAAATACATCAACTTTCAGAAGGAGAAGCTTGAGTAAAACAAGCTATTTCAAATTGAAACCAAAAAGAAAAAGAAGGGGATTTCTTTCATTTACAACAGTATTTTAGATGGACCTTCCTTTTTTCCTAGGTTTTGTTTTTGTGATTCAGCCTGTTAGGACAGACAGAGGATTAAGATAGCTAATGGACAGTCTTTATTGGCAAACAAAACTAACACCTAAATGTCTCCTTGCATGTACAAGTTGTAAACTCTTCATTAAAAAGAGAGCTACACTGATAGAGGCAGACTGGGCTACAACTGAGCCCCAGAGTAAATAAACCTCTGCCAGGGCCCATACAAACCCCATCCTTCCCATGCTTGCATCCTATTCCCTCAGTATTAAACAGCTCCAAATGCTCCCTGTTGTTTTGAATGCTATGCAAATATTGGCAGAAGGACACATGCTCTGTTTTAAAGATACCTCAGATACAGCCATACCGACCAAACTTTTTTGGAGAGCAACATCAGGACTTGCAGTTTCTCTTTTTACTTCACCAAATGAAATTTATCTGCACATTGAATTGTGTTTTTAGGTGCCTCAGGCTGTTCTAGCTCTTGCTGAATTTGGCCAATCATCCCTCACAAGGGAAGAATAGAAAATGAAGAGGTAATTTTGAAAAGTAAAAATATTTCATTTTATATTTTGGAAAAGGAATCATTATAATTGATTTTATGGTTGAAATAACTTCCCATTGTGAAACACAACTGTTTTTCTAGAAAGGACAGTGGCTGTCTGTAAAAACACAATTCATTGAGGCTGGAAAAATTATAGTGTCCTTCTGTTTTACTGGAATATCTCAAAAAACTCCCATCTTAGTTTGACCAGGGAAAACCAAACCCCTCTTAATTTTCAGTTGGAATGAAAGAAAATTAATTATAGGGATATTCACTAGCAATTTCAGATGCCACAGCTGGTGGAAGCCCAAAAGGAGAATGTGGAACATCCCATCAGCTCTGCAGCATCACCAGCACATGTGTCCTACAGTGTCTTCATGTCCCTGCTCTCTGCATGTCACTGTTGGAAAATCTCAAACTCTCACTTATCTCACATGGATCAACCACACTGAGATGAACTGTCCGAGTGCTGCCACTGCCCAGCTCACATCTAGTTTCCAGCACAACCCTCTCTGGTGCTGAGGGGAATATAAAAAAGAAAAATAAACTGGATGCAGGAAATGACAACTTCAGTTCTTAATTTACAGTAATTAATACTCTACTTCTAAATATCATGGTAATTCCTCTGATTTTCTGAAAATGTAAGTGGATCCTAAAGGCAGTGCGACCTTTTTGGCATCCTGTACCAGAAACGAATTATTCCCATGTTGTAACGCATAATGCTTAGTAAGGTCTGCATGAGAACTGAAGCTGGCCACTGCACAAACACAATTCCACCGGTGAAGCTTCCAGCCTCATTCATAGTACCTGCTCTTCAGTTCTGCTCCCATTTAAAAGATGCCATGTCACTTAATTGACAGACTCTATGCCACAAGCAGTTTGCAAATACACTTGTTTGAAGAAGATATGCCCTGGCTGATTTGGAAAATCCCTATGCAGTGCATTCAAAATAATTCCAAGCTGATTAATGACAAGTTGAGCAAATAGAGGGAATGAAGGGCCTGGCACAGGTTGTGGTTAGTTAGAATTCGCTGAGTTCACTCCAACTAATTTTGTACCTTCTTCCATTTCACTTTCTGTAAAATTCCCAGCAAATCACTTCATGGTAAGGGATGTGTTGCAAACCAGAGTGTAATGAATAGAGGAGAGGAGAAAAATCACAACAACACGTTTAAAAAATTCCCTGGGTAAATATTTGGACCTCAAGATTCACTGCCCACAGCCAGGGGTCAGAAACATTACAGGTCCACTCAAAACAAAGGCAACTTGGAACTGGGAAGTGGTCAGAGTCAGTGCAACCTCACCAGTGTCAGGGAACTGTGTCTTTTATTGTAGCTGAAGATCCCAACCCTGCATTTGTGCACATACATCCATGGGTGTTCACATATTTAATGCAAACACACACAAGTGCGGGCACTCACACATTCTTAAAATGTATGTGCATATATTCCTGTATTCACAATGAACTGTTTATGAGCAGGCTATCAAGAAAGAGTTTTCACTGAAATTATTCAGTGAATGACTTCAAACAATGAATACATTGCAGGAAATGGCGATTGGCTCCAGAGCAATCCACAAGCAGAAAAGAAAGCATAAGCAGTTGAATAAATGGGTGGCTATGAATTACTCATTTAGCTGCATTATCTTCTTGTGGTCCAAGTTCAGCAAATGTCTAAACACCCACTTCCCATTAAGAGCATGAATAGTCCCATTGATTCAATAGGGTTATTTTCTCTGCCTTCCATGGGGCAACTGAAATACTTAAATTTAAGCAAGTGCTTAAAGTGCTTTGCTGAATCAGGAGGTATGTCCACACTGTATATACCTGTGTTATACAGAAGGTCAGGTTAGCTGATCCAAGAATCCTTTATGGTCTTAAGATCTATAAATCTATGAATAAAACCAGCCTTTGCTGGAATTGCTTCTCCATAACCTTCCTGAGCACTGAAATTCATCCACACCCCAAAAATATTAATAAAACATCCTGTACTTAACTCTTTTCATATTATACTAAGTACACCACTAAATAAACCTCTTAATATTCCAGTATATTTTGCAATGAACATTTTCCTGGTACGCTAGAGCGGT
>NW_005054300.1:11003899-11021399 GCF_000277835.1 Geospiza fortis
GAGCGGTTCCTCCTTTTGTGCCATCCCGAGCACAATCCCCATGAAATACTGCAGTAAACATTTCTCTGAGTACTACAGCAAACACTACCAGCATTAGCAGATTAACCATTCCACTGAGCGCCATATTAAGCACACGTTTAAATACTGAGAGAAGACATATAGCCTCCTCTTCCCACTGCGCCTCGTTACCCTGCCCAGATCCATATTTTTCTGCTCAGAGTCGACCAGCCCTGCATGTACCTGCTCTGTTCCCTCCCCTCCCGATGCCTCTCCCTCTCTTTTTCTCCTCTTTCTTGTTTTGTTCATCCTGGACCTATTCTTCTGGCTTGGAAAATTTGTCAGGGGCCAGAGAGCAAGAGATAAAAGGGGGTCAGAGGATTTGGCACATTGTTCCACCACAAAATCAACAACAAATCTGTACTGTGTGCATATTTCTGCCTCTGTCTCTCTCAGAATTCGCTGCAGTCTGTTGATGGAGAAACACAGTTTAAGTGTGGGTCCCTCTCCCTGGATCAAAAGAACGAAGTAGCAGGCCTTGACTGGTGTAATTTGGAATTATAAAGCATTGTTTGGATTTTACAGGTGTACTTATTGTCAGCAAATTTACTGTGCTCAGAACCTTCAATGGATTCATCTTTAGCAAGTGTTTAAGAGCCGCTGACTCGTCTCTTGCTGCTGACAAACCACCTAGATTCAACCCATGGTTCTGTTCAGCTTTTTCCTTTCCCCCCTCTCTCTCTTTTTTCCTCTCTTTTTTCCTCTTCTTTTTTTCTTTTTTTTTTTTTTTTACTAGCAATTTGATGTTTGATCATTTGAGGCAATGAGGCGGAGGGTAATTTACGTTATCAGGGAGGTATGAGGGGTGCTGGGAGCCCAGACGCAAGGCCCATTCGCCTGCTAAAGCGCCATCGTAATGTAATGAGACTCCAGTCAAGTGCAGCTAGTAATGGAGAGGAACATTTCCCATTCATCTGCCTACCTGAGACTCCACCGAATACGACAATAACTTTTGCACGGGAGGAGCAGGGGGGACACGGGGAAGGGGGGCCAGAGTCCCCATGGCATGACTCCCTCTGTCTCCTAGAAAAGCACCACAGCCTCATCCTTTAGACCATTGAGGGAAGCAAATTAACACAACTCAGGAAGTCACAAAACGGGGTTTGGAAGTGCTTAACCCTTCCCATGTCCTTTCCAGTAGGGACCTGGTCAGCACAGACCCTCAGCCTATCTCTGAGACTGGGTCCCCTCCTTAGACCCTCAGCTGTTGCATCCCTCAGGGCAGAACTGGACCCTTGTGCAGAGGGAGCTTGGAGAGGATGGGCCCACCAGAACAGACCATTGGGAAGGTGCCTGCACATCAACTAGCAAAAGTTGTAAAAATGAGGAAAACAATTTCCCAGAAGTGCTCCAGTGCTGTTTCCCTCTAAAGGAGTTTCTAGGAAAGCCTTTTTCCCTGATTGCCCCTCACCAGCTCCAATCCCTTTACAAGTGTGGCTTCCTGTTAAAAAAACCAGTTTTGAGAAACTCCTTCCCTTTGTTTTCAAGTGTGGCAAACAGGACATTGGGATTGCATCAACAATTTCTTTTAATACCATTTCCTAATATCAGTCAAAACACAAACAAAATCTCAAGCCCACACACACTCCTAGTGCCGTGGAGTCCACCCCTGAGGTAATTTCCTGCCCCATGGCTTTGTCAGAGCAGCCTCCTCCTGCCATGCACTCTAGGGAAGCAGATACAACTTCACAGTGTCCTGGGAATGGCTGTCCCCATCACAAGGATGAGCATATTCACATCACTCTGACCATTAGGGAAACTGAGGCACGGAATGATGTTCCATGTCATGCCACAATGAATAAAATCCAAGAGTTTGTGTCTTTTTTCAGAGAATGAATATCAAGGATGATAGAAGTAAATTCTGTCCCCACAGCCCCCCCTCCAAACTATGCTCCTGAGCCTTGGCCCTCGCCTGTAAAACCTTCCTGCCTGCAGATGCACTTTCCACTGTGCCTGTGTAGACAGGGCCTCCCAGCAGCACAGTAATAACCATAGCAGAAATACCCACCATCAGCAATAACAATGATGCACATATTCAAGTTCTCACAGGCAACCTCACTACTCTGTACACTTTGTTTGCAAGCTGAGGGCAATTATAGCTCAAGGGAACCTCCTGGATGCAAACAGATCTCTTGGTGTGAAAATCGCAATGTATGTCAAAGGGTGTAGGTGGCCTGGACAAGATACAGGTGAAGGAGAGAGAATTTCCTTCATCAGCCTGTCCTGAGCTTGCTGTTTGTTCCCAGAACTCAGCCTGAGAAAGGGAGAGAGAGGAAAGGAGAGGGGGAGCTAAGGTCTCTCCCTCCTAGCCCTCACCAAATTCCTGCCACATGGACCCTTCCAATTATATCCCTGTTTGAAAGGCTGCTGTCAGGATGAAAGGCGCAGAGCAGTAATGAACTGACGATTAATTTGCAGTTGGCTCACCCAGTGCGTGAGTGTCTCTCAGGCTCGCTGCATGCGGGTGCTAAATATGACGATGTCAGCAATTGTCAGCCAGAGCCAGGGGTACCCTTAATAAGAGGCTCTCTCACTCTCTCACCGCTGCCTGAGCGCCTGTTGCCAGCTTCCGGGGGCTCCAGCCCGGCTCCCCATCCTCCTGACAGCAAGGGGAGCTCTGTACCAGCCTGGCAGCTGCCAAACTAGCAAGAGGAAGGGAAAAGAAATGACCCTCTCCCCTGGCAAAGCAGCAGGAGCAGCTGCCAGTGCTAACTGCCTCTGCCCATGCCAACTTTGACCTGGGAGAGTTATGGCTTATGCTGGCACAAAAATAGCTCTGGATTCAATTGCACACGTGAGCACCAGCCATGCCTGGGCTGGGATCCCTTGCACCTCCAAACCTGGCAGCAAATTTCACAGCCCCTTAATCCATGTTAAAAACAAGGCTCTCACTCTCCTCATTCGAGTCAGCATCCCCATGTCAGAGTGGGCATGATGGCCACGGAGCATGATTGACATGGAGTTTCAAGAGAGAGCTCTTGCAGAGGAACACCCTCTGCAATGCCCTGCAAACCTGTCCTGCCAGCAGCTGGCTTTCACCTGATGCATTAAGGGCTGATGCAGCCTGACAGGGTCTGGGTCAGGACCTGCTCAAACATCCTTGCCAGCCTCAGAAGGGAAGCAAGAGACACACACTTGGGAACCAATGTGTCGAGCAGTCTGTGAGAGCACAGAGAGGGATCTGAAGCAGAGCTCCAAAGAGTTTGCAGGCTCACCAGCCAAGATGTGTGGAAGGGACACAGTGGAGAACACAGGATTGACAGGGCTGGGAATACAACCAGCGTCCTCTGCATTAAGGGGCTGTCACCAGGCCACAGGGGAGGGCTGCTTTGCAGAGGGAAGCACAACACCTGCTCAGAAGACACAAATATTCAAAGTAAAGACCAATCCCTTGACACTGCACAAAGACATCTCCTGCATGCTCTCAAGAAATCTGGGGCATGCACAGTGGTCCTGTGTATTCCATTCACCCTTTTAAGCCTGTCCACCAAACCCAGACACTTCATCTTCTTTCCTCACAACAGGAATGGAACCCAGACCTGAGCCATTAGCCTCTATAAATGTGGTTAGCCTCAAAACGATATTTTCTTCAACTGTCTGAAGTTTGGCACTGCAAATTCCTGGACACCTTTGAGAATCTGGGTTCAGGAGGGTCATAATAAATTCTGCTGTGGAGCAAGCCTTGGATACTTGGGATGCAGCAAGGCAATGCTCTTCAACTGATGTGAGACATTGTGCAGAGCATTAGAAATGTTCATACTGCAACTTCCTTTTAGATTGCCCAAAGGCCTGTAAAATACATTTCATGTCTGTCATTCAGTAGATAATAATTTAGATTATTAGACCTGATTTCATGTGATTATGTTGGGATCTGAAAGATGGGTGCACTGATTCTATCCTGGGCATGGACTACTAGAGCTTCAGAAGGCTTATGAGAGTTCAAAACTCAGCTGCAAATGGTAGCTACCTGGAATTTTACACCAATCACTGTATCCTTCCTGCTACAAATAGTGAGTGCCATTTCTTTTGAAACATTCTGAAAAACCCTTCTGACAGTTGGCTCAGAGAGAGATTTAGCTCTAATTTTGTTTGGATGCTATTAGACAATGTTTACAGAGCTCAGACACCAAAAAAAGCATCCTTTTTCACCTTGAGTAAGAGAGTTTAACCAAAAAATTAGCTGTGGCTCCCTGTTCCCCCTTCAGCCAGTCTCTTGATTTGCAAAAAAATTTTCTGCATAACCAAAACCAGGTTATGACTAGGTTTGTGTGTCTTTGAAACTGCTTGTGACTAGAAGTCTGATATTCATCCTGTTCTGGTACACATATGACTTTATTTTATCACTACAGTGTTCAGATGCCCACACAATACAACCAGTCAGATTTACCAGTCAGTTTCCCTGCATGAAATCACATGCCCTTTCTGGAGAAAAATACAGAATGAAGAAAGGCAAAAAGATGTTCAGAGATGGAATTTACTCACAAGGCAAGTGTTCAAGATGGTCTAAGGCCCATGTTAGCAGAATGGATGTACTACTGTTACAGCCCCCAGAGTACCCTGGTAGTGTTTGATTCCAAGTCCTGTCGTAGCAGGCTGAGGTGGGGACAGTGGTGATGGGCCTGTATCTCCAGCAGCACTGCATGAATGGCACAGAGTCTTTCATTTATGGCTGCAGCTCTTCATGTAACTTACAGGTCTTGCTGCAATCACAAATGTGTTTTTACTGTGGAATCTCTGCCATCAGAGCTGGCATTTCAGGCCCTGCTCCTACCATGGCTCTCACTCCCTCCCAGTGCTGTCCCAGCAGACGTGCAGGGTGTCCTGCCAGATGGACACAGCCCACATCCAGCTCACATACTATCTTAAAAAACTTGCTCAATGAGACCTTTCTGCAGAGATGCTGTCCAAGCTGCTTTTCCTGCCCACCGAGCGTGCCTGGGCCTGGGACAGACAGAGACACTTTTTGGCCTCCCCTGCTCCTTCCGCCCTGCCTGGCTCCCACTGGGAAGTGGCTCAGTGGCCACGCTGTGATACAGTGCAGAGCAGGAGGCAGCAGAGCCACGGCACCAGTGCCACTTGGCAGGGTGTCCTGATGACACTGTGTCCCCGTGACAGCCCAGTGCAGCCCTCTGAGGGTCGAGGGCTCCTCTGCAAAGGAGACCTGAGCCCTTTAAGGAGGAGAGAGGAGCAGAAATCAATTGTCTGCTCGCCTTCCTCCCCAGGCCCCCCTCTCCCCCTCCTCCGTCACCACCACCACCACACACGCACCCTATTCACCCTGCTGGAAGGTGACATTTGCTATTAACCTTATATTGGGCCATTTTGTAAATCAATGTCACTTACATTTAATAACAAGTGTAATCAAAGGAATTATGCAAATTTAATTTGATGCTTCTTGAATTATGCAAATCTGCACCACATATAATGGCTTCTGACATGTGCCCAGTTGGAGAACGTTCCATTACCTCCTCTCTTATTACCCCTATTATTATTTTTATTTTTTTATCCCGTGGGGGGGGAGGGGAGAAGGGAGGGAGCAGCAGTTAGGCTTAGAGGCAGGGGGGACAAGCTAGTGCAGGGAGAAGAGAAGGGAAAGAAGAGGGGTGGTGGAGAAAAGTGCTCCTATGCCTGCATTTTGAGTAGAAAAGCCTCCTGAAGGCATTTCTGTTATTGTTATTGCAGAGCAAGGAGAGTGGTATGGGGTGGGGGGGGAGCGGAATGGGGATGGGTGGAATCATTTCCCATGAATGGCTTTGCAGGCAATAATACTATAAGCCTCTGAGTCTAAATTACTGCCCTTCCAGTCCTGTCTTCAGCACAATATTACTCTCCTTGGCCTCTTCTTCCTGAATCACCAGGCAAGCTGGGGGAGGGTGAGGAAAGAGGGGAGCAGGACCCACAGAGTGGAAAATGCAAAACAAATGGGTGAAGAGATGTTTCAGGTTTTCTGTTCTGTGGCCATCCCAGGTGCCCCCACATTCTTATTCCTTCCGTCAGGGCCCCAGAGAAATAACTGTTCTTTTCCCCTTTGTGTTCCCACCAATTGTTTCTTTGCATGTGACCCCAAGGTCAGGAAAAACAGCCACAACATGCATGTACCTCAGTTTGTAATATCATCACAGTAACCTGGGGTATCTTTGGCCTGTGACATCTCAAGTTTCTCCTTTTGCAAGGACTTCAGTGTCTGTAGCACCAGAAGTCAGTTTGGACCAGCCTCTGTTTCTTCTGCTGGTCAGAGATGGCAGGAGTAATTGGTGATCACAGGATGGACTTGAAAAACAGTGCCATGGTGGTAGTCCAACACAGGACGCTGGACAACATTTTCGTCTGCTGTTCCTCACAGAGCTCATGAGTGACTCTTTCCATGATAATTTGTACAGTGTGACCTTGGGTAAGACCACTCCCATCTCTGTGTCTTGGTGTCCTCACGCAAAGAAGATAAATTGATCTGTATTTTGCAAGGATGAGAAGAAGGAAAAGAAAATACATTTGTAAAAGTCTGTGCACTGCTCTAATGTGAATTGAGCCACTCAATGAGGGAACAGTACCAATATGGCACCATCATATCTATAAAGCAGAGTCACTAATATCCAAAGTCTCCTTAGACTTTGAGAATTGAAAAGTAGGGAGTATTTCTACATTTTCCAGTTTATACTTGCCATGTTTCCTTCCAAAACTCTTCCAGAAACACTGCCATTTTTTCTTCTTTTCTCTAAATATTTCTTCTATTCTTACTAAGCCCTACAGGCCCTGCAGTTTTTTCTCAAATTGAAGATAATTTCCAGAAACATACTCTGCATTTATATTTTAAACACAACAAATTGGAAAAGATGTCTAGATTAAATTTTTCATACTTACCTGTACTTCAAATTCTTTTAAAAGCTAAATAGAAGGTTTTTGTTTCCTTAAATGGAAGGATTTTTCATCTGCTATCCAAATTACACCCTCATAGAAATACTGGTGAGAGAAAACTGTCCCTGCTCTGCCCAAAGTGAACATCATTTGAAGTTCACTGTGGAAAATGTCATGTTTTGGCCAGCCCTTAATAGTATGGTTTCCACCAATGATGGGGTGAAATGGATGTGCTCACCCTGCTTCAAGGCTAACACCTGCAGGCCTTAGAAAATAAGTATATAACACCCAGGGGATGCTGCTGACATTGCTTTTCAAGCTCTGATGGTATTTGACAGCATCACCAGCAGCTCTCCAATGCCATCAGCACTCTGCCACTGCTAATTCTCTGTAGAGTCCATATGGGAAACAAGGCCTCTACAAATGGGATCTCAAGAGTTGCAGCTGTGGGTAGAAATCCTGCTGGGATGTCTCAGTCCAGCATCTTCTCTGACCCCTGTTCAGGGAGCCCAGCCCTGGCCTCTCCAGCCCCCAGGTCTGTGCTCTCTGAAGGGAGGGTGTCAGCAAGAATGTCAATAAGGGTGCCTGACACTTGCTCACCTCTTCCTGAGGTTGTTGATTCATTGCCCAGAGACAGTTTCTGTCACTAGAGGCTGAAGAAAGGAACAAAGCTCATTTCAGAATCAGACACCTCTGAAGTCCTCCTCAGCCCAACATTTCGTGACTGAACAGAGGATGTTTGCTTTGCCTTGCCTTGCTCTCCCAGCAGATGACCTCCATGGCTCTCGAGGACACGGGAATGGTCAGGACTCAGGACCATTTCTTGGTTCCAAGTGCTGCACAAGCAGATCAGCAAGAGGGTGTCCATGGCAAAGGGCTGATGTGGGTGCCCGCCTCACATAGCCCTGAGCCTCTAAGGTCCTTCAGGGGAAGCAGGTTAATGAGTGCATGGAGCTAAACTTGTCCCCAGTGATCAACCTGCTGAGGTCAACAGAGGTACCAAACAGCCCGAAGGGTCCTATCCCTGAATTCCAGAGGTGTGTTCCAGGTGGAAGTGCCTCTCCTACAGACAGAGCTCAGCACACAAAACACTGTTTCATAGCTGGTGTTTCTGGGCTTATCTCTCCACAAAGATTCTCAGGAGGATGTCTCTGAATGACTCCAATCGTGGATATTCCAGCATAAAAGAGTCTGTGTTGGAGTTTGTTTGGAATAGTTGCAAGGAACAGCCAGAAAATGTCCTGTACTCTACACTACAGCCAGCAGCATCAGTCACAGAGCTAAGGCAGCAGTGGCTGCTGTAGTGTGGGCTCACTGCTCTCTGTGTTCCTCAGCCCCAGCTGGAGGATGCCAGATACAACAGGGATGCCAGAGTGAAAGTGAGCACCTTTTCCTTAGGGATCCTGTTCCACGGAGCTTAGGTCCTGATGCTGTAGGTAGACTCAGAAATAGGCAATGCAAAGTTCCTGAGCCTCGGCTGAAAGACCTTTGTGCTGTTGCTGGGACAGAGAATTTGCCTGCTTCAAGCCCTGAAGGGAGCATGCTGGGCTTCCCCAGGGTAAACAAATAGAGTGGGGAAGTCATAATTGACACAAGGGCTCTAAAAGGGACACCTCCCAGCAGGAGGCCATGCTGCTTGAAGTTTCCTTGCTCTCCCCTTCCCTGGAAATCACAGGTCATTGCTTGCAGCCACCTCTTTCCCAATAAAACTGTAACCAGTGAAGAGCCATAAAAACACTGAAGCACAGAAAGGCTGGGAATCTGATCTGGTGAGAAAGAACACACTGACAAAATGAGCGTGAAACATCATGGGAAGCAGTTTGGAGGGATCAGGCTGGGACAGTGCAAGATAAGAGCTCCTGAAGGAAGATGGTGATGGCTTCAGAGACGGGGTGAAGAAAGTGGTGACACAGTGCTGTGACAACTGCCAGCAATGTGGAGAGGAGTTTCCCAGAAAGATCTTTTTCCGTAAAATAAACTTTTAAGTGAGAGCTGCAGAAAAAATGAAATTATGGACAGTCTTACTTCTGACCAGGGTCTCAGCTGTCACACTGCTGCCTATGCTTGGCCAGGGCACACAGGAGTAAACAGGTGTCCTGCGTGCTCCATGCCTCTGTTTCACCACCTCTAGGGAGAAGACAGGATAGGCACTCACCCCACAGGCTGGAACAGACCCCATCAACAGTGGCTCTTCTGCAGTGTGACTCCATTGGCATCAGGGAAAAACCTCTTCCTTAGCAAAGAAGAAAGGTATAATGTTGGTGATGCAGAGGGAACATATTCCAATTTACCTTTGCCCTTGAAATGACAGGGGACTGGAAGTTTCCCTGGGAAGGCACCCTAGTTTTGGGCAGATGAAAGGAAGATAGCAGTTTCATATACAGGTAAAAGTCACATAAGAAACTAAACAGGCAGATAAGCTGATTTTTTACATAGAAGTAACTATGTATTTTGTTATTATGTTTTTAGAGGTTTTTAGACTCTGTATTTCATAATTTAATTACTGAAAAGAGTTCTAGGAGTTAAATATTTGGAAAAAAAATATTTTGAGGACAGGTGTTGCCATCCTATAAGCATGACTGAGATTTGCATGAGTCTGCCAATGCCCCTTTAAGCTGGCAGGCATCTGATGAAATGCAGAAGCAAAAACTAGGGACCAGAGGGAGCCAGTGTCTTCTGGAGCTCCTTCTTCCCAGCACCCTGAAAGTTTTGTGACCAGACCCTGCTGGCATGAAACCCCACACACTGCTTTCCACAGTGAGCTGGGAAAACTCCTGACACGTGTGAATAACAAGAATCTCTATCATCTGTAGAATACAGAAAAACAGTGAGGCCCTGTGGAGAACTCTCTCTCTGTCCTTGCTGTACGGTCCACGTACCACAGGCCTCTGGCAAAAGTCAGCATCACCCTCCTCTGGCTTCCTCTTACAGCCCATTCTTCCCTTGTTTGAGCAGTGGCTCCACATCTTTGTTACCTGCATCTGGGCCCAGGAATGCTGAAGAGTTTTGGGGCATCACTCTATCCCCAGCAATGTCACAGAGTCACCCAAGGGCTGCTTTTAGCTTGGTCAGAGCCAAGTCACACCAGTGTGATCCTGCCAGCATCAGCGGAGCCTCACAGAGAGTGAGTCCTGCTTGCTCAGCCTCGCTCCAGCCCCTGATTCTGCATGCAAAGAACATGAAGATTTTTTTTTCTCCATCTCCTCATTTCATTCCTGTCCATTTTTCATTCCTCCCATTCCTTATTCCTGAATACATGGGTGCAGCTCTGCTTGTAGAAATCCCATGGAGTTATTCCTTCTGCGTCCCAGGGCAATTCAGTAGAGATGGGGATCCTCCAATTTCTCACCTTACACCCTTTCCAAGAAGCTATCTCATGGCACTGAAGGAAGAGGGATTATTTGATCTTTATTAATTTATTGAAGGGAAGGAAAAGGGTGGAAATTGTAATGAAAGGGACAACCAGCAAGATGGCAAGGAAGGGAGGTTAAAAATGAAATCATCATCTAATTGGCCTGCAGTGAATTATTCACATGTATAATCTTTTAAAAAAAAATTCAGCACAAGGCAATGCAAGTAAATGCTGTTCATGTTTAAAAGTCATTTCCATAAGTAAGTGCAATTTCTCTACTGTTTGCCCCTGTTTAATGAAGTGAAATCTTGTTTGCATTCCTCCCAATTTCCCAACGAAAGGCGCCCAAGCGTTTGCACCAAAATTACTTGGCCCAAATTAAAACCCTCCAACACTTCAAAAAAAAGAGGAAAGGGGGGAAAAATCAGACTTATTTTTAAAATGCCTTAAGTGCATCCCAGCATCCTAATTTATTTTTAGACACTGGTTATTAAGAGTAGTAGTAAGTTTCCCCTTCTTTCTCGCTCTCTCTCTTATTTAAATGAACTTAATGGCAATAGATGCAAATGTCTGGAAGAGGAAAATAGTTAACATTTATTTATTCTTACTGTTGTCTCTTCCCTGGCTGGTGTCATTAGAACAGTTCGTTGCATCCCATTCGCTCCCATTAGCTCTGCTATCAGAGCCACCCAGCACGACTCCAGCACGGCTCGAAGTGCTTTCTGCGGCCCACATAGGGACTACATCATCATCTCCGAGGCACTGGCTTAATGACAAGAAAAAAAATCAGAATATATTGCACAGCGTTCTGGGGAAACAACAACAAAAACCGCTGCTGCCGTCGCTGCCACCCAATGCCACGTCCCCTTGACCCGGGGCATGTGTCCTGCTTCAGCCAGGCAGGGGACAGACAGACGGACTGGCTGTGGAGCCAGGGCAGGCATCCCTTCGCAATTCATTGATCCGGGCAATGTGCGCAGAAATTTGCCAACAGGGACCTGGAGTGCTTGGAAACGTGCTCGGGAGGACCCAGCAAGACTGGAATAGGTTCAAACAGCTGCTCGTCGCCAGCAGAATCATCACCCCAAAGCAGGGCTGCCAGCCGGCTGACTCCTGGCTCCCTGGTGTGGGCAGGAGCTGCCAGCCAAGGCTGGTGGTGGGATGGAGGGTTTGCAGCCCCTTGCTGGATGAACCCTGCATTCCTCCAGTGCCCCTGCTGCTCCCTTTAGGAGCATTTCCTAAAGCAAACCAGACCAGCTCACATGTGTGAGCAACCACGTACCTCAGGGTTGCGTGGCTGGAGCTGGCAGCTCAGGCTGCCATGGGCGCCTGTCACCCTGCACACGTTGTCCCAGTCATTGGCCACCACTGCAGAGACAAGGGACTTTGCCCTAATCCTCCCCTGGGGAACAGGGGCTGAGGGCCTGCACAAGTAGCCCAGAAGCAGGTGCCCCAGTGCCAGGGAGTAATGGCCAAAATCCACCCTCCCCCTGAGCACTGGTGTCCTCTCTGACCCTCTGAATGTGCAGGTGGGCCTGGCCCACACCAGAGGGACAAAATCCCCTTGCAAGCAGGAGGAACACAACAGGTTGCCCACCCAGAGCACCAGCAGGTTTGGAGGTCTTGTGAGCCCTTCACCCCTCAGGGGACACACAGGTGGGGGTGGTGGCAAGCATCAGAGAGGGAGAGCAGGACTCGCTGACAGCTTTGGCTGACAAAGCAGCATTTGGGACGAGGAAGGACACGAGCATCTGCAGCGCTGACACCAAGAGAGAGGCGCGGCTGTTGCAGGCGGGGATGGAGCCTGTGAAGGGCCCTCCCCCTCCGGACCCCCCGCCCCTTCCCATCCTCTCCCCCTCTCTCCCTCTCCAGCATCATTTACATCCTTAATTAGCTGTAATTCTGCAGTGCTCATTAGGGAAGGACTAGAAAATATCAAGGAGCCCACAAGCAGGGGGCTTCAGGGGAGAGGGAGGAAGAGGGGGCTGCATCAGCCTGAGAGGGTATGATACCCAAGGCTGGATTGTGGAGTCAGAAGCCAGGAGCTACTTGCTTAATTCAAGTGGGATGGTCACACTAGTGTAGTTTGGGAACACTGATCCAGTGATAGGGTTAAAGAGGCCACACTGTCCCACCTAGAAAGGCAGAAGAGCTATCCAGAGAATCACAGCATCTCACCAAGAGGACATGCTCTTACCTCCTTGCTCCCAGGTGATACCTCTCTGCTGGGTTATTCAGTGTCCCACACTTGTAAAGCCAACAGACAGGTGCAGGAAGAGGGCAATATTCCACTCCAATGCAGACAGCTAAACAAACCTGTCCTTTCCTGCAGCCTCATCAGGAGTAATCCAGCAAAGAGATTTTCAGGGAAAATTGCAGCTGACAGAATGAAAAAACTTCTGCCAGGTGTGTGGCTGCACTGCAAACTTTGAGTTAGAAGAAAAGCACAAAAATTATCCAGAAGAAAATCTGAATGAGTTAACTGTTCTGTAAAGGAGCACTGTCTTGATGTAAAACAAGGAGGGGGTAAGCACTTTGAATTTTACTTCAATGACCAAAAATAATTTTACAAAACTCAACCCAACCCAAACTGAACCAAACAAACAAACAAACAAAATAATCCCACATAAACAAACAAACAAAAAAAAACAACAAAAAACTAAACCCAAAACAGCTCCAAGAAAAACAAATACACCAAGAAATAAGGGATCACAACTATAGCCAAACTTTGCGTTCCAGGTTATTGAACAAAATATGTCCTCTAACCCCAAATGGGAAAACATTGTGAAGTTGTATTATTGCTTCAGATATTTGATATCATTACTTTGGGAAGCAGCAGCAGACCCAGGCTGTTCTAATCTGGAATCCCTTTTGCTCAGGGGTATATTCACAGAGTAAAGTCCTCCCTCTTCACAGTCTCAAGAGACCTTCCCAAGACCATTAGGGAGGTACTATTGTCTCCTTTAGCTGGAGAACAGCTAAAGTAAGTGAATGAGGCAAGGACATAAAGGAAATATGTGGCAGAGCCAGGCAGTGACCCCAGATTTCATGCTAGTTCTCTTAGCCATGCTTCTTTGTGGTCCAGCATTTGTATGACCACTTGCACGTGCAATTCTGGGCACACACCTCACTGGGTTTTAATTGACTGGCGAGCTGTATCTTTGCTCAGGTTAGATCACAGAATACTTTGGCTGGGAGGAACCTTAAAGATCCTCCAGTTCCAACCCCCTGCCATGGGCAGGGAAAGCTGCCACTAGTCCAGGTTCCTCAAAGCCCCATCCACCCTGGCCTTGAACACTTCCAGGGATGGGCCATCCACAACTTCTCTGGGCAACCTGTGCCAGTGTCTTACCATAATCACAGCAAAATTTTTTTCCTGCCATATAATCCAAACCTGACCTCTTTTGGTATGAAGCTGTACCCCCTTGTCCTATCACTACATGCTCTTGTAAAAAGCAAAGTCTGTCTCCAGCTTACCTGTAGGTGCCTTTAGGAACTGGAAGGTGCTATAAAGATATGCATGTCAAAGTCTATCTGGGAACAAGTGAAGTTGATGAGGATGGTCTATGGAAGTTCATCCTCCTACTTTCCACTTGCTAGCAATAAAGTGAACCTAGAGGCTGAGCTGTGCTGGTGTGTCCCACCAAAGGCAAAATGACCCCCAGCACATGTGGTATTATTTACAAATATGTGGGCATGTGCACAAATGGGCATTTGCACTTCAAAGTACCTTTCTCTTTAATCAAAATCTTCAAATTTCTGTTAGTGTTTAGATGAAACTTGCCATAACAGCTAATCAGAATAAGTTAACATGCCAGGACAAGTGAAGAGAAAACCCTGCTGAAGTACAACTTTATGGAAATGCCTAGGACCTTTGCAAAACAGCGTTTCAGTGATTCATATTGCTTTCTCTAAGGAAGATGAGGAAAATAAAATGCTAGATCTGCATGCCTATTTGAGATATTCAGCGGGAATAAGGAGAGAGGCCTCTCCTTTTCCTGGCTTTAGAAGACAGTTGGCTTAAACTTCTGTGTGGCCGTGCTGAGCCCACATGACATGGGCAACTAGTAGGATTCTGCAAAGGGTAAACTCCTGCTCACAGACATCCACAGAGGAGTGTGGAAATGGAAAGAGACGCTTGTATTCTTGTGTAGCTGCGAAGGGCAGCTCCTGGGCGATAGCTCACAGCTCACGTTTGCATGAAGCACTCTCCTGCTCAAAGCAGCCAGTGATTTCCTTCAAAATGGCTCAAAAGTGTCTCTTGTAAATTGCCCGTTAGTGAGTACTTTGATACCTAGAGTACCAATGAATGGTGTCATTCCCACAACCTACTTACCATCATTACATTTTCCTCTTCTGTACTTCATCCTTCCACTAGAAAGCCTTGAGGAGCTGCAGGTATCTGCCTTCTGCCTTGCAGGAGTAGTGAGGAAACCTGAGTTCAGACAGAGTCTGGGATGAAGGGATGCTAAGAAAATGTCTAGAGAACCAGATAAAGTATGAATTACAGATAGGGTATTCAAATATGAGCCGCCTTTCCCACAGTTTGATGTCAGGGCTGGCTGTACAGAGGATGAACCCAAAGCATGAAGTTGTGTTTCACATGACTGTCAGAATTGGAAGCAAATCCGCACCAGGGATGGATTGCTCTATATGAGTAAATGAAAATGAGAAAAGAGGAACATACTAGCATGATAGGCACATGGGAGTTACATTACATATGAGTATGCTTATTTGCATTGTCATGTGTGTTGGGGTGTGCCTGACTCTGCACATAACTGTGGGCAAGTGCCAGGAGGGGAAGGGCTACTCCCCAGGCTGCACACCAGATAAGTGTGGGTGAGAGTTTCTGGACGTCTACTAAATAGCTTGAGGCATCAGCTGTAAGGGCTTATTTCCAGTGCAGAGTATTTTCCCCGACTAATGAAACCATTTCTGCAAACCTCCCTCAGGTGCCACACAGCAAATGTAACATCAAGGATTTCTGGTCACTCAGACTGTGGTAACTTGAGGAGAAGCCTAGCCCGTGAAAAGAAACTGCTCGTGTAATTTGCAGAGATATTTGGCTGACTGAACAGCCTCGCACTTTGCAAGTATTCTTTCAGTTTGCAGCAGCATTTTCTCCCTGATTCTTTCACAGAGTCTTGGAAGAGACACAGATTTGTTCCACTCTAGCTTTCCTGGCATTATTGCATCTGGTGACTCCTGCCAGGAGAAGCTGAGAGGGGTAGAGCTCTGAACTGGCCCACCCTGCATCCCCACACTGCTGCACACCAGGCTGCCTGCAGGGCTGTCACAGTCAGGGTCCTTACAGATTTCAGCGACCCAGCTCTCCCCTCTGCACCCCTGCCCCAGTTCTGCAGCCAACTCAAAGCTTCTCCTGCCCTTCACCCTCCTGATAGGACTTGGCTTGCTCTCTTTGGCCCAGATCCAGACAGAGTTTTTGAGCATCTCCTCCCAAAACAGGTCCTCTCTCTTTCATCAGTCAGAGCTAAGCTTAACAGTGCCTCCTGCTGAGCCTGCTGGGGTGGCCAGCACCTCACTCCGTGGGCATCCTGGGCTTTCCCACAGGAACTCAGGCAGTGAGAGGGAGGGAGATTTATAGCAATGAAAAGCAGCAGATGAAAAGTAAACTCACACTACATAAATTCTTAAATGATTTTTATAAGGACACAGCATTGTAACAACTTGCCAAGAACAACACCGAAATTCTTTCAAGGTTTCCCATTTGTTTGTAAAGTGAATATTAAAAGTGCAGGCAGCAGTCTCCTGGTGTTCCCCTGGGAACTGTTAGTGTCCGTAGTAACGAGGTCATTCCTTTTTTATTAGGAGAAGGTTTTCTGTAAAGTTAAATGTGCTGACAGCCTCTTGCCTTTGATGTTGGGTTTCACCTCAGTCCCTCCTGCAGATATTGCTGCTCCTCCCTCGCAAAGACACATCCCTGACAAACAATCTCCCCTCTGTCTTCCCTACTTGTTTGTTTAGATGCATGATAGGCAGCTCTGTTAAAGGGCAGCACATGAAGGCAGCTGGTGTTTCAGTGGACAGGAGATGTGAGAGATTTGGATGCTGTAATTAAGTCAGTCTTCATTCCCCCAAACTGCCAGCACTCAGTACCCTTTATTTTATTGACCAGACAGATAATTACACTGATAGCAGTCACAAACCCCCAGTTACAGTCACACTAAAATTGCCATGGTGCCACATTGAGAAAAACATGGGACCTGCAGAACCCTTGTCACAAAGCCTGGCCTGCAAGGGGAGGCAGGGAGAGCACCCCAGCACCACACCTGCTCCCCTGGGACTCTCCTTGCTCTGCACCTACAGGCACCTGACAGAGGGGAAGGACCTCCCACAGGAGTACACACACAAGAACCTGCTGCCGCCGTGTCTTAGTTATGACAGGTCCTGCTCAAGCACCTTCCCTGTCCAGTGACTACAACATCCCTGTGGAGTGGCCTCCAAACAACCATGCACTGTGTCTACCTGACCACAGCCAGCAAGAATGCTAAAGTATAGATAAGCCACAGTTGCTCCATGGCCCACAACAACAAGCTGACCTGTCAAAAGGGACATCTGGTGAATATGGCACTGGATTATCCCTTGGGAGATTCAGTTCTGAGATCTACAAACGGTTTCCCAAAGGTCCAAGGCAAATTAACTCGAGCCCCTCTAGTAAAAGCACAGGGTAGCCCTAAAAGCCTCATTCAGTGGCTGCTCAGAGCCATGGTCACTGCCTGCTCTGCGTGTGCAACACACCCCATCGAGCTCACAGGAGCCCGAGTCCCAGCAGGCACCTCAGTGCGGCACAAAGAAACAACTTTTTTTTTTTGTTTCAACATTTAAACAGGCAACAATGCCCACAAAGTGTATTGTGTGTAGCCACTCCTTAGAGTCGCAAAAGATAAATAATACTTTCATGCTTCAAAGTGAAGTGCACACTGTGTGCACCCAAATAATAAGAAATAATGTGAGTATCCTTGTTCATCATGGACATAGTAGGAAGAAATCAACTTCTTCCCTGGGAACAAGAGCTTAGAAATGATTTATTCACTCTTGGGAAATGAATGCAAAACTCAAGGAGACACCATTGTGCAGTGAGCTAGATCACAAACTTGTCTGCCTGTATTTAACCACAGGATCAAGAATTGTGATCAGGTGACTGATGATGGCACCAAAAATATTTCAGCTCTGGGGTCCACATTTGAAACCAACCATGAGTCTGTGATGAAGAAAGGC
>NW_005054300.1:11025893-11044227 GCF_000277835.1 Geospiza fortis
CAAGGACATGATCTGCACTGGATTCCTGGAGCAACACCTGGCCCGTGGCAGAGGCACATGAGCAAGCCCAGGGAAGCAGTACTCAAAGAGAAAAGGGTTGACTACCAATATAAGGAGTCTTTCCCTGTAGCTGAGGGCTGATGAGGCTTCAGTGACAGGAGCATGGGTCTTAATCCCAGCTCTGGCACTTGCTCTGCTGCCTGTGTTTCCATGCCCTGTCTCTACAGACTGCTCAGGGCAAGTGCTGGCACATGCTGGTGTTTGCCCAAGGCCTGGCAGGGTGGAGCCCCAGTGCCTCCAGGCAATGCCTCTGCTGGGGACCAGGCAGGGCAGCAGAAGGGGTGGGCATCCTCTGAGGGGACACCCAGCAAGGCCTGTCCTCTGCAAAGGGATGGTGATGCAGCAGATGAAGTGGTTTTTCTGCAAGGACACAGCATCCTTTCAAAAAGTAGCAAATGCTTTCTATGAGTTATTCAGTTACAGGTTCCAAACTCCCAAACTACACAAATCTCCTGAGAAAATGCAAGTCAGTCAGAGAGGAATCTTGGAGCCACTTCAAACGTTTTGCCAATAATTCATGCAATGAGATTAAAAAAGCCATTTCTTCCTTTGCCAAGTACACAGAGAGCAGAGTGTTCTCTATTGTGTAGGAACATCACAGCATGTAGCATTTGACAAGGAAAGGTCACTGGGGAGGGGCCACAACTCCTTTTTTAAGAGGTTGCTACCGGTGTCCTTTGGAAAAACTGGTTTTACTCTGTAGCAAAGGCCATAATTGAATGCCCAGCTAACTTGGCTGAAATACCTGCCTGTGGTTTAATTTAAAGAACTCTGTTGAAGGGTTCTCTGCTCTCTATCTGACCTGGGCCCAGTTGTTTAGTAGGTAAATCAGTGTGGATTTATCATGTCTGAGTACTTCAGTGCTCAACTCCACTCTGTAGCACAGGAAAAATACCAGGAAGCAGAAATGAGCTGAGAGCAGAGGATTGGATTCAAAGAAATCTCAGGGCATAATATTCCTGATTTCCCCACACTTCAAGGGACATATAGCATCCTTTTCAAGGGACTAAGAAAGCTGCTTGGATCTAGCCCTTAGTCTGATGCAGTAGTACAAGGAAGGAGCAAAATAGGAGCCACAAGAAAATGGCCCCAAATCTAGTCATGCTTCCCAAACTACTTCTTCTCTTGCACTGACAGGTGGATGAGGAACACAAATTCTAGCCATGCTAGTCTTCACTAGATGATTTATCACTTTGCTCATTCTCTTACACAACAGTTGTGGCCCCACCAAAATCCAGGCACAGCAAACAGACAGGCTGCTACAAGATGCAACAGGAAGGTCTTCTCTGAAAAATCTCAGAAAACCTCTCAAAACTGTTTGCTGAATGTAGTGTCAAGATATAGGATGAAACAGGAGACTTCAAAATGCTATTTGAAATTTTTGGCAAAAAGCCACTGGTGTAAGCACAGCTCCTGAGACAACACCACAGAAACACAGATCCAAAATCCCCTCCCACAGTAATAAAATTGGAGCCATTTCATCATGACCGATTTCATTGTGTCATTATCAATTTATCCCATGTAAAGTGAGAGATGACCCTCGGCCCCCAGGGAATTTAGAAAATGCTACAGGAGTGTGAGGAGCAAATCAGGGGGCTCTGAAAATACCACTAGAATCTGTCTGCAGAATTCCCCCTACAATCTCAGACACAGACCATCCTCACAGTGAGACACAATAGCAGGACAAAGCCAGGCAGCAGGGCTATTAGAGGATCTGTGGAAGTAAGAATGCAGGAAATACCAGGCTGTCCAGCCAGTGGTCTGTCTAAGCCCATAACCTGCCTCCAACAGTGACTGTAATTCAGAAAAAAACCCACACTCTGCAAGAGGTAATTATAAAACAAGGTACAAGTAACAAGATTTTCATGCAACTTCCTCCCAAGCACTGGCAGTTTCCAGCTGGCTCCCCCACAGAGCAAATCCTATCCCAGAGCTGATCTTACCTTTATAATTCGGGATTTCCTCATGATCTGCCTGAAACAGCCCCTCTCTTTTTGCATCTTTCCAAGATCACGGCCTCATCAAATCATTGTGCTACAGAGTTTCATCACTAACAGTGCACTGGGCTGAAATAAAAAACAAAAAAGTATTTTTTCTACCAGTGGTGAGCTACTGCTAATTCAATTTCAGTGGCTGCCAATCACTGGTTTCTAGAAAGGGCCATGAAAGGCTACTTGTTTTGTTACCAAGCAGACAGAAGGCATTCTGGTAGTTGTTAAAGAGTTTCTAGGAAATGGCAGAATTAGAAACCCCTATGGCAGTAGCAGGATGACTTCCATTTGTGTGTGTCTGTGGAGGGACAGCCTGGTGGCTGCAGTTGACAGTAGAACCCCTGGCATGTAGGGAAGGCCTGTTTGCTTCATAGCTGTGAGCACAATTAATGCATGGGATTCATTCTCACTTGTGAACCTAATGAGCTGGGCTAATGAAGGGGTGTCAGTAAATCCCACCAACTTCTCTGACAGTTACAAAAAAGCCATTTCTTCACCTGAATCAGTGCAGCTTGCACAAGTCCTGTTTGCACCAACATCTGAGCATCCTGCCCACTGCAGTTCACATTGTTTCATCATGGGACATTATGGAAGCTACCAGTGGAAATACTCATTATTATATTGTGGGAGGTGACTGATTCCTGGGAGACAGAAAACAGATTCCCCATTAAAAATTATGATTTTCACCTTCATGAGGAACTTTCTTAAGATGCACTGCAGTGAAAGAAGACACTGCAGGACCATTCATAAACTCTGTAATCTGATGTCCAATTTCTAAAGGTACATGGTGGCAAAGTCTCCCATGAAGCTAATGAAATTTTAATGTTTATGGCATGTACTTGTCACTGCTGGCCAGCAAATTCTAAAGGTAAAACACACCTAGAATTCCAGAATTTCACTTGATGGCAAAATTTTTAAAAGCTCCAACAATAGTTTGTGACATGCTACAAAATGGCAAAAGGATCAGACCTGGTGTAGGGATTATGAAGTGGAGAGTGGATGAAAAAAACCCACAGAACTACAAAGGGCCTCTCTTTTTTTGTATCTGTGGATATTGTGTATTGTGGGACCTGCAGTGCACACAGGGAAGGACTTGCAAGACTCTTGGAAGATGCCATTTATTATTCAGCTGGAAACACAGTTAACACCAGTGGGATTTGGTCTCCCTCATAAATGTGAACAATTTTTACTTAGAGCAGTCAAGTGACCAAGGGCTCCTTCAGCATGTGGGACTACAGAGTACAGTTTTAAGCAGTTTTATTAACTTTAGTTTAAATCACTTCCAGTACTGATCCCCCTAAAGATCAAAGCTGCTCCATCATTTATACCTGGCAGGCAGTAAAATCCTTACGTAAATCTGTAAGTCCCCTTGTTAAGTTTAACATTCATCACTTAACACCACTTAGCAGCCAACCAGGGAAGAGTGTGCCTGCCAGGCCCAGCCAGTCCCATCTGCATCTTGTGCAGCAAGGATCCAAGGAGTCAAAAAGGAGTCAAAGGCTTTGTCAGATATGTGCTCCTGCAAAAGACACAGATGGGAGGTGGCTCCTGGAGAGCACATCTCTGCTCCCCAATTCATCTGGGCCCCCACAGCAGCTATGTCTGAATTCCTTAAGTTACCAGGAAATCTCAGAGAGCTACAGAAAACATTTTGTGCCTAATGATGCCTTCTTGGACCACAGTGTCATCAGACACTACCATGTCCTGCTAATGAGCTTCTCTCTGTGCAGTGTGGAGCTGCACAGAACTGAACTCTCCCCATAGGACAGCACGGCATGAACTGGCAGATTAAACTTTCCACTGGACCAGGGACAGTTGCAAGGCACTGGGATGGCATCCAACTTCAGCTAAGTGGAGTAGGGATTGAGAACATGAATTTATAACCAGCAACCATCAATGAGGCGTAGGGAGCCATGTGTACAGCATACACTTGGGGAGGAAGACTGGGGACTAGGGAAGAGCTGATTTCACCTCATGTAGGGCAGACAGGACGTGAAAGGCCATATCCATCCACTAGAAAATAGTGTAGGAAAATACAGAGGCAAGACCATCATGGCTTAAAGAAAAAAACCCCAAACCAGTCAGAAAATACTAATACTTGAAAGCAATGCTTCCCCTCCTTGGATTTAGAAAATGCATCCTGTTAAGCCAAGGATGTTCAGGAGATCCAGCAGCCATAGGCAGGGGCTGTAGTAGCAATAAGGTAAATGGTCCATCCCTAAGAGATGGCAAGTCTGGAATGCAAACTGTGAGAGGGAGCAATGAAAAACAGTGATCTTTAGAGAGTGTACTAGCAGGAACTACACAAGATAACAAGAGAAAACTATAAGATGGAGAGATGGATACAATTCAGAAGAAAACTGCAGCTACCTCACACAACAGTTTCCAGTCCACTTGGACTGGTACAAGTATAGAGTCTCTGCTATGCAATGAGCCAAGCCTTTTTATTTGGGAAACACTTTTTCTTGAAGTTCCCTCTTCTTTTTATGTCTCACTTTGCCTTCCTTCCTCTCTGCCACTCCCTGCCTCCCTCCAGGCAGAGATATGTTTCTCTCAGCTGCTTCTGCGCCTGTGACTTTACTGCATGGGGGAAGTCAGTCCGGAAGGTCACCTCTTTCATCAAGTATTCTATTTGCATCCAAAATTGTATGTACATGAAAAATGTGGTCGTGTGTTGCACCTAGCTGCAGACGCAGATGAAATTCTGTGGAAAGCCTGATGCACACTAACCTTTGCAGATGGTGCAGCTATTGCTGAAAAATGGATTGCTTAATAAAGCATATCATCCGACATATTTGCTGCTTGGCTAGCCAAATAGAAGTTGTTTTTTGCACAAATTTCCTTGTCAAATTTGTCAATGTTCATGTCATTTTTGCTTTAGGTCACAGAGCAAGGTGCAAATTCTTGGCATCTTTACTAGTTGCAAGCCAATTTTGGCTATTTCTAACAATGAAGTGAATTTCTCTGAGGATAAGACACTCGCTTTATGGGGAGGAAAGGAAAACTGCAGGAAGTGGATAATTTTTTTTCTGGGATTTTTTTTGTTCTTTTCTGTTTTCTTTTTTTCTCTTTCCTTCTGAGGGATAATGTTTGCATTCATTTGTGGACCTTGTTAATTCATAGCAGAAAGAGGTCTTTTAGCCTGTTAAATAGTTTATTTTGCTTGACTATTTGGTGCATGATGCACAGAAATTTTTTGCATTGGTGTAGAGCAAATTTATCCCTTTTTGTATGAAAACTTGGAAAATCCATTCCTTTGGCATTCTTAAATGTGGAAGTTAGGGGATTCTCCCTTTCCAACTGTCTGCTTGAAGAGGAATGTTTTTAAGTCTCGCAATATCTTAGACTCAAAGCAAGATATTTGTGTTGTTTGTTCTTCTACCTGCTCTACATCCTTTGGCTCTGCCCACAGACACATCCTGTTCCCTGCTCAGGTTTTCAAGCCTATTCCTTTGCTCCTGGGTTTCAGATGTTTTTGCCACACGGTGCCTTCCCAGACATAGTCACCACAAGCTGCTCTACTCAGAAGCAAAAGTAAAGATTGTCATTTCCATGTTGATAACAACCTCAGCAGGGGCAGCTTTTAAAAATGCGCTGCACTGCTACAAGGAAACAGTACCAGCCTCAGGCACTGGGGCACAGTTCACCAGGAGAGCCACAGGGGAACATGGGCATGAAATCAAATATACAGCATGTGTGAAAGGGCTGGAGCCCCATTCAAGCCCTTCCTCTACACCAAATCAGGTCGTAGGGAACAGGGTGCTTCTAGGCCTTGAAGATCCCTCAGAAGACCAGATCCTACTCCTTCAGAGGTGCTGCATATGCAGTGTTGGCAGGATCCACTTTGGGGTACAGAGCTCTACATCCAGTCATCCACCTCAATATACCACCATATATATATCAATATACCAATTTATCCAGCCCTCTACAAGGGGAGCTGCAATTTTGGTGTCAGGCATGCTATTTAGTTTGCATTTCCATTTTTGTTCAGTCACTCACTGGATATGGTGCTTTCCATTTACTAGTAACAGATGCATTCCTCTCTGGGCTGTGCTGCAGCAATTATCTTTCTCTTTGGAGGATTCATTTATCCCTTTATTCCCACTCTGTACTAAGTCCTTTATCAAGCATACCTTTTCCAAAGATGCACCATTTGCCAAGTGCATCCTCCAGTGATCTATGCCCATAAAAAGAGGACTTTGCTGCAGGACATAGCCATTTGACATAATCCCATTTGCCCCCCAAGTAAGATCCCCCTCCAAAAAGAACGTTCTTCTGCAAGGAACAGTTTGTTTACAAGGTTTATTTTGTTAGCAGGTGTATTCCCACTAGTAACTTTTCCACTGCAACATTTTTTTTAAAGGTCTTGTTTGGTAGCCAGATAGCCGAGACTGCCTGTGATAAAGCCAGCACAAGTGATTAATAGCAAAGTCTCTGCCATTTTATTATTAATAGCAGTGTGTTGACTCAATTAAATCCAGCCTGCTTTTTTTGGCAGGCCTTCGCAATTATACATATCATTATGGGCTGCAGCCCAAATGCATCCTGGGAGTAGACCAGAACTCCACATTAACTTTTTCTGGCTCGCTCTTTGCAGGTTGGCCACTGTAACATGTGGGCTATAACCAATCCAGGCTGCTTCAGGGATGGCAGAATAGAGAAAGAAGGACAAATGGTGGAGGTGAGGATCACACCTAGAAAGGGCACGCTCCCCTACAGCCATAAACAGCCTGGCAAGGATGTCCTGTATCCACCCCTCCACACTGAACCCCATAAACACAATGTAATCTGTCTGGACAGTACCTGTTACCAGCAGGGTGATTTTCCAGCACACTGAGGGGTGTGTTCAGTAACGCCTTCCAAAACAGACCTGCAAGCAGCTTGGCCTAGCTTGAAGAGGCACTGAACTGAGGTACAACCCTTTATTTTGAGAAAGGCTCCTGTAGATTGTGTTTCCTGGTATGAGAGACTGATCTCCTAGTAAAGCTGGAATACTCTAAATTCAAAGTACCCCAAAGCAGTAGGCATGTTCTAATGCTGAACATACTTGCTTCTACCTTTTGAAAAATTCCAACTAGACTTTTGGGAGGCAAGCCAGTCATGGAACTAAGGCATAACACTAGGACCAAGCTAAATTCTCACCACTGATAATGGGCTTCATGTATGATTCCAAGTGATCCTATATATACAAAGTCCTGGGGCATTTTCTGTAGCCTTCAAACTCAAGAGATCCATTCAGGTCACTCATTATTTGGGGGCACCAAACTTGGGGTGCCTAAATCATCACAGAGATGCAAAGATAAGGGTAGGTTGCTTTACCTTGAGTTTTGAAGAGAGCTGGAGTCTGGGGACCCTAAACAGCTGGTGAAATTAAGCCTTGTGGTTTTCTCACAGCCTTTTGAGATAGCCTGTCCATAGATGTTCTGTTAATAGGAGAAATATGTTAATGGAAGAAAGCTCTTTTTGGGCGTGAATCTCACCAGACTTGTACATAAAGCACTTAGCACTCAGTCTGATCTGAGTTGTAGGCTTTGCCATCTCTCAGGTAACAAATCACAGACATGAAGTGCTAGAGGAATAGCCAGGTCTGGCCCCTTGCAAGAGCAGCATATGTTGATCAGAAGCACTGACCCATCATTGTCCTGTGCAGACTGGGTGGGCTTTATCTTCCTGCAACCTGCTAACCAGAACAGGCAACTGCAGTGATACACTCTAGCATGCATATGGTCTGTGATATCTCTCACTATGACTGCTGGGTTTTTCTTCCCAAACCCACTGCTCTTTGCAGCTGTAGGTCTGGATTCTTCTCTCCAGTGAAGCCTGGAAATGTCCCACTTTCCTGTAGGCACCAAAGACATCACCCTTCATCCTGTGGTGTTAGAGAAGACCACATCTGAAGTCCCACAGAGAAGAGTAGTTCCTGTTTCCCATTACCTGAACACAGGGAGCTTTGCAGCTGAAGGCTCTTTTCAGCTTGTGCTACTTCATCTTTCAGAAGCCCATTAAGACAGGAGGGCACACTATGCTTTCCATCCCAGCTTGGCCTGTCTCCATCCCTGTCGTCCATCTGGTTTATTTGCTGGCATCAGACAATCCACAGCTGTGGGGCTCCTGCTAACCAGGGTGGAAGAGTTTAAGTGCTTGGCCTATAATCTCCTCCTAGTGCCTACAATGCAGTTCTGGAAATAATTCTGCTGCTGGACAAGGGAGTGCAGAGGAGCTCTGCTGTCTGTATTCCCCTGAAGAGTTCTCAGCAGGACAGAGAGGACTTTGTTTGTACCCAGCTCCAGGTAGTGATGGAGCTGTAGCTGCAGAGTAGCACTGCAGCACTGAATATGGGTAACAGATCCCACATGACCCACAGATCTATAGGTCTAACAGACCCTCAAGGAAAGTTCCCTCCCCACTCTGTACAGATGCTTAGCTTTAGGCACTGTCCCAAACAAGGAACAATCCAGTTGGCACCCACAACCGAATCTTCCTTCATGACGGGGGGCATGTATTGCTATTTCTGCAGACCCAGATGGTGGTGCTTCCCCCTATCTCCTCCCTTGCTTCTTCCATCCCAGAGGGTCGATTTGCCAAACCAAGACTAAGCTTTGGAAAACTCTCACCTGCTTTTCTGAGGACCAAAGTGGAGCTTATGACAAGGGCTTCCCTGAGGAACCTCAGCAACATAAGCAAAGCCACTTGCAACAGCACTGGTTTTAACTACCCTCAGTGTGCCTGGGAAAGAACCCAGGGAATTCTGTCAGATAGGATGAGATGCACACATAGCAGTGGGGAAGGGGGGACCAAGAGGATTGATGGAGATATTTGAGGGTTTTGTACAAACTTGCTCTCTTCCCAGACAAAGGAGGCTGCAGATCCACGGCTATGGCTTGCAGAAGTGCCTGTCCTAGCAGAATGCCTGCTGGGCTTATGCCTGTAAGTGTAAGAAAGATAAACGTAACTCTGGATGATGGTGTTCAGAAATCTGCTTTGAAATAATGCACCTTTCATGGACTAGGTGGACACATCCACAAACTGGCTGGGCAATGTCACTTGCTTTAAAAATACATTAAGAATCTAAGACATTTCTTCTCTTCTTGTTTCAACAAGAATGTAATTTTGATTTTTAGATAGCACAAAAGAAGGCAATGAAGATGGTGAAGAGTCTAGAGGTGAAGCCACATGAGGAGCAGCTGAGGTCACTTGGTCTGTTCAGCCTGGACAAGAGGAGACTGAGGAGAGACCTCACTGCAGTTACAGCTTCCTCTGAGGGGAAGAGAATGGGCAGACACTGATCTCTGCTCTGGGGTGACAGTGACAGGACCCCAGAGAATGGCCTGAAGTTGTCGGGGGGGTTTAGGTTGCACACTAGGAAAAGATTCTTCACCCAGAGGGTGGTCAGGTGATGGAACAGGGTCCCCAGGGAAGTGGTGACAGCACTAGCCTGACAGAATGGGATTGGAGCATTATTCAAGAGAACCTAGCCACAGTTCAGTAGAACAAAGTTTAATTATCTAGAACAACATCACATACCCTGTTCTAAAGATTGGACTACTGACTTCCAGTGCGATGTCAGCAGCGCCCTCATTTCAGGGCCTTTTTATTTTTAAGGGCAATTCCAGAGATTTAGAGAGGCCAAAATTCTGAAGCCCACTGGTAACAAACAAGTGCTTATTACCTCAGTGACTAAGTGTGCTTTCCTCTGAGATTTCCCTTAACCCTGGGATAAGTGACCACCTCAGAGGAGAGGGTGACCTCCTCTCCTGAGAGAGATGATCAGACATTTGTAAGGCTCGTGGCTGTCGCCTCAGGACCAGTTAGGGAACTGAGCTGTTATTGCTCCCCTGTTATCAGTTATGGCAGGAGATTCCTTGCCTTGTGGCTGAGACTGCTTTGTACCAATGACTCACAGAACATAACTAAACCATGTAAAATGTCATCCTGTGTTTGCCATTAATAAGCTTTCAATTAATAACACAAATTTCCAAGAATACCCCGAGCTTGAAACTCTGCGCTGTGCTGCCTAGCAGAGCCAATCAGGGTGCTCTCAAAGCCAAGCCTTAATAAAGCAATTTTGCTTTCCAGGAAAGATCCCTCCTTGCTGCTGCAGCTGGAAAACCCCAGCTCATGCACATATGCAGACCATACTACTCCATATGGGAAAAAACATCCTGTTACTCGGAGGATTGTAGGAAAACTTTCAAACTGTGGTACAAAGCTTTTCTTTTAAATATCACAAGACCTGATTCTGCTTACTTGCTGATATAAGTTACCCCCTGAGGAACATGGGGTTGATCTGCTGTACTATAAGGAAGACAACTGGACCTGTGTTTAGGAGGGCCATAGTCAAAATCAGAGGTACTAATGTGATGCCAGCTGACACCAGTTTTTCTACCACATGTGCATTGTGTACACATGAGCTTTTTCCTGTTGTAAGGACAAGTACTCAGGAAACCATGGGAAGGTTTAGGCTCGTGTTAAACACTTAGAAGGTAGATCTAACAAACATGACACAGTCTGGCCATGGCTATGTCCCTAACACAAATAAAGGCAAAGACAAAGCATTGCCACCTACCCAGGCCCTGCACCCTCTGCTACCTTACACAGCTGATCTAGCTGAAAGAAAATACTTATCTTTCTGGTATGCAAAGCCACTCAGAGAGTCACCAAGGGCACTCTTTCACAGACACACAGAGCAAGGCATCTTCCTTATTTCTGCATTATTTGTGCAATTCCTTCCTTGTATCTGCAGTCAGGTACAATCTCTTGCTGTCTCTACACATCTGTGTCCACAACACAGCCTGTTGATACACAGGCAGACCGACAAGCTCTCTCTCTCTCTCTCTCTCTCTCCCTCTCTCTCTCTCTCTCTCTCTCTCTCTCTCTCTCTCTCTCTCATACACACCTCTCCCACTCCCAGCAGGAACTCCAGGTATTGAAAGGTAATCCTCCCAGCTCACAGAGCCTGCTGAATGGAATAATTAATTTGCTGATGAGCATGAATATCACGCAAAGGCAGTCACACGGATATGGTGGAATGCTTCCAGCCAATATCCATGCAATCCGGATATTTGGATTCACCCATCCTCAGCCTCTGCTCTCAGCAGTGCTGACGGCAGCAAAGCTGAGCTTGCTGTGCTGATTGGGAAGGCCTCGCAGATCTGGCTGGCTGGCCTGGGTGCTAGAAGACAGCTGAGCTGTCGTGCATAGCCTGCTCCTCCTCACCACCAAAGACAGGGAGACCTTGCCAGCTCCCATTCCTTAACCTATTGCTCCCACAGGAAGCTGGCACCAACTGCCTGCCAACACCCAGCCCCTCTCTGGTCTCTGGGGCTGGGAAGAGAATTGCAGGAGCAGCATCAGTCTGCTCAAACCTAACAGTCCTGTCCAGTGGTGAATTAAGGGCAAATCCCTGATGCAAGGACACTAATTCTCCAGGCTACAGATCAAACTTCTCCCACCCCTAATCTCCACTCATCCTTAGTCAACTTGTTCTCTTCTGTTTTACAGTTCAGGGTTAAAAATGCTTGTGGAGAGCAAGAGCAGCTGCAGACACTAATTCTAGGGAATAGAGGAAAAGGAAGCTAAAATAAGAATAGGGGATGCGAGGCAGAACAGTATTTTAGACAGTCATTCAAACTGCACCCAAACCCAGAGGATTCCAGGTACAGAGCTGTGACACTCCTAGAAACTAAGATACAGAGCTGTTTGCTTCTGTGCAAGTGTTCAGCCAGTGTTGCTTTAGCCTAATTGACCAGTCTAGACAAACAGAAATAATGAGCTTTCCATGCTGGACATGTGAGTCCCATTCCCAGCTCTATCTTCAGCCTTGCCCATGTTCAGGGACATCTGTTCCACAGCTGTAAGATTAACACAGAAATACTTGGCTTGACTGTTTTGCCTGTAAGCTCAGATTAAGTTTATCAAGAACTGTGGTCAAGAGACAGATCAAGACAGTGCAAGTTGCAATATAAATTAAAGGATCCCTTGCTGCAGTAGGAAAAGCACAAGCATGTGTGGCTAGAGACTTGCAGACATGGTTTTTGCACATTGCATGTGTATCTATGCTCCTTGCATGGTGCCACACCACATCAGCAGTCTCTGCACATATCCCACCTCTTAAGTGCTTTTATCTTGGAATTCCCGTCAGGGAAGAAAATATCTGGCACAACTCTTTCCAGAAACTTAACCGTATAGTCTTAGATGGGAATTTGCTCAGGATTTTCACAAGAGTTGAAGTCTGAGCTAAACTTCAATGTGATAAAATCAACATTCCATTGTGTAGGTTTGGGTTCTATCAACCTTGTGGCTCTGATCCTTCCCAATACACTTGCCTCTTTGAATTTTTTCATCCACAGTGATGGTGCTTAGAAATAGTGCTGGGGTCTGGCAAGTCTAACACTTCTTTGTAGGTATGAGAAATCTTCTAATCTTCTCCTGTTTTTTCTCTAAGAGGAGATAGGAGAAGAACCTAAGGGAACTATCTTACTGTAAAATTGAGGCTTACGAGTAAAAGCAGAGTCATGAAATGAAAAACTAAAGGTCCTTAGTCATGCTGGACTTGCTTTTTCAGTTCCCAGGGTTGTTGCCCATCCACAAGAGCTCAGTATGTCACTATTTATATTTGCTAATAGATCCCACAAAAGAGAGAAAGGATTGTTGTGTAAGTCATTGCCCAGTCCAGAATACACCGGGAAATTGCCACTGATATATACAATACAGAAGCAAACAATGACATCCAAATATCTGCCCAGTAAAAGATACATCTAGCTTTTCAAAGGGTGACATACCAAAGTGATGAGGAATTAGTCAAAACCCTGGATTAGATATGGGTTCAAACTCCACTCTCCTCATGCTAACAAAATTTCCCAGCCTTGCGTGGATGGGCCTGCTCTTCCCGAGACACTGGGATTAAAAACAAAACAACAAAGCAAACACAAAAAAAAACCCAAGCAAGAAAACAAATGAACAAACAAACAAACACACCCACACATTCCCCCCCCTCCAAACCCCACAAAACAAAACAAAAAAAAGAAGGAGAAAAAAAACCCCAATTAAACAAACCCCACAAAGGTGGAGTTTTCAAGCATACCAAGAAGGCTTAGGAGTGCAAGTCAGTCAGATGGGTGCTTCTAAGTCCCTCCACTGCTTTGGAAGACTTCCAGCCCTAGGAGTAAAATAAAAGGCCAGGGATATATATGGCTGGTGGGCTAATGAAGCTTAATTTTATCCAGCTTCTATTTGTTCTTTGGTTTCGCTTCAGAGCATTGATTTCACATTCCTGCACCTTTTACATATGCATATATATTTCATAAATAGGCAAATGTATATACACAGACCTGAGCATGGGAGTATGTTTATACATGTAAAGCAACTGGGTATTTACAAGCTGTTTCTAAGGTTATAATATCCATTGCTATTATGAACTGCTTCATTAACCTGTCAATCAGATAGCTTTCTCCCTTTCAGCCCTCTCCCGTGTTACTCTGTGTGTTGGAAGTGAAGCATGTGTGTTTGTGTCAAGTGTATTATTTCAGACAGTACAGACACACAGACACACATGGACGCACGCCCAGAAATTAATATGGTTTCATTGCTGCCTCCTCAGAAGCCTGGCTCTGGCTGACCCTCTGGACTCTGCTAGCCATGGAGATGCCTCATGCAGTCATTTATCACCCAGCCCCTGGCCAGTGGCACCGGGCTCCTGGCGTTGCATCCCCAGGCAGCCTGGTTGCCGTGCAGGAGGAGGGGCACGTCTGCAGCGTGGTTGCAGTTTGGAAGCACTGCTGATGGACTAGTCCCCAATAAACCCCCCAAAAGTGCTGATGTGCTGAAAGCAGCTGACACTGATGGATCTGCTCTCATCTTGCCTTTCAGTCGGCTGCAAGAGAGAAGAGAGAGAGGAAGAGAAACAAAGGCAGAGATTAACTCTTTTGTCACAGAGCTCTGCAGTTTTACAAGGCAAGATAAAGCTGCTGTCCAGGTTGGGTGCAGATGGGACCAGCTCAGCACAGTCTGTCTGATTCTCTATGGACTCCAATAGGGGAAAAAACAGCCTGAACTGCACAATGATTTACTGGCAGGGCCCGTGCTGCCTAACTGAGCCTTATAACTTTCCTTGCAGTTGCAACCACAGCCAGGGAGACCAGCAGGGATGCCTGGACAAGGTCCTGGCCAACTGGCTCTGGGTGCCCCTGCCTGAGCAGGAGGCCTGGACAAGATGACCTCCAGAGGTCCCCTCCCACCTCAACCATTCTGTAATTCTGTGATTGTCCCAGACCTGCACACCAGCTATTAAACCAACACTGCTTGCACCAGCACTGCTTTAAGCATCACACAGAAGCACCAAGTCCCCCCAGTGCTGACTCCTGAGGTGTGACAGAAGCTGCTCAGCCAGCGAGGCACACTCCTGTGGGTGCAAGCTCAATAAACACAAATGTCCATGGGGATTAGTACACTCCTGTGTATGAAATCATGGGGTGAATTTGTCTGTGATGCCAGGCATCAGAATCCCCAGATTAAGTCTCAAACTGCCGCTTGTGATACTCCTCACTAGAGCCAGTCAGAATGTTTTAATATAATTTTATTTAATCAAACCAGGTTTTTCCAAAATTGAGTTGTCTGGGGAATTGGATCCATTTGGCTGAAGTTTTTCTTGAGAATACCTTGGTTCCAAGGGGCTCAGATATGAACCTCCAGCCTGCATTGTTATGTCATTTGACTGCACAAGAAGAATTTGGAAGGTTTCCTTCTCCTCTCACTGTGCTAGAAACTTCAGCAGCTGCCAAGGAGCAGGATTTTTTGAGCTTCCACATCTCCTCTCTGAAGGACCAGCAATGTATCCCCATGGATGTGTCCCCATCCACTCACATACAGAGTTCAATGCAAATATGGTCAGAGATTCACCCAACTCTTTCAATGCCTTTGCACAGTCATGTTTAGCACTGACAATGTCACAGGTACAACAGGACCCCAAATTCTCACATGCCCAGCTGGAGGGCCAAATGTCCTCACAAAGGCAGTCTATGCTACATTTAGCCTAAGCACACAAGGAGACACAGTTAATAATACTACTAACAAGAGGGTAACAACAATAATATTGATGCTAATTCTTATTAATAAAAATGTTAACAACATTCTTGTTCCTATGCAAAACCTCATTTTATTTGTAATCTCAATTGTCATTGATTTGAAGAGAGGAGGTAGGATCTTTTCCTAGGTAACCTAAAAACATATTCCTAAACCCATACTGGAAAATTGATCATTTTCCAGTTTCAACAGAAACTTCCAAATAGCATATTTCAAAACCAACGTTCATATTTTTAATCAAGAAAAAGAAAGACACCTTGTCATCAGGGAGCCATTTTACAACTGGGAAACGGTGCTCTAACTCTGCACAGCACCAATTCTTGCTTGGATTTTTCCAAGCCTGGTTTATCATGCATTTGTGTAGCACAGTTCACAAGTGATCCCAGGTAAACCAGCCACCAGGTGAAGTACAAATCACCATGAATAAAGGCAGAAGCCAGCCCCAGCTGAACGTTAGGGTTGTTCCAGGGTTTTTGTCAAGACTGGGGTCTTCCAGTGCTGAGCCCTATGCAGCTTTGCAAACACATAGAAAGAGGCTGTCTGAGCTGCAATCCACCATCATAAAGCCTATCAGTAAAGACAAGTACATTACACTTGGACATGGACACACTCCGAAACACAGGCACATCACCCCAGCACAAACTCCTGTTCTCACATACACTCTGCTGAACGTGCAATCCTTCCTGAAATACAAACAAGATCTCCAAGTCAACAAATGGAAAATGTGGGGCTGGGGGGAAGAGTCTTGAGATTTATTTTTTTTTTCCTTTCTAATTCCTAGAGAAAAAAAGCCCTTTTAACATGAATTAATTGTAAATGCAATGTTTCCTGAGGAAATCCTGATGTGTTTTTTGCCACATCATTTCAGTTTTTGTCTACTGCCCCCATTTCCTTTTAATGAAAAACAGTAAAAGCTAAGTCAGACTCCCAGACTCTAAACTTGGCTTGCAGAATACTTTTCCTGTCCAGAGGATGATTTAAAGTGAAATCTGAAGTAGAGATCTGTTCTAAAGTCTGAAAACAATTTTGAAATGTAAAAGTTTTCCACCACACACAAATAACAATAATAATGTCACCATGCCAAATGCAGACAGTCTTGGAAACAAACCCACCAAGGTATTATCGATCATCTCTTCACATGTCCTTAATAAAATCTTGGTCTAAAATCTATCCACAATATGCCATCTGCCACACACTGAGATGAAATATGATGTGTGTTCTTGGCATCTAACACTCTGATGAACCATTTGTGAAATCTCTGCAGAATTTCACATTCTCAGTAGCACACTTTTCTAGAGAACTGATTTTCAACTTTAATTTTATCTGTATGCCCCTAAAAATATATATCTGTCTCTGAAGGGCCTAAAAGACAATCTATAGATTCTTATACAGCTGGTTTGAGCTTGCCTTTCTCAGTAACTTTTGCAGACTCACTTAGGAACAGGTCAAATTCCCGGGGGAATTCTGTGAACCCTGGAACCAAGATTTGGTGCTTTAGGGAAGAGCTACATGGACTGCCCAAATTGAGGTCATGGGGGCTTCCAGGGTTAGCCAGCTCCTGGCTGTAAACACCTCTGAGCAAAACCCGTCTTCCTCTCCATCTCAGAGTGCTGACAGGTGCTGAGAGGTGCTTAAGCAGGACACTTGAGCAAGTGCCTGCTTTCAAGCACCTGAGGACTGCTGGTGGGATTCCTCATATGCTGCAGGTCAAGCTCGTGCACAGGCTGTGGAGAAGGGAAGCCCTTGGCAGGCACCTCAAAGCTGCTACTACCAGTGAGCACTGCCCAGGCACCAGAGCTCTGGGTCCAGGGAGTGCATCCAGGCAGGAGAGGACTCAGCTTCTCAGCCCATGCACCCACCTCAGTGCCCTCCACTCCCAGTGAGTCCACAAGGGCCCATTTATTCTAAGATATGAAATTTGTGTTGTTTCTTTATTGTTCTTTAATGAAACCCTGTTTATTCTAGGCTTTTAATTCTTTCCATCTATTATGTTTAGACAACTCATTAACAATCATTTGTTATCATTAGACTTCAATTTTAAGCTCCTTTTCCCAGAGGAGGCAAGGCAGTACTTTTAAACATATTTGCATCATAAACAATTTCTGAGCCCTGTGTGCCATCTATTACCCCAGCCTTTCCTCCCTTCTTACTTTCACTGGAAGGTGCTGAAAGAGCCTTTGCAAGATTTTGGCTGAGTCCAGGGTAATTCGTGTTTCCCCCAGTCCTGGAGCCATGGAGGGCTCTGCATTAGGACAGCAACTCAGTGCATTAATAGCAAACTCCTGAAATCCTAGGTCATGTAATGGTGAGCTGCTCCTTCCACTGGGATTAATGACTACATGCTGCAGCTGAATTCATTAGGGCCTGCTAAAGATAGCATGCTAGCCTGGGATAATGCGTGGGCCTCATTCTGCTCATTTATGGTTGTTCAGCTCCACTGGATTTAGTGAAGTCATTCCTGATTTGCAGCAGAGTCCCTCATGTGCATGCTAGATAAGCACTACGTCACACTTTGCATTCATTGACAGCTCCCAGTAGGCAAAAATCTGATCCCTGTTATGTTGGTTAAATCCAGATCAACATTCACTGAGGCTGCAAGGCATCCTTTGGATATGAGGTAGCATCAGCATGCATGGAGTGTGGCCTGCATGATGCAATTTGCTCTGGTAGAAGAGAGGTCCCTTAAGTTGCATAGAAAGCAGGAAAATAGTCACTGTTCTCCTCATGGTTTTCCTAAGTTTTGCTTGGCACTATATTCATCACATACTGGTGTCATAGTTTGACATGGGAGGAATTTAGGGAAGTGATGCAAAGCCACAGAGTGATCCAAAACCACTACAACTGGTCAGCACCAACCTTGATCAGTAAAATGCAGAAGAAAAGAGAAATCACTAAGCTGGCACCTTTTAATGTATGTTTTGATCTCCAAAATCTCATTCCAAATTATGCTCAAAAAATGCTGGATGTGGCAGCCATGTCTCCTGTTTCCCACATCCCTATGAGCAAGCCAATGACACATCTGCTCAGAAGAGGTTTAGCTCTTATTAGTAGCATTGCTAGATCATCTCTGTCAGTGCCAAGCCTTGTGCTGGTGCTAATGCATTGTCATTGTCTTCATACCCTGGTTTTTAAAGTTCATCTGGTGGTGCTACCTCAGGCCCAGTAACATGACAGGAATGCACATTTTGGAGCTGCTGTGTTTC
>NW_005054300.1:11044267-11048823 GCF_000277835.1 Geospiza fortis
ACTGTTCAAAGGCCTCAGTTCTGCATGGCTCTAAGCTTGTGCTCAGCTTTAGAGACTTGGAGGCCTTTCATTCACAGGCATTTCTCTTGTCCAAAAGCCCTTTCACACCACCAAGTGCAAAGGAGATATTACATGCAGCCAAATTTTGCTGGCTAGAGCACACACACAAGAGAATAGCAGGCTGGACCACCACACCTATTACAGCTTTCCATATGGATGCTTGCAGTTTATAAGCAGATGAAAAAACTTCATACATATTATTGTGGACTGTTCATGATGTTTTTATACCTCCAATGAACTCTACTGCCTCTACAGTGCTAGAGATCATGATGATCCTTGCTGCAAGGCTCTACCCTGCATGTTAAGTAAATTCCTGTAATTTTCTATTCTTCCTTTGTTATTCTGATCCAATTAAAGTCACTGCAGCTAAGTGAAAAGTCATGATTGGCTAATTGGATTTGGGAAAGCAGAACACCCATCAGGGGCCAGGTTTAATTTAGGTTTCCTCAAAATTTTTAAGGGCACTGCTAGGCTAGAAGAGGCAGCTACACTGTTGGCTGGCTGTGGCTCGGAGAAAAGGGATTAGCTGGTTGCTGAGTGAGCTCCCTGCTGCCTCATGTCCATGGAGCTCTCCAATTCCAATGCCTGTGTCAGAGTCCTTTTTTTTAATCCAATGCAATGGTCCTATATATATGTCTCCCGTGCCCCTCTGAGTGTCTTGTCCCCAGTCTCATCCTGCACCAGTCACATCTCTCATGATCACTCCACACATCAGTGCAGTCCTCTCCCCAGAAATGCACCTCCCATGGTCCTGAGGGGCACTGCTGTGCAAGACATGTTCGTGACTGGACCTGCCCTCCTGGATGTGGTGTGGGACATAAACTTCTCTGAAATCAAGTGGAAGTTTTACCAGTAAGGTTGAAGGTGTTCAACACATGCAGAGCTCTAAATACTTCTCCAAACACCAACTGGCCAACTCCTTCCAGCTGCCCTGAATGCAGACCCCCTGGATTTCCAGTCACACAGTGAGATGAATACAATAAAAGATCCATTTTCATGAGCATTTATAAGTGACCAGAAGCCTATCTGTGATATTTCCAACATAAGCCATTAAAAAATGGTGTGCCATATCTGCTAAAACCAGAAGTTTCACTGAAATTCATTAAAATAACTAATCATAACATGGATTCTGAATAGCTTCAGACTTTTAAACTTCTAATAAATTCTCGGCTATTTATTCTGATTTAATGCTCATCTTGGACACAGAAACATTGAAAAGATAACAAACTGAACAGACTGAACAGATAACAAACTGAACAGATATTGTCATATGTGTACCAGATTCTAAGAGCTTCAGAAACTTCATAAAACATGTAATAAAAACAAGAGTTACTAACACTACTACCCAAATGCACAGTAAGCCACTGGCATATGACCAATAACAGTCAAGAAAAGTATCCTAACAAACATCATACAAAAATAAACAATATTCAAGGTGGACTCTCAATTCTTGGGTTTGGGATCCTTTCAAATGCTTTATATTTTTGGCTTGGACAATTTACTTTTCTTTCTTTTTTTATCTCGCTATTTTTTTAGATAAAATCATGCCTGACAATTTAGAAAATCTTGTGTATTTCCAATCTTGCACCCAAAACACAAGACTGGCAAGATCACTGGGCATGTTAAGAAGTCTGTCTATTAATATTTGTAAACACTTGCAGCATTAAATACCTGGAAGAATCACTTGAGCCATCACCCGACATACTTCTGCTCCTATTGAAGTAGAAGAACTAAAGAGGATCAGCCAAAGAAACAAATTCTTTCTCTCATGCCTGTTACTTGTTGGTTAGGGGATTTTTTCCTTGTTTTTTCTATTGTTTTTTTGGTTGGTTGGTTGGGTTTTGTTTTTTGCTTGTTTGTGTTTTTTGGTTTTTTGTTTTTGTTTTGGTTTTTGGGGGTTTTTTTGGTTGGTTGTTTGGTTGTTTTTGTTTTTGTTTTTGTTTTTAAGGAATCATTATTTTTATTTTGGTTGTCAACTGCAGTGGAAATACCCCTGTTCCACTATTTCTAACCTCCCTGAGGATTTTTCAGGCCCTATTTTAACTGAGACCTTTTTGCAAGTCTGGCCCTTCCCCCCATAATGTTGCTACTGGAAAAAAGTAGTATCATCACTGTTTTTACACAAATGCCTAACACTTGTTTCTTTCCCTTTGGTCTTGTCAATACTGGACCACAAGCTAGAAGTTGCCAGGACCTGAGTTCCCAGTGTCTCCAGATCTTGGCATTGACTGCCTTTCAGAATCTGGCCCCTGAGGCTTTGCAGTTGGCTCATGAAAAGAAAAAGGGCCCCTCCTTAAAATCACAGTCCGTGCGAGTTTGTGTCTTCCATGAAAATTAACATGCTGGACAGCAGATGGGACAAACACATGCTAGAGGCCAGATCCTTATGCTGGTTACACCAAGATCATCTGCAAACTTGAAGGAACAAAGACAAACAACAGAACTAAAGCAATTTACAGGAGCAGTAGGTCTGCCTTCCTGCCGGCAACAGTAACAGTTTGGATTTTTGGGCAGAGGCAGGTATAAAGAGAGAAAAAACTACATTTATACAAAATTTTAGCCTGCTCCAAAGCTGTCCTAACAGGACCCATGCTGTGACACTTGATATCCAATTCAAATGCTTTAAGAAACCCAAAGAACAACACAGCACCACGCTACTCTGCCAAGCAACAGGCTTCACAACTGCCCCCATGGATACAGACATGACTTAATTTTCCCCTCTCTTCTCCCAGTCCCTCACTTATACCTCCTCAAAATACCTGTGGTGAAATAATGACAGTGCAGTCTCATGGAAGATTCTGGCAGCATCCTGCAAAGGAGCAAAGCCCATGGTGTTCAGACAGTGCACAGAAGAATGATGTGTGACACTTTGCAAAGCACTACCTTCTTGGAAAGTCATGACCTCTTTGAATCCTGAACCAATTTTCTTCCCCTGACCCAACTGCCCCCTTGATTCTTGGCCTCTTTGATTTGAGGATTCATTCTTTCATACCATTCCTGTTTCCTAGCCTCTGTCTGGTCACTCTCTGGGCGAGAAGGACCATGCAACACTGTGGTTCCTTTTCTGATAAAGTTTTCACATATCCTTCTCTTTAGGGTACAAAGTTCCTTCAGCTAGAGCTACACATAAGCAGTATTTATTCCACTGTGCTTTTCAAAGGGAATTGGCACTTAACTTCCTGAGGATGCTGTGAAAATTCCAGCTGTACCCTAGGAGCAGCAGGGATTGTGAGTCTGTATAGTCAGACCTAAGAGATACTGGTGGATTTCTGACAACAGTAAATTCAGAACAAGCACCTCTGCTTTTGGATCCTTCAGCCAAGTATAGCACAAAGATTTCTGTGCTCCCAGGTCAAATGTGTCTCCTTCATGGAAAGGCTCTCTGGACACATCTGGCATGTTATCAGATTAATTTCCACTGAGCTTGATCCAATGTTCATCAAAGTCAATAGTGACATTTCCTGGGTCATGCCAGAGGTCCAGTAATACTTCATACCTTCCCATATGTAATCATTTAATTACTTCCCACTAATTACTTCTGCAGGGAGCTTTAAGATTTTCAGTTCTGCAACACCTTTTTCTGATGGTCTCTGGATCAAGCCTTTGCCCAGGAGAAGGCGACTGGCCTGACTCATGTTAGAGGAAGGACTCTGCAGGCCCCTCTTTGACCCACAAGCGGCTCAACAGCAAACAAGGGGAAAACACATTTATCATTACTTCTCTTGATCAGGATGTATTTTCTGCAGGACTCTGAATCAGGAAAATCCAGTCACATCTCTGTGTATACACATGCATGTCTGTACGTATGTGCAAAGACAACCGACCCCAAAGGTCAAACAGGACTGCCACTCCAAAATACAATAAAGCTCTCAGCTTAACTTCAAGGAAGAGGAAAAGGCAAATGATCAGAGAGCGCAAGAAAGCAAGAAAGACAGAGATAAAGAGAAAAAACCAAGGGGAAGATGATTTTCTATCAACAAAACAGCAGGGACAAATTCTAGTTCATCTCATTGGAAACATCTCCTTCGTGTGCAAACACTGCCTGGAGCCAACACTAATCTCCCAGATTAAAGCCTTTTAATAGCAATTAGTCCTCTCTGCACTAACCCACTGGACACTCCAGTGCATATTTGGGAAAGGGGGGAGCTGAAGGGAGTGTCAGCAACAGTTTAACTCATAAGTGCCCTGATGTGTCTAAATCCATATCCTACACACACATTTGTGCACAGGCCAGGAAACTGTGTAAGTGAAACCTGTTTGGATTGCAGCAGAGAATGGGACCGTGACAGCTAGATGTGAGTGTTACACGTGTAAATACTTGGGTGAGTTGGATCAAGCCCAGATCCAGGAGGTGGAATTTCAGAATGGCATTATGGCAAGCCAGAAGCATTAGCCGGCTACAGTCAGAAGCAATGATTTACCACCAGCTCCAAGAGCTATCCCAGCTGGCAACAAGATACATCCACAGGCAAAGAGATGTCCTTAGAGTTACCTTC